>NC_090930.1:184398303-184701334 GCF_040938575.1 Ambystoma mexicanum | reverse complement strand
CTACGGGCGCCAGGCAGGGCGCACCCTCCCCGGCACCATCAACCACGAGCCAACGCTCTGGGTCGGGTAAGAGGAAGGCCGAGCACCCGGCGAAGCTCCTGGAGAGGCCCCGGTCGAGCTCTAAGGCAGAGGAGGAGCGTGGCAGTGCCCCCTCCCTCAAGGATAAGGCGGTGAGCGCACCTAAGGTGGTGAAGGCCTTGATCCATCCGACCAAGCCCTCTATCGAAACGGTCGCGGCGGCCCTGGCTCAGCCTGTGGTGGCTGCACCAGTGGTGGCGACCTCAGGGCCCAGAATCTCCCTGCCTCCTCGGAGGGAGTCTTCTTTTGTGCCCATCGATAGGACCCCCGTGAAACCCTCCGTGGGGAAGAAGAAGGGGGGGCAGGGCGTCGTCGTAGATTCGGCCTCAACCTCAGAAGAGGAGCTGATCGAGGTCTTAAGCCACGGCCTAGGCGTGGAAGAAGGCCAGCCCGTCGGAATGGACCCCGACGCAGGTGACGACGACATCGTCGAGGATACCGACGGGGCCCCTGCTCGCCCGTCGGATTCCCCTCTGCCAGCGCCGCAAGACAACTCGGCGGCCATTTTGTTGGCCATACAGTCCTTATGCTCCGAGATAAGGACGAGGCTACCGTTACCGACGGAGGAACCTCTCCCGTCGGGGGATCCAGAACCGGGACCTTCTGGTGTTCCCCCTACCAAGAAAAGAAGGATCCATCCACCACCTCCTTTTCAACCGTCGCGCCCCGTCCAGCCCTCCTCCCCGTCCACCCGAGGGGATGATACGGGGACTGACACGGCAGCGACGGGTACGGACGACGAGGCATACGACGAGGATTTTCCGTCGTCGCCTCCCACCAGGGCTTCTCCGCCCGACGAGATCGGATCTTTCCACTCCATGATCTCCAGGGCTTCCGAGCTTTTCCAACTCTGCCCTGAGGAGAAGAAAAAGGAAGGCTTCCTTTATCAGCGGCGCGAGGCCAAGAGGAAGACGGTCCTCGCAGTGCCTCTGTTGGACGCCAGCTAGAAGAGACCGGTACGAGAAAAAGTACCGGGTCCCGGACACGGCCCCCCTATGCCTCCGGGCGCAGCCTACCCCGGATTCCGTCGTCTCCGCGGCAGCCAGGAAGAAAGCGGGGGGGGGGTGCGGCCTCCACATCGACTTCCCCGCCGGATGGCGAGGGAAAGAAATTGGATGCTATGGGACGTAGAGTCATCTCGTCGGCAGCGACGACGATTAAAGCGGCCAACGCCTTGGCTATCGTGGCCCGCTACGACAGGGAGCTCTGGTACAAGATAGCTCCCCTGCTGGATTTTCTGCCGGACGACAAGAGGGCGGAGGCCCTGGAGATCCTGCAGGAAGGTGAGGTGGCCTCGGACCACGCCATCACCGTGGCGACGGATATCGCCGACACTGGGTTCCGCCAGCTGGGCAACGGCGTTTGCCTTCGACGTCGTGGATGGCTCAAAGCTACGGACTTCCGGCAGGACGTCCAGACCAGAGTCCTGGACATGCCCTTCGACGGGAACAACCTGTTTGGGAAGACAGTGGACGATTCCCTTCAGGCCATCAAGGCGGATACTGAGACGGCCCGGGCCCTTGGAGTCCTGCAGCAACGGCGGACGCCCTTTCGGAGCGGCGGAGGCAAGGGCGCCTCCAAAGGTTCCGGCGGCGGTTTCGCTTCCTACCGTCAAGCGGCCCGCTCGTCGTCGCAAGAGGCCTACAGAGGACGAGGCAAGTCTAGCGGACCCCGCCGTCGTCGCCAAGGAGGTCAAGGCGGCAAGGCCGCGTCCAAGCAGGATTGAACCGGCCGTGGGGTCGGGCCCCCACCGAAGCACCCCGGTGGGAGGCCGGCTGGCGGGCTTCGTCAGCGTGTGGGAGTCCATCTCCACCGACCGTTGGGTGCTGGACGCCCTGGCCCGGGGCCACGCGCTCGAGTTTCAAAGAAGGTGCCCGCGCGTCCCCCCCGTGGCCAGGAAAGAACTTCACGTCCCTCAACTTCTCCTGGAGGTAAAGGCGATGCTCAGAAAGGGCGCCATCGAACTCGTCCCAAAGAGGCTTCGGGGCTCCGGAGTCTACTCGAGATACTTCCTCGTGAAGAAGAAGACGGGAGGATGGCGCCCCATCCTAGACCTGCGACGTCTGAACAAGTTCATCAAGGCGCAGAAGTTCCGGATGGTCACCCTCCAGCACGTCCTCGGTCAGCTGGAGGAAGGAGACTTCCTATCGTCGTTGGATTTGGAGGATGCCTACTTCCACATTCCCATCCTAAAGGGGCACCGAAAATTCCTCAGATTCGTGGTCCAAGGGCGTCATTACCAGTTCAAAGCCCTTCCCTTCGGACTACGGTCGGCACCCAGGGTATTCACCAAGTGCCTCGCACCGGTGGCGGCGCAGCTGCGCCGCGAGGGGATTCACGTCTACCCCTACCTGGACGACTGGCTCATCCGCGCCAAGACGAGGGAGCTCGCCGTGGTCCACACGGCAAGGACCGTCCAACTCCTCACGGACCTGGGATTCTCCGTGAACTACGCCAAATCCCACCTGGTGCCCGCGCAAGTCGCACTGTTTCTGGGAGCGAGGCTTGACACAGTGTCCCTTCTGGCCTCCCCGTCGGAGGAGAGGACTAGGACCATCTTGGGCAAGGTGCAACGGATGTTGGTGGCCGACGCGGCCAAAGTGAGGTCCATCAAGTCCCTCCTCGGGATGATGTCTTCCTGCATCTACCTCATTCCCATGTGCAGGTTCCGGATGCGCCCGTTGCAAGAATTCCTGGATGCGCGCTGGATCCAGACGACAGGCAGCTTCGAGGAAAGGATCAAGCTCGACGAGAGTTTCCGACGAGCGATACGGTGGTGGGGCACCCGCGCGCATCTGACGGCGGGCATGGACTTCCAGACCCCAGCCCACCAGGAGACTGTGACCACGGATGCCTCCCTGGAAGGGTGGGGAGCGCACACCGAAAATCTGCACGCAAGGGGACTCTGGCTCCCGACGGAGAAGTCCCTGCATATCAACGTCCTGGAGCTCCGTGCAGTGTTTTGGGCCCTCAGGTCCTTCCTTCCGTCCCTCAAGGGCAAGGTGGTGAGGATCTTCACCGACAACACCACCACCATGTTTTACATCAGGAAACAGGGCGGAACCAGGTCCCCAGCGCTGTCCAAGGAGGCGCAGGACCTGTGGCATTGGGCCGTCGCCCAAGGGATTTTTCTGGTGCCGTTTCATCTGGCAGGGATAAAAAACACCATCGCCGACTCACTCAGCAGGGAGCTGCGCTCGTGCCACGAGTGGGAACTACGGCAGGATCTGGTGGATCGCCTCTTCCGACGATGGGGCACACCCCAGATCGACCTGTTCGCGACGGCGACGAACACCAAGTGCCGGAGGTTCGCCAGCAGGTTTCCCCAGACGAGGAGCATGGGCGATGCTTTCTCGTTCCCCTGGGAGGGCCTGTTCCTCTACGCGTTCCCTCCCTTGCCTCTGCTAATCCGGCTCGTCAACCAGCTCAAGAGGTCACGGTGCAGGATGATCCTCGTCGCACCTGCGTGGCCGAGGCAGATATGGTTCCCGGACCTTCTGGACTTGTCAGCGTCCCCGCCGATCAAGCTGCCGGCGGACGCGGATCTACTCTCCAGGGAAGGAGGCGCCATCCTCAACCACGACCCGAAGTCGCTGAACTTGCAGGCCTGGCTCCTGCAGCGCTAGAGTTTGGAGGATACGACATACCGGCCGATTGCAGAGAGGTTCTTGCAAAGGCCAGGGCGTCCTCGACTCTTAAATGCTACGGACACAAATGGAAGAGGTTCTCTGTCTGGTGCCACGCACAGAAGATTAACCCTCTACGGATTACGGCTCCCCAAGTACTGCCGTACCTGCTGACGCTGGCCAAAGCTGGTCTGGCACACGCGTCCATCAAGATTCATCTTGCTGCGATCTCCCGATACACCAGAACCACGGGGCGGGCGTCCTTGTGGTCTCATCGTCTGGTGAAAGAGTTCATGAAGGGACTGTTCAGATCGTTCCCGCCGGTGAAGGCTCCGGCCCCGGCGTGGGAGCTCAACGTGGTGCTGACCAAGCTCATGGGACCTCCGTTCGAGCCTCTGCACTCGGCCCCGTTGAAGTTTCTATCGTGGAAAACAGCTTTTCTTGTGGCCATCACCTCCGCACGACGAGTGGGAGAGATCCAGGCCCTTTCCTGCAAGGCCCCGTACTTGATTTTCCACGACACGAGGGTAGTGCTCAGGACGCACCCCTCCTTCATGCCCAAGGTACCGTCGGACTTCCATCTCAACGAACCCTTGGTGTTACCTGTGTTCTTCCCGTCGCCTTCGTCGCCGGCGGAGAGGACTTTGCACTCGCTGGATGTAGCTAGAGCGCTGAAGTTCTACGTGGACCGCACGAAGGGTTTTCGGAAGACGTCACAACTCTTTGTGAACTTTGGACCTGTCAATCAGGGGAAGGCTCTCTCGAAGGCTTCCATCTCCAGATGGCTCTCCGGCTGTATCATGTGCTGTCACCGGTTGGCAAACCGACCGCTGCCTGGCCGTCCGAGAGCCCATTCCACCAGAGCGATCGCAGCTACCACAGCGTTCCTATCTGGTGTGCCCCTGCTGGACATATGCAGGGCTGCTACGTGGAGGTCGACGCACACCTTCACGAAATTCTACTGCGTCGACCGGGATTCCAGGGAGGAGTCCAGGGTCGGCCAAGCAGTGCTGCGCAACCTGTTCGCCTGAGGTGAGCCTGGTGAGGAGGTAAGATGCTTAATGTTGAGTTGATGTGATGCTTAATGTTGAGCCTTTGCCACCTCCCGTGGTTGTGCATGTGTGTACTGCTATGTATTCTTTATTCATGAGCATGTGAATCCATGCCAGACCCCATGCTGGAGAAGGAACAAGTTACTTACCTGTAACTGTTGTTCTCCAGCATGGGTCTGGCATGGATTCACATGCGAACCCTCCCGCCTACCCCTCTGCGGCTCTTCACTTGGTCATACTGCCACTTCACGTGCTTCCAAATCTGAAGATGGCTGCCAGAGGCGGTGCTTAGGTAGAGGGCAGTCATTGGCTGTGGTCAGTATGACGCAGAGACCAGTGATTGGTTATTACTACGAAAGACAGATCAGAAACAAAACTGATACTGGTTTTTTCTTTACCGAGGATTCCCAGCCTGACGACGGGGAATATTCATGAGCATGTGAATCCATGCCAGACCCATGCTGGAGAACAACAGTTACAGGTAAGTAACTTGTTCCTTTCTGCCTCTGTGGTCCAGCCTGTATTTCCTGCAGTGCAGCTCTTTATTTTTCCTTTTGTTGAACACCACCCATGGGATACACTTATGGCACCCATGGTTGAGGGGTGCACCCTTGTACCACTTATGTGTTTTTTTGGGCACCAGTGTGTTGCCCACCGAGCAGGGTATGGGCTGGTGGAAGCTACCTGCTGACTTGACAGTGGCTGTGTGTCTCCTCCATTTTTGGGACACCCAGGCCCTACCATAGGCAAGATGGCCACTGTAGCCTCTTGGTTTCTAGTGCCTTTACACCTTGACCTTGTTTCCCAAAGTCCTGGGAAGCCCTGTCTCTGGCCCTTCTTCCTGACTAGCTGTTATGTGGGTGGAAGAACCATACATGGTTTTGCGGCTGCCTCCTGTCAGACTGACTGGAGCCTTCATAGGGACTGTTTGTTGTTGGTACACCCTCGGGCGAGGAGGGGTGACCTGTATGAATGAAGTGTGAAGTCAAATCACATTCTGTGTTGTGGTTGTCTGGTTTTGGTGTTTGTGACGCAATGCCTGGGCCAGCCCTGACTGAAACTGGAGTGAATGCAGTGTAGTGTTCTGAAAGGCTGGATGCTTACTCCAATCTACTTTCTGTGATATGGGTGTCTGGTTTCGGTGAATGTCCTGAATGCCTGTGAGCCTGATTGCCTGCCTACATGAATGCACTTGTGAATGTTTTGCTGCCTGAGCCTGGCTCAGCCTGAGTGATTGGGGAACAAATGTGTATAACTAGGGACCGCTCGCTCACCGATTTATTCAGTAGCTTAAGCTGAAGCAAGAATCTTTTCCCTGGAAGCCCACCTGGAGGAAGAAGCCTGGTGCTGAATTTTCAAAGCTGGTGTGGTCTTTCATGGACTGATCCAAGAGAGGACCTGAATAGGAGACCTCTTCCCGAGCTATGGGGGACTATAGTGCACCTGCTACTCTACATCAGAAGCGCTGTGTAGAGAAGGGGTCTTCCTGAGTCCAAAAGAGGAGTGCTTGGACAACTTGAGTCGAAGAAGTCCAGTTGTATCGCCCTGGGTCCGGATGAGATTTTGTGACCACTGGAAGCCAGATTGCTGTCTACCGCCCAGAAGAGGAGGTATCCTGGCATACCACTGTTTTTCAGTAGGAGCTGTGAAGGTTCTACCTGATCAAAGATTCAAGTGACATCCCTGACACATCTGACATTTTCCAGCACACAGTAAGGCCCAGTCTACTTGTCCTGAAGGGCACTGGGTTTGACAGGCTCCATAATCCACACCCACTGGCCCCGAGAATAGACTGTCATTGTGGCCTTCTGGTCGTACCAGTGCTTCATCAGCTCCTGACTGGCCTACTGTTCCATGTATTTAAACATTCAAATGGATTGTGTCCTCAAACGTATTCCACCACATCTCACCTAGAGGATGACAGGTTGCCTTCCCTACCCTATTTCACTAGACTGGGGGAACCTTGAAAAGGGTGTCAAAACAGAAGCTCAATGGGGCTAATCCCTGCTTCGTTATGTGGCACTTCCCTTTAAGTGTACAGAAGGCATGGCAGGAGAATATCTTATCTTCTCCAGCATGAGGTCTAGCATGGATTCACATGCTCATGAATATTCCCCATCGTCAGACTGGGAATACTCAGTAAAAGAAAGTTTTGCTTTCACTTTAAACCTTTTTCTCCTCTAAACCAATGACTGTCCTCTGGGTCATACTGCACCATTCAATGACAGTCCTCTCCCTAAGCTCCACCTCTGGTGGCCATCTTCAGAATTTTACTGAACTCTTCAGTGTTGGAGGACCTCACATTCCTCTCAGAGCTATTTTTGTGTAATTTTGAATTGTTCCATAGAAAATGCAATCATTTTGACCGATTTTATTTAATTTGCTTACCATTTTCAACAAAAGGACAGCTACCGACAGCGGGGATCCGCTGCCAGCGAATATTTTAATCCACGATGGATCGTCCATCGAAGTCTCAAGAAGGCCCGGCCTGTGGCCTTCTTTGCCCCTTTCAACCATGTCCGAGGAGGAGGAGGAGGAAAGCAGGGGCCTCTTTAAACTCTGCCTGAAGTGTGGATTAAGGGACATATTTGGAGATCGACATCATAAATGCTTATTTGGCCTACATCCGGACCACGATGAGGAGGCATGCGAGGTGCGCCGTGGTTTCTCAAAGAAAGCCAAGAAAGATTGCTACAGCAGGCTGGCAGCGTGGCTCAAATAGAGTAAGGATCCCTGACAGGATCATGCCTCAACCAGGACCGGCGGGTCCGAGCAGCGAACTTCGGGTAGAGCACTAAATCCTTTGAGAATGCCCCACCCGCGGCGGTCCAACAGAAGGCCAAGCTCTGCAATGCTGGATCTTTTGGGTTTGCTGCTGATGTGGGTCCCAAATTGGACAGAGTGCGATCACCATCTGTTTCCAGTGAGCCTAACGACACAAGGGGCTTCTTATAAGAGAACGTCACTAACCACGAGTCCGGGGAGGACCCATCAAAACTAAATATGACCTCTCAGCCTTCCAAGTCAACCGATTCGACAATGGCCCTTTCGATGAGCACATTGTCAATGAAGTCGACACCATCCACCATGACAGCATTGAAAGAGAGCGGGCCCATGAAGGTGATGCCTATGACAGCCACTGTCCTTATCCCTGAGGCGTGATACAGCTGCGAATGCAGCGATGAAGGCAGCAGGTATCCCGGGGTTGGGGAAAGGCCCTGCGATGGCATCGGCCCAGAAGCCTCCGCAGAAGGAAAGCGAGGACGGCAAGGCTTCCCCGATGGAATCTCCATGGGATGTAGATCATCGTGCTAATCCAGAAAAACCGGAGCAGATTTACGTTCCAACGACGGCAATACGGATTTGCCTGATGACTATTATACGGACCACCAAGGAGGAGAATCTGAGGGTGGCGAGCCTACGTCCCCTGCACGCAAAAAGGAGGCGTGTCAGTCCAGACACTACGGCACTTGCTCCTTTCGCACCTCAACCGAGGGACGTGTCACTGGATATTCAAACTACTCTACACACACTGGTCACAATGTGAGCCTGTGAGAGGATGCCCCCTGCACCGGGGCCTGCAACACCACAGGACCCTCAGAGGTGGAGCCCTCCTTGTTGGAAGAGATTTTAAGGGCGGTGCTGGTCCTCTGCATCACCCGACCCCTCTGCCACCACTGCCGTGTTGCAATCTGACGCCACCTGGAGCTCAGGCTCTGCACACAGACACGGACACGGCTACTACGGCTATGTGAGAAACCTGAGGGTGTTTTCACTTGTAGGCCCCAGGGATCCTTTGTTCAAGTGGCCAGGGAAGGGCCATCACTCTTGCATCCCAACCCTGGAGACGGATGAGCAAGGGAGGATCACCTGGGCACAGGATCCTTGGGGACTGCAGGAGGAGTGCCCTTGAGCGTAACGCGGTATCCGCTTTTTTTTCGACACGCCCCTACCCGACATCCTCACGGTCTTTGTACAATATTGTCACCCCCCCCCTACTCGTTAACCTACAAAAGGGAATGACAAAATAACACGGGAAACCAAACCATCTTTTAACCCTTAAAAGTAACTTTGTCCCCCCTCTTCAAAACCCAGAGGACATTTAATACATCAACCTATTTTCTCCCTAGAAAACTACAAAACCCAAAATTCTTATTACTCTTATGTCCCGTCCCCTTTCCTCCATAATGCATGGGCGTCCCTCCTAGGGATGGGAGATGGTAATTTTTTCAGCAGAAAAAAAATCATCTTCGACTTTACATTTAGAGGCGCACAGGGGTGCGGCCCTGGCAGCATGCTCTCTCCTGAGTCTGCACCCCTGCATGACTCCCCAGTCCTCTTTTCTGCGTCGACGGGAACGGACCACTTTCACCAGCGCTCCTGGGTTTGTCTTCGACCTTGTAATTCAACGTGCCCCGGATACTGTCTTTTTTGATGTTTTTCCTGTAATCTTTAAACTGGTAATCAGTCCTCTGGTGCCACGCTCCTCCCTGTCGCATTTCGCCGTCCTTGGGCTTCAACAGGTGTCCAGCCTGCGAGGGGCTCTTCTCCAAGTCTGACCGCCCGCTCTGTGCCTCTGCTGTCTTGGCCCCGACCACGGCTGGGAGGGCTGTACTGTGTGCAACGCACTTAATCCGCAAGCTCTAAAGAACAGGTGAGCAAGGTGGATGGAGCTCTTCGAGAAGTCGCCTCCAGAGAACTTGAAGAACTTCGTCAAGCAAGTCGAGGCCCAAGGCAGGGCCACTATTTTCAATCGCACCTGCAAGGGCGACTGCTTTCCTAGGAAACATCCGAGCGGGAGTGACCATCCAGTTCCTCACACCAGCGCAGTTATTGAGGCTCATTCAGCTACCGGCCGCCAGGTCGAGGGGTCGCCAGATCCTTCCGTAGACAGCACTGAGGGACCGCAATATTCTTTTACTGGGTGTGTACCCGAGGGGCTACGCCCAACTACCAGACAAATGGCTGAGGGGGCGCCTGTACGCAGCACTGCCGGCGATTAAGCTTAGGGCACTACACCTACCAGGTCTCGTCCTGCGGTGCAGGATAGGCCTCAAGATCCACCGCCAAGAGTTCTGGAGGAGGCCGGTCCCAGGGAGCCAGGCACCATGACGCAGGCACGTGGCATGCAGCTCAATAAGATGGCCACCACTCCAGACAAGATGGCCGCTCGTCCAACACCACCCCGTTCGGGGTGCAGGTAGGGGATAGAGTGTCCAGGTGGGACTGGTCTTCTCCAGGTACGTGGCCTACTTCTTATCCTTAAGCGTGGCTGGGCAGATACCCCCTGCAAGCAGTAAGGCAGAGTACGCACAGGCCCCAGCAGCCGCCCGCTACTCCGTGAATACCACCTGCCACTCCACCAGCCTGTGAGGACAGGTTTTTGAGAAGTTCCTCAAGCTGATGAGGTCCCTTCAGATGGGTGCCATCCTATGGGATGTGATAAGGGACATGCTGCCTCCAGTCCCACGGCCGGGTCCCATAGTCATTCCTCCTATGGCCCTGGTGCCTCAGCTGCCAACTCCGGGTCCTTCGATTCCGGCTCCCCTGCCTCCTACATTTCAGGCTGTTTCACACCAGCCTCTGTCTCTGGTCCCAACACCTCAGCCTACGGCTCCCAGCACACAAGGGCTACAGCAGGCTCTGGTTACACAGCAGGCGCTCCGGTCGATGAAAATCATTTCAACTGCTTTTCTTTCATCATCCTCTTCGGTTTCGGTTCCAGTGGTTGACTTTTCTTCAGCCTCCAGGTGTGCAGTATTTATGAGGAACTACAGCACAACCCCTGCATTCTTTCCCCGCATTTTACAAGAAGGGGCGGTCTCGTTGTCCAGTCTGGACAGCCAGCCGGCCACTGAGATTTGTCCCCATTCAGGGAAGGCGTAAGACAAAGGTCTGGGGAGTTTTGGACGCCTGCCCTCAAAGACAGACTGGAGCCTGGGCAGGGGGTCCAGGGGACTCCTGCCTAAGATAAAAATCACACAAAGGAATTTCCCCCCCTGGATGTCAGGGCAAGGAACAAGAAACGACAAGTAACACTAAAATGGCAAAAAGAAGACCGGAGCCATTTTGGTAAAAGGAGTACCCTCAGGTGCTTTTACTACAGCTGTGAGCACAGCTGTGGTAAAGGTGCACCAAATTAATACAAGGTATTACTGCCACCACCCATTGAAGGTAAGCTTGTCCCGGTAATAGAATTGTTAGTTTTAATGTGAAAGGGGATACATTGCATCTCCCCAGCACTCCACATAAGGTGGGGTGTGCTGGCTTCACAGAATAAAATGTGAAAGGGATCCAAAGATCCTTTCTACCCTTGGGAACTGTAGTTCTCTCAAGGTCAGCAAAAGAAATTAAAAGGGGAGCCCCTTGGCCAACCCAGCAACAGGCACTTATTGCCAATAAGTTGTTAGAGGATAACTTTAAAAACTTTAAAAAGACACTATGGAGAGTGAAGAAAATGACACCTATAAAAAGCGTAAACAATTCTGTGAGTGTGGGGAAAAAGGTTCCCACTCACTGCGGTATTAAGGACAAATATCCCACAAATAAAGCAAAAAAGTTCTGGGGTTGACCTAGAGGTTCCCTGACATCCAGGGTGGGAAATTCCTTTGTGTGATTGTTATATTCGGTGTGAGTCCCGTGGACTCCCTGCCCAGGCACCAGTCTGTCTGTGAGGGCAGGAAGCGAGAGAGGAGTCCAAAACACCCCAGCCCTTTGTCTTACGCCTTGTTTGAATGTGGACAAATACCAGCGGGGGGGCTGGCTGTACTGATTGATGGGTATTTCAATAAGGTCTATACTTGGGTCTGTGTACCTTCAAGTATAGTGCTGTTTTTATATTGTGATTTCATGTGTGTTTGTGCTTACTTACCCCCTAGATTTATCTGGGCCTACTTGTATTTCAATAAATAATTTATTTGGGAGGCCACCAGGGGGCGCACAGGCAATGGCAGCCTGAACACGCCGCTCCCGCCGTAACTGGGACACGAAGAGGGATTGAGCCCCCCCCCGTGACCCCCCCACGAGAGATCTACGGCTCACGGGGCCCGTGAACCTCGAGTGCCCCCCGAGGTGAAGGAGCGGCATCCGGGGACCCCCGGGGGCCCGAGAACGAGCTCCGCGGCCCGAGGGGAGGAGCCCCGGGGAGCTCCAGGCAGCATCACACCCATCGAGAGGGGAAGCGGCGGCCTGCATTCGGAGGCGCGCGCGATCCCCTCACTCCCCCGAACACGGAGCGCGCCGGCGCCCCGGCAGAAGACCCGCCGGCGACACCCCCGCGGCACCCTGCCGAGGAGCCGTCGCGGAGGGGGAGTCCCCCGCTGAGGAGTTGGGAGAAACGCGGGCCGCGACCCGCGTAGGGAGAGGCGGCCTGCCCGCGCTCCCGAACTCGGCGCCGAGGTAGGTGGGGGAAGCCCATCCCAGCCCCCACGCAACCCTCAAGGACCCCGGGGGACCAGCTGCGGGACGCATCGGTGGGCTCGGAGGGGCGAGTCGGCCCCGCCCCCCCCCCTCGCGAGCCCCCCCCGGAAAAAAAAAAAAAAAAAAAAAAAAAAAAAAGTCAGGAAGACGCGGGGGGACACAAATCTATTGGAGGAGAGTACCCTCGAGCCCATCACTCTCTTAGGTGGAGGCCCCTGGGCTCAACTCCAGGGCGAGTGCCCGCCTGGGGGCTCTCGCGGAAGGAGTCGCGCCTGAGAGCCCCCCAACAAACCGCGATTGGACGACCATAGCCGCTCCCCCCCACCCTAAGAACTACCTCCAAAGACAGAGGCCACAAGGGGGGGAGGGGGTGTGAGGCCCCCACCGGAGGTCGGTGGGGCGAGTGCCCGCCCACGAGAGGCCCCCCACAGAGGGCCACACCAGAAGGCGAGAGAGCGCGTTCCCCGACCGGGCTCTGTCCCTTACCCCTAGGGACGCATCAGCGGAGGGGAGAAGCAGGAGGACCGAATGAGTTGGCGCCATACCCTCCAGGAGTACCGCTACCAAGGCACCAGCAGGGAGAACAGCGACCCAGACCAACGGGCCGGCATGTCTCATTCCGAGACCCCACCCCTGCCCACCCTCACCATGGAAAAGGGCTTTGCCTCGGTCTTGCAGGAGATCAGGGACATGCGGGCAGACATCGCCCAAAAAATGGAAAACATGGACCGCAGAGTGGACAAAGTCGAGGATAGACTGTCACAACTAGAGTCCAACCAGTCCTCAGCAGCGACCCAGGAGCTGGACACGGCCCTGAGACTAACGGCCCTGGAAAAGAGAGATGAGGAGAGGGCAAGACAAATGGACGACTTTGAAAATAGAGAGCGGAGGAACAACCTCAGGATTTTCGGGGTGCCGGAGTCGGAGGGGGAGACGGAAAGAGACTTAACCAGGGTGGTGAAGGACATCATTACCCTCCTCTTCTCGGATGAGATGACAACCGAACCGACGTTTGATCGGATCCATAGAGCGGGGGGAAGAGCTGGGGGCCCCCGGTCAATTCTGGTCCGCTTCCACTACTACACTGAAAAAGCGAAGGTCCTGGAGGAGGCCAGGAAATCTAGGGAGATAACCTATAACAACGCTCAGGTGGCCATCTTCCAGGACCTCTCATCATACACGCTGGCCAAACGGAGGATGTGCCGCCCACTGACCCAGATGCTGAAAACAAAGGGGGTACGCTACAGATGGGGGTTCCCCTTCTCCCTCATGTTCGAATACGAAGGCCAACGAGTGAACCTGATCACAGAGGAAGATATAAGGGGAGCAATACAGGAATATACAACGGACCCGACCCCGCGAAGGGAACCCTCCGGGTTCGCCGCGGATGAAGCCAGAGCGCGCCGGTCACGAGGAGAGAGGAGAAAAAAGACTGGCCCACGGAAATTCAAAAAATTGAACCCTCCATCCCCATCGACGGACAGGAATGACACGGATCCCGGCCAGGGTGGAGCGGGACTGTCGGACCCGGGCGAGGAAGGGAGCTGAGGCATCTCACGGCAGGCGTCATCAGCCTCGGGGGAACTGTGTAAAGAATTCATCACGGGGACTCACCATCTGTTCCGGCCTGCAGACAGGCCGGGCTCCAGGACCATGGGGTCCGAACGTTTGTGGACCCTCCCGGAACAGCAAGTATGAGAGTTACATTGAGGGGAGGGAGAGGGGGTAGGGGGGGCTCATGGAGGCTCTAATTTGGATATTCACCCAGCAGGAGGCGGTAGGCTGGTGGTCCGGCCAGTTACCAACAATGGTAGAACTATTTGGCTGGACGCCGGGGTGGGGGAGGGGGGTAGGGGGTTTGTTGATATTGTTACGTTCACAGGGGGGACCAGGGGTCAGTTGGGGAAAGGTTACAGGACCACCTGGGGGGGAGGGGGGGAAGGGAAATGGGAGATCAGAGGATAACACGAAATGAGCCGGACAAGGAAAGTGCCACGAGTCAGCTATCCGGTAGCTGGTTATTCTTAGAAAATGGCTGAGGATCTGCCTACCCTGGGCGTGGGCTCCCTCAATGTGAGGGGACTGAACACCCCCACCAAAAGATCCCTGGTCTGCAGGGAATTCAGGAGGGCTAAACTAGACGTGCTTTTCCTTCAGGAGACGCACTGGGCAAAGGGGAAAGAACCAAAGCTACGAGGGGGGGGATTGGAGAAGTCCTCAGCGCCTCCCACAAGACCAAGAAAAGGGGGGTGGCCATAGTGCTAGCGAGGGACATTGGCTTTGAAGTAGAAGCCTCACTGAAAGACCCAGAGGGACGATTCCTGCTGACGAGGGGCTCCCTGCGGGGCTCCCCTTTAACACTTGCAGTTGTGTACAGCCCCAATGAAGGCCAGGCGCAATTTTGGGAGGGAGTGAAGGACAGACTGAAACTATTCGTACGCGGGCCAATGGTGGTGGGGGGGGACTTTAACATGGTCCTGGACCCGAAAATTGATAGGAAACGCTTGGAATCCCAACCCACCAGGGCTGCAGACGAAATGATGGCCCGCTCCTTCCAAAGGGCGAACACAGAGCTGGGCCTAGTGGACACCATCCCGACCCCTAGGGCAGAACACCCCTCCTTCACATACTATTCTGCAATCCACACATCATACTCCCGTATAGACTACATCCTGGTAGACGAGTCCCTGCGCCCATATGTCTCTGGCTATGAGGTAGACCCGGTCCCCTGGTCCGACCATGACCTGGTCCGTACCACCATTATAGGGGAATGGCGAGGTGGCAGAAAAGGGCGATGGAAATGCAACGACTCCCTGCTGAAGGACGACGTCCTGGTGCAGGAAGTGCAGGACGCCATTGTGGAATACTTTAAGCTGAACGACAATGGCGAGGTGGGTGCGCACGTGCTGTGGGACGCCTTCAAGGCGACCTTACGCGGGGTTCTCATAAGAATGGGGGCTCAGAAAAAAAGGGAAAGGGAGGCCCAAGAAAAATCCCTTAGGGAAAAGATCGCACAGATCCAGCCGGGAGGCCCCCCGGAGGCACCCTTGGCTATGGAACAGATCACGGCCCTAGAAAATTACAAACTCCAATTGAAAGATCTCTTGTTGCATAAAACTGAGCGCAACCTCCAGCTAGTGAAACAAAAATACTATGAGAAGGGGGATAGAGCCGATAAAATCCTGGCCTGGAAACTCAGAGAGGTCCAGCGAAGCAGAATGGTGAGGGCGATCAGAAACGAACAGGGCTCACTAGACCATAGCACCCCAGTCATAGGAGCGGCCTTCCGACGCTACTATGAACAACTATATTCTTCAGAATATGCCGGGGAGGACACTCAGATTGAGGAGTTCCTGGACTCCATTCAGATCCCGTCCTTGACGGGCGAAATGGCAGGAGGTCTAGAGGGAGGGGTCACAGAGGAGGAGGTGGAGAATGCAATCGGTGGGATGAAGGCGGGAACGTCCCCGGGGGAAGATGGGTTCTCAGTACTCTTCTATAAGAGGTTCCGGTCGATTTTGGCCACACACCTGGCGAGGGTGTTCAATGCAGTACTGGAGGGGGGCACCCTGCCGGAAACGATGATGAGAGCCATCATAGTGGTACTGCCCAAGGAAGGAAAGGACCCCACTGACTGCTCCTCCTACCGCCCGATCTCCCTCTTAAACATAGATGTAAAGATCCTAGCCAAGGTGATGGGTACACGGTTAGAGGGGATAATGCCCAAATTAATACACGGGGATCAAGTGGGGTTCGTGAAGGGCAGGCAGGGCTCAGATAATATCAGGAAGACTATTGACCTAATCCACTATGCCCAGGAATCAGACCTAGAGGCTAGTTTGCTTTCCTTGGACTCCGAGAAGGCATTCGACAGGGTCGAGTGGAGGTACATGCAACTCCTCCTCCGTCGAATGGGCTTCGGGCCTCACGTCAGGACCTGGGTCTCTGCCCTCTATGAAGCCCCAACAGCGAGAGTGCAGGTGAACGGGGAACTCTCTGACCCATTCCCCCTCACGAGGGGAACACGACAGGGGTGCCCACTCTCTCCGTTAATATACGTCTTGACGATGGAACCTCTGGCCATAGCGGTCCGGGCCCACCCCGACATCAAAGGAATCAAAAGGGGAGAAGTAGAGTTCAAGCTCTCCCTGTTCGCTGACGACATCCTAGCATACTTGGTGGAGCCCAGCTCCTCGCTCCCCCCCCTACTGCGGCTGATGACAGCCTTCGGGCAGTTCTCGGGACTAAAAATAAATGCAGCAAAATCAAAGCTCCTACCCATGAGGGTCCAGGACCCGAGGTTGGACCCCCGGGACAGGTGTGCGGGGATTGCGGTGGGGAAGGATTCCATCAGGTACCTGGGGGTAACCCTGACCAGAGATCTCTCGAGACTGGCCCCGGTGAACTATGGGCCTACCTTGGCGGGGGTTACGTCAGATCTGAGGAGATGGGGTGGGATGATTCTGTCCTGGTATGGGCGCATGACAGCGATAAAGATGAACGTTCTGCCGAGAATACTATACTTATTCACCGCACTCCCAACGGAGGTCCCCACCCAGCTGCTCCGCGATCTACAAAAAGCAATCCGCGAGTTTATATGGCAAGGGCGGGCCCCGAGGATAGGAAAGGCCACTCTAACACTACCCAGAGAGGAGGGCGGGTTCGGGCTACCGGATTTCCTCCTTTACTACCGGGCAGCCCAGCTGCGGGTCTTGCTGGAGCACATGAAGGAGGGGATGGGCACCTACTGGTCATACCTTGAGGATATGGATGCCCACCCTCTGAAAGTGCGCGACCTCCTGTGGCTGCCGCGCAGACTCATCCCTAGCAAACTGAAAGCCCACCCAACCCTGGGAATACTTTGGACACTCTGGAAAGAGGGACCCACAACCTCATACCTCACGACATGGCCCTCTCCAATGTCATCGCTTTGGGGCCACCCTCTCAAACTAGGCAGCAGAGGTTTCAGGAGTGCCCAGTCCTGGTCGGACGGGGGTCTGGAATGGGCGGGACAACTGTTCAAAGAGGGCGAGTTCCTCGAATACGAGGCCCTGCGAGACGCACTGGGGCGGGAGTCCCTTTCAATCTTTGAATATCTACGCCTGAAAGGCATCCTTTGCGACCAATCATGGGGCCAGAACCTACGGAGACAGCTGACCCCCTTCGAAAAATTTCTGGACACGGCCACATCAAGGAAGGGGGCGGTCTCCAAAATGTACCGAATACTGAACACCGTTAACTTGGAGGGGAGAAGAGGGTTCCGAGGGTTTTGGGATGACCTGGCGGGAGAACCACTTACAGAGGAGGCGTGGTCCAAAGTCTTTAAGATAGCATTCCATGGGAACCTATTTACATCGGACATGGAACACAACTTCAAAATCTTACAGGGCTGGCACAGGGACCCGTTGAAACTGTCCAGGATGTTTTCGGGAGTGTCCCCCAGGTGTCCAAGGGGCTGTGGCCAAGTGGGGTCGAGGGGGCACATGTGGTGGTCCTGCCCCAAGGCGCAGGAGTTCTGGGAGAAAGTACGGGGGTGGATGGCCGAGGTCACCGAGGAACAAATCCCACTCAACCCCCTAACGATGTTGCTGGGCCTCCCCCCGGAGGACACTGAACTGTATAGGTACCCAAGAATGTGGGAGACGATGTTACGGGCGGGTAGAGTGGCCCTTGCACAAAGGTGGAAGAGCCCAGAGACCCCATCCAAAGAAGACTGGCTTAAGAAACTCAAAAACATGTTCTTAATGGATAAACTGACGGCCATGGTAAATAATGAACTGGGCTCCTTTCAGGTTAACTGGTATGGGGTCTATGGGGCATGGGGTTGGGACCCCCACTGACAACATGAGAACACTCTGGCGAGTTGGCGGGGGGTAGGTTTGGAATGCTTCAACCAAGGATGTAGGAGTAGCCCAGGACCCGGGAGACAGCGGATCCCATCCAGCCAATTTGGACGTGAGAGCATAGCATACCTCTGTGGCAACGTACAATGAACTACGATGACAGCCCCAGCTGTCCGACTTGCGAAGTGACTCTGATCTGGGGGGAGGGGAGGAGTTGGGGTGGGGGGGAGGGGGGGGGAGGGAACCTGGGGGTTTTATGACCATGTTAAAAGTGATGATAACAACGCTCCCAGCGTTGCCGTTTGTTTTTTCCTTCTAAAAACTACTAATAAAACCAAAGTTAAAAAAAAAAAAATAAAAAAAAAATAATTTATTTGTACATAGTGTTTCAGTGTTTCTTTGGACCATATTACAATTTCATATGTACTGCTTCTACAGCCCTCTCTCCCTCCTAGATAGGCCTGGCTGCTCTGTCTACGCCACCATGAACTCAGGTGGTACAGCCTTATACTAAGAGTGGAGTCTTGTACGGCCTCAGTTGAATGATTTTACTAAGCCCTTAGTTGGACTTCAGAAAAACTGTCCTAACACAACACAAGCCACTTGCAGCAGACACATGCATGCCAACGCTATCGGAGCCAAGCCCACGGCACTCACATTCCAGAGACATGTCCCGTGGCAGGCCATCAGCAGGGCGGCCACGTGGGCCACTCCCTCTGCTTTTTGCAAGCACTACTGTTTGGATTCCAGCTCAAGGTTGGACGCAGCATTTGGGCAGGCAGTACTAAGGAACTTGTTTTCTTAAGGTGGGTCACCTCTTCACCCTGTGGCTACATTAATTTGTAACCCATGAAGTATGGAGGAAAGGGGACGGGACGTAAGAGTAATTATACGTTACTCAGTGTGGTGACTAGCATACTCTTAGTCCTTAGTCCCCTTTCCTCCATACGTCCCACCATCCCCCCCTTAATAAAACTGCTGTCATTAGGCAATTGTGATATTGTCAATGGGGACCGAGTGGCGCTGGGTGGCGGGGTTGGGAGAGCACATGCTCCCAGGGCCACTCCCCCGCGTGCCTCAACATTTAAAGGGGAAAATTTGTTCTGCCTAAAAAGGTTCCGTCGCCCATCCCTAGGAGAGAGACCCATTTAGTATGGAGGAAAGGGGACTCGTTAATCACTCCAGTGACTAACGTATCATTTTCCAAGATACCCTTCCTTTTCTGACATGTTCGCACATGAGTTACCTACAATCACAAAAGGAAACCAGGGGCAGCTGGTGATTACCTGGCACCACCCAAGCCAGAGCTCCTCCCTGGGCACAGGACTAAATCCCAGCCCTTTGAGGGTCAGGTGGTGAGACCCTGACCTCATGGACATCTCATTAAGGCCCAATGTAACTCCCAAAACCGCCAGAGACCAAAAATTGGAATTGTCATCCGTGTACCAGTCCAGTATGCAGTCTTTGTTGTGTGTGGGAGTGGTGGCGCGTTGAGTGAAGCCAAGTGTGTTGAGTGCGCCAGACTATGATTTGGATGGTAGGTCATTTGGGTCATGGAGGCCCAGTTTGAGATCACTTAATAAGATTATTTTTGAGGATGCTTTGAGGTTATCCTGCAGGATATGGCGTACATTTTGCTCCAAGTTTGGCGAGGGACGTGGAGTGCGTTAGATAAGGTGAATGGTGATAGTGCAGGTTGGGGATGGTGAGTATTTGAGTGAGCGAAGGTTCGAATTCCCATCAATGGAGGTGTGAACTTGTCTAAGAGGGATGGAATCTCTCACAATCATAGCGACTCTGCCTCCACTAGAGGTAGGTCTGTCGTTTCGTTGGATGGTATATCATGTGGGTAAGGATAAGGCAGCTTTCAGTGATGGCTAGTGTGTTGTTACATTTCATGATTAGGTCATGAATATCGAGTGCGTTGTCTTGAAGGGATCGGGCATTGATCATGGCGCATGTCAAGAAGGGATGTGGAACAGAGGGTAGGGTAATGGGGCCTTGATCAGGGGCAGAATTTTGAATCTGAGGGGCTAAATGCTGATGTGGGGGAATTGTCTGTTGTGTGGGAGTCGTTTGTTTGAGTTGACAACTATGGATATTGGTGAGATTCTTTCCATTTGTAGGTGGAGCAGTAGAGATTTTGGCCGTCTGATGTAGAGGAGGTTGGCAGTTAAGTGGATGATCTGGGACTTTGAGTGAGATATTGGGGGTGTACTTCAGTTTGCCACGAGTTGTGTGCGTTGTTGAAGGTAATGCGTGGGATGATATTTTGCTGACTGTGGGTTTGGAAGCAATGTCTGGTTACTGAATGTCGGCTTCATCGTCGAATGTGCCCAAGCACTGACGTGGTGGAAGGATGTCTGCATACACCACTGGACATAGATGAGCTATAAGAGACAGCGGACCATAGCACAGTGACGTTATGAAGAGAAGATACAAAGATGCACTGAAACGATATGCAAACATTTGACGAATAAAGATGTCACTGACGTAATAAGAGAAACATGTATGCAGAAACGAAGATATATTCATTGAGAAGATGATCAATAAACGCAAGGTAGATAAGACGCATAGAAACTTGCTGCAGATGAAAATATAATGCGATTAAGGTGGCTACGGAGAACAATATGGACGTCAGACTTGTGTTTAATATGATCAAGCTACCTCAGAAACCGACCAAGGCTGCAGAGTTGAAAGGCACTGGAAAACTGCTTTGTCCGAGGAATGAAGAATGTCTAGTGGCCTGGGATGAAGGATGCCACATCATGAAATAATTGCAAGGCACAAGGAGTCAGAGGATAACCTACATGCGCATGACATATTTCTCTGAGATTAAGCAAAGTAGAAAACCTCTGCAAGTGGCAAGTATTGAACAATTCGCAGAAAGCATATGTGAGGCGGATCAACCAAGTCTCAAGAGGCCTAGAGTAGTAATAGCGCACAGTATAACTGAATTAAATTGCATCAAATAAAAGGTTGCAATGGACAAAATCGTGGTCTCCTCACACGTGATTCAAGACTCGAAAACAGGACCTATTCATTAGGCTCTTAAATGAAGATAGTGCTGTACCTAGACTCCTTTTAAAGTCCCACAGAAGAGTCCAGTCAGCAAGGTCAACTACAAAGAAGCAGCCTTGGCTCAGAACTTAACTGATGAGAGATGGTAGGCTAATTAACCAAGTGGGTAGTAGTCTGACGTTCATCCCACCTGGTTTTCGTTTGGCTCATGTGCTGCTAACAAGCTGAAAGTCCAAGGTTTGGAGAGAAGGCCAACCAATCATGAGGGCATATTTAGCAGTGTACTATACAATGTTGCAATTGCCAATTTGCTGCCCTTATTCTGCTAATAATCTGTATTATATGTATTAAGAGGTAGTTATAGTCGTGCCTACCAGATAAGGGGCAGCCAATTTTGTTACGAACACCTAAGCAATATATAGATATATATCTTCCGTTAACCAATCCCTCTGCCTGATAGGTTTTACTATTTGCCACATAGAATGACATCATAGCTGGCATACATCGAAGTGTAAAGCCTTTGTATAATCAAAATATCACAGAGTGTGTGAGCTGCAATCTGTTTGTTGACCTTGTTTCCCTACTTTATTTGAGCTGCTAATAATTTAGTGCTTTACCATATTCTTTTAGTCTGTCCGGTTATTTGGGTCTGGGATAGTTTATTGGCAGTTGGAACACTCCAAGTGCTACTGCACAATATAGTACAATGGGATTTCCAAATTCAGCTTGTCTTAATTTGTTACGATTGACCCCTTTTGAAAACAAAACCTATCCAAACATATGATCACATTCCATTCATTTTGAGTGGAGGATTCTTTGGTATCGGTTTTTCCTTCAGATGTCTTCAATTCTATTAAAGTAATCGCCGCCTAAGGAACCGTGAATAAATGAGGCTTGTTATTTTAATATTTGAGCCTTGTTGTGAACATCATTATGTAGGGGTTATTTCTTTCTCTCAAGAATTTCTTAACACCCAAAAATGCCTGTTTGTTCTGTTGTACCGCCACAGTGAAGTCTGGGTATAGATGAATGCTTTGCAACTCCAGCCGTAGATCTTTTTTATCTCTGGCGTAGAGTAGTATTCGGTCTTTATTACGGTAGTTCCATCATCACAAGTATCCAGGACTTGCGTAGTCACCAGGTTTAGGTTTTGCTGGGAGTGCTCTGTGTGCCCTTTCCACAGTGAAGTTTGCGATAACGTTGGGTCTCTAAGTAGTTTCTTAAGCAACCCTTCAGCAGCCAGTTGCATGTTGCCATGCAGTGCCACTTCCGGCACTCCTATTCTGTATGTATTTTGTTCCTACGCAATCTCGATTCGAGATTGTCACACTTAGTTTTCATAATTTCCAGATCCTTGGATAGTTATGCCAGTAGTTTCATGTCACTGATATTGTCTTCCGCTGTACTGATCCTATCTTCCTCCGCTGTGATCTTTTGAGTTTCTTACTCCAGTTGTGTACTTATAAATGTGAAGTTAGTGGTGATGTCTAGTTTCTCGGTCACTGCTTTGAAGACATGTTGCATTGCGTCTGTTGGTGCTGGCACATTACTCATTTTGAAGGTCGATTTTGTGAAGCCATCCTTGCCTCCTCCCTTCTTGCACCTTTTTTCATGCTGCAAGAATTGATCTGCCAAGATCCTCCCGATTGTCCCCCGCTACAAATAGAGTTCAGGAGTCTGTAGGGATATGACCATTGAGCCAGTTATACCTGTCCACCCACGTTCTGAGCCAAACGTGTCAGGTTCACTACCCTCCTGCGTAAATATCGACATTAATGGGTAAACTGCACCTCACACTGAGTGTGTACCCCCTGTGCGACACCCCACCCCTTGCACCCCTGGCTTGGACAGATCGGGGAGTCTTAAGTGAGCATCCAATCCCCTCCCAAGCAGTGGAGAGTGGATCTGTGAACCGGATTACAAAACGTGTGATATCGGTAGCACTTCGTTATTTCTGCTTGCTACCGTAGTGCTCACGAGTTTATTGGGCAGTAGCACAGATAAAATGGCAGGCAGAACTCCAATACAGATGATGATAGTTTGTTACAGCAATGCGTGAGGTCCTCTGCTGATGCAGGCAACCCGCCGTTAGCAGTAGGAGTCATTGCGGTCCTCTGAGTTACCCGTGGCGCATCAAGTTCGTTCCCGGATCACAGCAGATAAATATTGGAATCCCCTGCGGGGGCAGCAGAGCTCCCAGCCGGTCAAGAGGAAAATCCAGTCCCCAAGGGTGGCCCTGGTCCAAGCTAGCCTCAGCCATTGTAGAGTATGCAGGTCTTCACTCAACAGGCAATCCAGCGTCGGGCCTGTCAGTCTCTGCCTGTCGCCTGCAGTAAATCTAGCAGCTCAACCAGAGTAATCCACTGCCGCACACCGCAAGTGTAGGCCGCTCTGTGGCTCGCTCTCACTGTAGGTGTGTCAGATGTGGTGACCTCTGCCAGGCTCCACATCCGAGCACTGATGCAGCACTCCGCCGCCGTCTCCCAGCCCACCGCCCAAGCCTATCTTGTCCTTCGTCATTCGGGAGTGTCGGTAGCGAGGGGTGTGATCAGTGTGTGCCCTGCTCTTCATACAGTGTGCTGTGCGCTGTAGGATAGTTGCACTAAGTACCATGCTCAGCATTCACTGCTGGAAATTACCACTCCAGATGGAGCACAGGAGAAATTTGCCATCTTGGCGTGGCTGCTCTAGTGCCCCCTTCATCAGTCGGCTGTTCTTCTATTTAGGATTCTTGGCTCCAATGCTGATCTGAATAAATGACTGTAGGAGTCCTCTTCTCCAAAATATAGCCTGGAAGCAAGTCAACGCCCACCAATAAGGATGTACACCATTCAAACGTCTAGTAGTTGTCCAATCAGTGATAACTATTGTTTCACTCATGCCCCACACCTAGACTCACTGGCACCATGGATGTGGAGTCGGACCAAACGTCCCACCCACCCACTCACTTCCTGAGACATGCATGCACAAAGGCATCAATAGCCTGCGAAAGCAGCAGTGTGCCATGGCAAGTGCATGACCTGGCCATTTGAGGGCACTAGCCACGTATGGTATCCATACACTGTAAATGCGAATGTGCTCACTAGAAATAACGTAAAACAGGTATAACTAATTGCTGCCACCAGCATGTCTTTAGGGACCTATAAAAGCAGGGATGTCCTTTCACCAAAATGCCAGGGGTAGCAGAAGTGACATCACATGACCCTTGACCCCTGATGACATCACAGGAAGGGATGTCATTTGACCCCACCCCGAAGTGATATTGCGGGAAGCGATGGAACACAACCTTTCACCCGATGACAAAACAGGAAGTGGCATCACATAGCCTTGTACACTACGAAAGATATGGTTATATCACATCACTATAATGTGATGTACATTTCATACAAGAATGGATCGCCATATGTATCGTTAAGATCAGTGTGTATAGGCCCATATTACCAAATTACTGTGAATGCAAGCAGACGTCCATGACCAAATGATAATGATGTGTTATCACATAGCACTTAACGCTTAAGCGCTTTATATAGAAAAAATATACACCCAATATCACCCAACCTGTGTTGGTACTCATTTATCGACCTCAGAAGGATGAAAGGCTGATTTGAGGTGTTTAAGAACAGACTAAATCAGTGACTCACTCCCTGAAGTGTGCCTGAAATAAACCTTTAATGAGTCTAGCAATTATTGTATGAATTCCAGAAAGATACATTATTTGGTATTCCTATTCTTTCTTATTTAGGGTCAATGCTGAAAGTCTTAGACTTGTGGCACTCCTGTTATTATTTTTCTTATTTTTCTTTTTAAGGAGCCTGAACAAGAAAGCCAGCCACTCCAGAAGTAAAGAGCCACACGGAGCTTGCATCACAAAAACTGACGTCTCTGTATAAAAGTAACCAAAAATCCCAAGTGTGTAAGACTAGGGTGAAACAAAAGTATCCCAACTGAACTGCATTTTAGGATGCTGTGTGCCCTGTTAAAAGTTACAAGAATGTGAAAGATAAAAGGGAAACCTAGTTGCCAAATACTAGCCTGCAGGACTGATCAGTTTACCCATAACAAAAATGAGCAAGGTCCGGGTTGTGAAGCTGAAGGCTTCCCTATGAAAGGTCAGGACAGGTTGTGAAACAAATATAAAATGTGTGGAGGGGGGCATAGAACTATGGAGGGAACGTTAATATCTAAATTGAGTTAGTGTGCTTCACTGTTGGGCCAGGGTTTTCTCATTATGGATCCCCTGACGCCACTCAAACCCTTCCGAGAATAGCCATGACCGCTCTCCATTGCTACATTGATTGGGTTGTGGCTAATCTCTTAGTTCCCCTGTTCACTAGAAATAGGGTGGCCTCATAAAATGTGTTCAGCAGGCCAGATTCGAGAAATCCATCTTCACACACTAGTCCAAGGGCTGAAGCAGTTCTCAGGGACTTTGGGAATCAGATAGTCTGAGGCTAGATTTCTTTCTAGTATTCATTACTTGCTCTGAGTCCTCCAGCACTGGTTTGCTGAACATCTGATTTCTTGCCAATTCTTCTGAGTAGGAGCCTTTTTTCCCCACTCACTCCCAATTTCACTTTCGTGTATGGAACCTTTTTGACCACTTTTTAGGTATTTCTCTCCGGCTTTCCTACTACATTTTTACATCTACCTTTTACTAAAGCCACACACCACACATTTTGTGCAGTGTTGCTGGAAGCTCCTAGAGATTCCCCTCCTTTGTTTCTTTATTTCCCTCAAGAGCTTCTAAAGTTACCAGGGTAAGGGGATACTGTTTTATCACTTAAGTGTTTTAGTTTTGCAAAATCAGCACACCCCATCTTAAGAGGAGTGCTAAGGGGAGACTTTGTATCATTTTTCTTTCTTCTCCAGTAAATTTGTTTTTCCTGTGACATGTCCATCTGTTTGGACTGGCGGTAGTGTACCTTTTGCTTAACTTTGTTGTGAACATTTATCAACGGCTGTCTTTGCAGCTGTCGTGGCGGGCACAAGGAACACCATTTACCCAAAAACGGGTTTACTTTTTAAAATCCTGAACAAGATGACTTGTCCTTTCTGGGTCCTCCTACCTATATGGGTGGGGGAGGATTCTCTGGTCTTTGTCTTCACCGGGCATCCCTAGGAAAGCCTGCAAAGGTTCTCCAAGTGACTGGCAGGACAGGAAGTGACTGAAACTCCACTGACCTTTGTCCTGCAGTGTGCCAGACTAAAACCAGTACAGACTGGGAGGCTGGCTGTCCTCTTGGACAGCCATCCCCCATGTTTGAATGGTGCATGCTTGGCGAACTCAGCCAGTGCACCTGGATCAATTGAGGTGCTGTAGCTGAAACTGAGTTGACCACTGAAGTGGAAGATTCCGAAGACAATGAAGAAGGATGTCCCAGCAATTTCTAACGACCGCCAGAGCCTGGTGACTGCTGCTGTGCTGACCTTATTTTCCAGTTGACAGTGAAGATCTCAAGAAGACTGCTGCCTCCCATAGAATGGGTAGGCGTGACCAGTCTAGAAACGACCTACAGTGTGTGCCATCCCCTGAAGAGCTGCGACCTCCACAGACTGCAAATTCCACTACCTGCGGTCCAGGGATGTATTGCTGTGCATTGTATCTGGAAGTGTGGTTTCCACTGAAACTTTGCGGGCATCCTTCTTTTACTGCAGCAACTCGAGCCAGCTCCAGAGAGTCCCCTCACCAGAGGTGTGCACTGAGAAACAGAGAAAAGTCGACCGCAGCGAAAACCGTTGTGCTGCCAAGCATGAAAAAGGCGCCAACAAGCCAGAACCGTGAAGATCCATTGCTGGCGCGCCTTTGCATGAGTGCTGTCGCCAAAACCACTGAAGTCTCCTTTCTTCCCTCTCCGGAACTGAAGATGAGACTTGGTCTTTTGTTGACTCACCACTCGAACCGTCCTGCAGCAACTGCTTCACTTAAAGGTACTGCCCCCCGCCCCACCCAGTAGAACTTATCTGAAGTCTGCTTGCTTTACCTTGTGACTCTGGGGGCTGCAGATAGCTTGTACCTTGCTTCCTCCCGGGTCCCCGTAGAGAAATTTTGAGCGGACAACCCATTGTACTATAGTGGTAAAATCGCCTGCCCTTGGACACTGGTCCTAAGGGTAACCCCTCGGGGGTTCATCTTAACCTCCCTGAGCTTCTATTGAACCACTGTTGTTTTCTTACCTGGATCCTGCTGGATCCTCCCTCTCTGAACACTCTACATTGCCATCCCGCCTTTTCTCTGCCTAAACCCTGGTCACTGTTGTCCCAGCTGAACATTGAGTAACTCATAACCAATAGGGTTGGACTCTTATGATAGGCCTGGGACAAAGTTATAACAAGTTTTAAATGTTTGGAAAAGTTTGCATATATAATTTTCCAGTGGATACATTGTGATTTGTTACTGAAAAGGCTATTCTTTTGATACTACACCTGTGGTTTACACTTGTGCTCTACTTCCCTTTCAGACTTTCAGTACTGGGAAACTGTTTTTCTTTTTAATTCTTGTACTTTTTAATATCGCACACAGCACCTTTCAGTGCAGTGCAATGGGTATACTTTTGTATCACCCTAGTTTTATATGTGCTGTGATGAATCATGGGAATTCATCCCTTCTCACCAAGGGGGAGGTCCCCCTCCCCACCTCCCTGTGGGACTAAGTAGGTGATCACACTTCCCAACATCCTGACTAGGCGTTGAGGCAAGTGGGACCTTTCCAAAAGAAACACCCCCTTTGGGAACAAGGACTCCCATTCCTGTGACAAACACCCTGATGCCATCCATGTATTGCCTTCCACCTAAATGTAATTTTCTAACACTCCAAATCAGCACAATATCCTTAACAGGGATGAAGCGAAAAGGAACTTGCATCTTTACCAAATGGAAAGAGAGCCTATCTTTTTAAAAGAAAATCTCTAACTGGGGCGTGTACGCTTCTCCAGGGCAGAGACAGAGGCACAAGCAGGGGAAGGCCCTGTATGGAGAACTTCGGAGGAAGGCACAGCCAACACATGCTGCAGAACATGCAAGTTTCAGAATTGCTTCGGAGAGGAGCAAGAGACTCTGAAGGCTGTCATGACCCTTGCCCCTGGCCCTCACTGGGAAGTCAGTCTTCCAGTTAGTGCCAGGTCAAAGGCCAAAAACCTCATCCAAGACTCTCTTGGAGTCAGTCCTGGCGCCAGGTTCATAACCATCATGAAGACCAACATTAGAATGGGACTTTTTACTTGGGACTATTTAACTTGGGGGGCGGGGGGGGTTCAGCCAACATGGAGGCACACACATAGCTCAGTTACATGGAACTGAACTATGCGGTCTAGTCTTTTGGGTGTGGCAGGCCTGGGACTATTTTACCTGGACTACTTTACCTGAGACTATTTAAACCACACCCAAACAGCAGAACATGCTTTGTGGTGTTCTGCTGTGGGCAGCGTAAGGCTCACTGTGTCCGGTTCTTTGATGCCAGCTTACCTGAAACCAAGGACCTGCAGAGAGAGAAAGAACACTACAACACTTACCTGGAACAATATCCTGTCTTCATTCCATCGCTGACTTCAGTTCCACTCACCTGAAGGTACGAACTCCATCATCCGGCACCGCATGCATCCTGGAATACCATAACCTGGAAAGAGGAGAAGGAAAGACAGCATTAATAAGCGTTTACTCACATTTCCTCCCGAATGAAGAAAGCCACACAGTTCTTACCTGGGTAGTCGTCTCCTGGTCAGTATCATTGCTTGAACATTACAGCGCTCGGCGAGTAACATCGCAACCTGCAAGGAGAGAAAAGACACAGGTTAGCAATATAAAAGGCGAAACAGCGCTGCGCATCGCGCATTACGATTTTTTTGCAGTGAGCACAGGCCAAAGGTAAGGAGTCTCCTGACCCCCACCTCCGCAAACCATGCAATTTAATATTGCAAAGGTGCTTAGAAGCACCATAGAGCAATCGACGCGTGGTCCCTCTCCCCCGGCCCACCTGCTTCCTGGTTTGCCTCTGCCCGCCTCCCAACACGCCCACTCCATCTGTATTGGTCCCCATACCCCACATCAAGGACATCCAAGGGCAGCCCTCGGCCCGACAGCCCTGCAGCGAAGGTCCCCGAAGCAAAGGACGGCCCCAAGATGTGTCTGCAGGTGTCAGCAGGGGAAGCCAATGAAGCCAGAAGTCAACAGACGCCAACAAAAACTGTAAGTGTGGCATGGGTGGGATGTAGAGCAATTACTCTACTCCAAAAGCCCCTGCCACTCTTACCTTTCAATTTTGTGGATTGCCATAGACTCACATCATACATACTTAGAGAGATTAATGACCACCAGCCTAAATCTACTCAAGGCTGACTGAACTATACATGTTGCCTGCATTACATACTAACTACTTGCCAATGTAAGCATATACGATACCTAGTTGGAATTCTTGACTTTAGTCTGCTCCGCATCTAGACAGGATTGTTAACGTTAGCATGTACCACACTTAGATGGCCTTTCTGACTGAGAGTCCTCACATATGGAGGGTGTCCAGTTGTGCCCATGCCTTGAGAGAACCTTTCCCTGGGTGCCAGCGTATCACGGGTGAAGGGCTCGCGGGGTTAGTGTATACCGATCTTGATTCCTGAGAAGGGCTTGCCATCGACATGCCGTCAACTTCGCCATCGACAGCCCCTGTCACTCTACATTACCTTCCATAGCGTAGACTGCCATAGACCTCAATGATAAATACTTAGGAAGACTTGTGACCACTGTAAATGGATTGTAAATGTTGCCTTGTGATGCATATGCTAGTGCCACACATATAGGGAACTAAACTTTAGCTTGCACCGCATCTAGATGGAAATGTGACCGTTAGCATATGCCACACTCAGGATTTTTAACTTTAGCTTGCACCGCATTTAAATAGAAATGTTATTCTTAACATCCACCACACTTAGAATTCTGAACCCTAGCTTGCGTCGCATCCAGATGGAAGTGTGACCGTTAGCATGTGCCATACTCTTATGGAATTCTGAACTTTAGCTTGTGCCGAACCTTGATAGAAATGTTATTCTTAACATGCACCACACTTAGAATTTTAAACTTTAGCTCGCGTTGCATTTGGATAGAAATGTAAATGTCAGCATGTATCGCACCTGGATGGAATCCCATAATTGCAATGGACAGCAATGCCAACTAACCAACCAACAATTCCATCCCTCTGCATACACCTCTCAAACTCTAATCAAACAAAACCACAAGCCCAAAACGCAGCAATCTGCACAAACTTCACAACAATGCAACAACAAAACAAACCACACATAGACTTGCACAACAGCACACGACGACTACGGACTGTAAAACACCCCAATGCCAGCCAACGGAACTACCGGGCTGAGGTTGCCAACAGCACATCACTGCTCTCTTGCACTTTTCCAGCTTATTCCCACTAACCCACCCCCTCTCCTCCCCTTTTTCAGAGCGCCAGGGGGCCACTTCGGTGGTGATAGTGCGCGGTTCAGATGTCCTTTACTCACTGGACAGCATCGCGCACACCATGCTTTCGCCTACCGGCCCATGCTCATCTTCAAACTGCATGACAACACCAAAATACCTTTCCATACCTAAAAGGAAAGAAGCAAGACATTATTATTCAAACTAAGAGGAACATAAGAACTGCATATAAAGACTGTAAAGCAGCAAACCTACGGAGACGCAGCAGGCCTGGATTCCCACAGGGGGGCTTGCACCAGTGAAGTAACGTGGGGGGCAAGCAGCGACCAAATCTACATGCCCCTGCCACGAGGAGCAGGACGGAGAATCCACCTTTTACAATATTAAGGTGAGGTGAAGGCCCAAGGGGAATGAAGGAGTTGAGGCCAAGGGAGGTGGGAAAACATAAAGACAATCTGGTATTGACTTCTGCTCTCCTATGTTGCAGACCGATTTTTAACCAACGGATTTATCAAGGGACTGGGAGAGGGTTCGAGAGTGCAAGTCATCCAACCAGGGCTGGGTGGCGTCCCATGGAAACCAGTTGAGTGTAACAAGGGTTGGCGTCTACGAGGAAACAAAAGCCGGGGCAACCAGAACGGAGAGCTTTGGTGGTGGCATGGCTGCGCATGCAGCATGGTGGACAGGCTGTCCCCTCAACTATGAGGATATCACCAAACTGACTGACGGGATAAGTCCCCGTAATGGCACAGAAATGCCATCAAGGAGAAGGAATGCAGATGTCGAGTAGAACAAATAGCGAAATAAAGAGAAGGAAAAAGAATGTCCCTGTGGAGAATTCAACTGGATTTCCCCCTGCTCTGTAACCTTTCTCATGTGGCATGGGGAAGGCAGGCGCTCTCTGCTCCCAACCCTGGGGGTGGTGCACTGTGGGAGGATCACATGGGGTAGGAGAATTCAGACCAGGAAGACTGGGAGTAACCCCTTTTTAACGTTCCCTGTAACCATGCCCTTCTGATGGCCTTTTGCCATTTTAAAGAAGAAAACCGAATTTCTCTAAAATTGACTACATGTCCCAGCGTTCCTCGGTGACTGTCATGAAGAAGACAGCTGGAGACTTATGTACGAGTCAAGGGCAGGCAGGCGACTAGCTTTTGGCGGGGTCAGGCGATTAGCTCTGAGGGCCTGTACCTGAAGCCAATTAACCCACTTGAGGGGCTTAAAGGCTGCAGCAGAAAGGAGCAGTAGAAAGAAGGTGCAGCAGGAGCTGGAAGTTCGGCAGTAGTAGCAAACGAAGAAGCAGAGCACGAGACTGTCAGTTCACTAAGAAGTGTGAACACAGAAGGGACGCTGGAGCAGAGGAAGAACAGATTTCACTTGCAGGCTCTGAGTTGGTCCTATGCTCACAAACCCTGTCTGACAGTGGCTGCATTGGAAGAGACTGGGAGGAACTGGCAGTCTTTCCAGTAGCACCTTATTGCTGGGAAATCAGAGCTGAAGTCTTGCATCCACCCGAGGCCTGTGTGCAGAAGGAAGCAGAGGGAAGCTGGAGAAAGGAAAACTCCATTATTGAGGCCGGATCTGAGACACTCCTGCAGCAGAGGAGTGTGCGTCGCAAGAGTGCATGTAGCAGAACAAATAAAGTTGGTAAGTAGAAGCAGCCCGCAAACGCTGTGATTGTTGAGACGGTTTATGAAGCTCCTTGCTACAAATAATCAGGATTACCTTGCCGGTAACTTAACCAGCTTAATGCATGCATGTAAGTAAAAGTTGTTCACAGCCATGGGATATCAATCTAACAAGGGAATTATATTACACACTTATTTCACCGAAGTAAAAGTGCTGGCGTGAAGAGAGCCTTTCTTTTTCCCATTGTTAGATTAGAAGTGTTACCGAACGGTCGCGTGTCTCCTATTAAGGAGGAGGACGTTGCTGTTAAATCGGAGGACGTTGCTGTTAAATCTTTATGAAGTAGAAGCTGACTTTCCCAAAAATGTTACAAGCCTATCTAACTACAGAGAGAGGTCACGCATATTAAACTGTTTCCCGATTCCTATTAAAGCATAACGCTGCTCGAATAAGAGGGAACGCACACCTTTAAGTGGATGTTTGTCATCAAAACGAAATCGCTTTTACCTAAATTAGTTTCTAAACATAAAGGTATTTCTTTAAACATCTTGAACAATCATTTAGCAGTTGGAGAAGTTGCTGAAGGCAACGATAAGAACAAGCATTACTCAAGCAATTAGACAAACACCCTTTTACGGTGAAACCAGCCCAATTGAGAACTGAAACCATTGTTTTGAAGTTGTTGAAGCTGCTGTAAACACAAAGCCCTCTGATACAGGGTGACCAGTTTATCCAATGCTGGAAGAGTGGCAATACAGCTTTGGTGTAACTACTGGTGACAAGGTGTATAAGCACTTGTCCATAGGTGCGTTATAAAGGAAGGCCATATCATATATCATCTGAAGCTGGGGAAGGGAGCCGGGTGCTTGTTAAAATAACTTGTTTTTAATCTGTAGAGCTAAGACTGTTAAAGTTAAGCGAGAGAAGCATTCTGAAAGCTAGGACAGTTTTTGTGGTAGCTGCAAGACAGAAGGGAAAGGCAGAGAGCCTGCCCTTTCTTACTATACAAGAAAGAAAAGTGCTGTGCCAACGTGTAGAGGCCAAAGAGTCTTGTTGAAGTTGCCTCAAATGACAAAGCAGTAGAACGTTGGTTTCTATAATTTTGTCACTACATTATTTGAATGTAGTAGAAGCAGTAGCAGACTGTGTGGCAAAGGATCATGGTCTCACAGTATCATTGGCAGAAGGGAGTTGTTAAAGAGAGAGCAACCCCTAAGAAGAAGCATCCTTACAAATTGTATTCAAGACCCTTCAGAAGTTACAAGAAGAATAGTTGTTACTAAGCATAAGTCGTACTTTTGTTCTGAACTGTTTGCATTATTTCCTGGAAGCTCCTTATTCAGGAATGTCATTGGTGCTGTTTTATTTTTGGAGCTTGGAAAGGGAATCTTCATCAAATGAAGAAGGAACTGTTACCAGTGGATTTTTGTTTGAGTGAACTTTTGTTTCTTTAGACATTTTCAAGAACTCATTTAAGACTTTCTTTTCCTTGGAAGAAATTGACTTTGGGACATTAATAGGGGAGCAAAATCTGCCCAGGACAAAGACACTGCTTATTTGGTAATCTTCTATTTATGTGGTTTGTCACTTTTAATGTTTTGTTTGGTGTGAGGGTTAGTTTTGTGTATGTTATGAGGTTTCCTTTCGATCCTAGACTAGGTAGGGTTTATTTACTGCTGTTTGTTTAAAATAAAATGTCAAACCCTGAGAACACTAAACACAGTTGAGTCACACATTAGTGATCCCTCACAGTCCCACTGAACTATGCGTACCAGAGACGTTCCCCCTCGACACTGAAGGGGAGAACAGGAATACCGGTAGGTCTAGAGAGACTTGTTATAGATTTGGAGATGCTCACCCCAATACAAATGGCATGGCAGTGAAAATCACATTGATAAAATAGAACAGCATTTATGTGATAAAAAGAAACACAGAATCCTCAGACAGAGAAATAACACTGGAACATTACTACCTTGGCAAAAAAGGGAAAACAATCCAGCATCTAAGAAGCATAAGTTGCAACACAAAATAGACAATTATGTATAAAGACCAGAGGGATCCCTAGGATGGACTGCCTACAAAGAGATCATTTAAAGGAAAACTAGAATCATAACTGTGTAGAAACCCAAACTCTGAGGAAAAGAGACTGCATCAGAACTCTCAGAATCGTATAGGAAGACGAAAGGGATTCAGACCAGAACCAAGCAACCATTAATAAAATGATAGAGAAAAACTATCAATCCCATGCGGATCACTGAGTATTTGAGAATTGCATACTAATCTGAAAAGAGAAAGAAGAGAACACAAGTGCATAAGCACAACCAACAAGTGAACTGAGTCCTTCTCCTGACCTTAGTTGATTATAGAAATTGTAGGTTCATGTGAGAAACACGAAGGTGTCTCACCCGTTAGTCCCCGGAGATCTGTTGTACAGTTGGCCAGGACACAACTATCACTATTGGATCCAGTTCCTGGGGGTGGACCAGTGGGGGAGGATCACCTGGGTTAGGGGTCTTCGTGGAGTGGAAGTTGGACACTGAGGGTTGAGACACAGTATCCCCTTCCCGTTAACACCTTTTCCTCCATCCTACTGTGTAGGATATTTAGATGCTCTTCCCCCCTGCCCCATTTTCCCACACAAACACTTTCTTACACGGTAACAGACAACATACTAACACCAGAGCAGTTTACCTGACATGTCCCAACACACGGGTCAGGCAGAGTTGAGCAATTGACAATAACCACGCACACCTGACGGCCCTTCACCTTCCCCACAGGGATAAAAGACAGAGCACAAAAGCACACCTAGGGCAAGGCCGAACGCACAAGGAGACAGCAACACCAAACTGGCAGTTCAACCGAAGAAGAAAGATGGTGAGACCTGGAAGGACAACAAAGGGAGAATTGCCCTTTTCAACTCAGACCTGCGAAGCCTCTGAAAGGGAAAGCATAAGATCCGGAGCTGCAGCTGGCGTGTGGAGAAAAGATGTCAGTGGTACACGGGGGTCTCCCGCTTTGATAACGCAGGCGGAGAGGCCAACTGACTACTGTGGTACTATCCTTGACTCCAGAGAGAGAACAAAGAAGCCAACGGGTTTAGCATAGCCAGTGAGTCGGAGGAAGCTGATAGTAAACCGAACTGGGTTGAGCCCAAGGTTGCAAGTTACAGCATTTTGAACACAAGGAATCCGAAAGAGAAAGAAGGTTCAGGTGCAGAGGGGTCTAGCACCATGTGGGGGCTCATTCGAAATACTGACTGGGACCTGTTTATAAACTACAGAACCAGAAGGCCCTAGGAAAGGGTGGCGTGAGGCGGCATACTGGTCCTTATAAGGGTTAGGTCAAATCCCTTATACAATTGAAAGTCTCTGACCCGTGGCCAGAGGAAAGCTAGGGGAAGGGAACCCTGCTTTCCGAGAAGATTGGGAACTGTGTTATAAGGCAAGTGTGAACCCGACATAGGGAAGCTGAAAGAAAGCTGGGAGAAGAAAACCCTGCCTTCTGAGGAAAATGAACAAAACATGATCTGTTAAAAAAAAGGTTGTAGTTAACCCGACAGAGGGAGACCCAAACTGCAAGGAGGATCCGAGCCTGACAAAGGGAGATCCTAGGGGCAAGAGGCAATCGCCCAAGGTGCAAGACCACAGAGAAACTTTGTTTATTTGATTATTTTGCATCAAGAGTAATACACCTGTGAACATTGTGTCAACAATAGTAAACCCAGGCGAGGGTTGACTGCAGTGGGGAATTGTTTCAAAGGACATTTGAATCATGCAAGCAATATTTGAAAAGCTGTAATGAACCTGACGGAGGGAGGCCCATGTTGCAAGAAGGATCTGAGCCCAGCGGGGAGAGATCCAAGGGGCGAAGAGCAATCAGCCAAGGTACAAGAGTACCGAAGAAACATTTGGTTTGTTGGTTTGTCATTGTGAAGCAGAAGGCCTTCTAAGGCACGAGACTTTATCGGGAACACAACTTGGCCTCTGAAGGTTTTGATATTGTTGAACCAGAACTGTGAACCTCTTGCTGACAAGGCACAGGATTGTGTTGTGCTCAAAAGTCCCTCCTTGTCCCGTGCTTCAGACATAACATAAGGAATTGGCGATCGTTTTAAAATTTTTTTTTTTTTAGTGTAGGTCTTTTTAATTTGACAAGACGCCACTAGGACTGCTTTATTATTTGATGGTCGTAGCTTGCTCCAATCTTAGATTTAGGTTTATATTAGGCATTTATCTCGCCCATTATAAAGTTGAATAAACACCCTTGAACTGTGATCACTTGTGTCTGTCTTTACTGTTGCCACCATGAGTTCCTTAGTCATTTAGGTTAGTTTTGGACGGGGTGCTGTTTTTCTTTGGACATTTATCCATGACTGACGAGCACCTTAGTAAAGTCGGTAGGGAAGCCTGATGGTGATGGGGAAAGGTAGGCATTCTTCTTTAATAAAAATCTATTACAAATGTCTTCCAAGTGTTCACATCCTTCTTCTGATCCACTACAGTGCCTAAAGGCAAGCTTGTGGCAGCAGATACAATTTCTGCATTATTTATAGTGTGCACAATTGTGTCTACCTCGTATTGCTACTAAACGTGGCTCATGAAAGGTAGGCCATACTTGTACCCCTTAAATATATTGGTGTACCCACTGAACACGCTCACACCAGATTAATAATTCACCCCTCTAGAGAATTAAGGCCAAGAGTCTATCTTGCAAATGATAGCAAATTTAATCTGTACAGAAGTGAGGATTGGCAAAGAACTCTGCTCCAGAGCGGTGTATTCTGTCCCTCAACCGCTCCCAGGTCATGGAGACTGGTGCTGGGCCTGGAGCTTAAATACTCTTGACTTGGTTATTGGATACCGGCAGATCTCATCCAAAACTGTTCTTCTAGCCATACAATGGATACTGAAGCCTCCTGTGTTGTATGGCCAGGTTTACATTTAGACCAACTTACTTTAACATACTGCTGCCTATGCAGGAATACATTGTAGCTCTTGCTTAGCATCATTTTCTATGTTATAAACATTCATATAATAACATACATTCCCGCCATACTCAACTTTTCACTCAATAAAGTAATATTTTATCTGGTCCAGTAATTTCTACAAAAAACCCTTATTTTTACATAATGTTGCTTTGTGTAGCTGAGCATGTACATTCTCCTATTCTTAGTCTGCATGGGCTTTTGATGGACAGGAACAGCTGCTCAGCCTCTGTGTTCTCTGCTAGCCTGCCGGAGTCTACTTTTAGCACAGGCTGCATTCACACTGTGTGTTTTGTGCAAAGCTAACTACAATTTAACAGTTTTACAAATATATCCATCTAAATAGTTATTTGCACCTTTATATTTCAAGCCTAACTATCTTTATTTAGTGACCGTCCTCCCCCGTGGACTCTTGTATTGCTTATAAAACAGTTAACAGAAGTCTTGCCTAATTCTAAAGCGCTTGCGGAAGTTTTGGAATGAAGGAAAGCTCTAGGCTCCTTCAAAAACACTTGTCACCTAAATTGTCCAGGCCAAGAGATTTTTGCTTGCTGCGTTGGACAGATTGTTGTTGGTCGTCTTCTTGCCATGTGAAGAAATCCCTTATAAAGGTGAAGCACCCGTCCAGGAAATCTGCTGCTTTCGCGGACTAATGTACTGTGTGTGTGTGGGGCCCAGGAAGAGTGTGGGACGTGCTGGTCTCACTCCATATCTGTGAGGTCAGAAGATCTAGGTGTGGGGCAAATGTGAAGCCAGTAGTTGTCTTTGATTGGGCAACTACTGGCTGTTCGACTTGTACAGATACGTACCATTGGTGCTATTGGCCTTGCTTCCAGCTCAGATTTCGGAGTACCACTATGGTTGGAGTCGTTAATCTCTTTAAGCACATTCTGCTGAGGATCTGAAGACTGCTCCTGGAGTGGTCTAGCATCCCTTCCGGTGTCCAGTGAAGGCCTGTGTAACTACCTGATCTATGAAGACCCACTAGCCTCTGTGCCTTCTCGACAATCCTGCCCTTTGGAGCCTTTGGAAGTGTTAAAACGGTCACAATTTCAGACATGCTTATAAAATACGTACACCACTGTGCAGGGAACAAAAAGATTTTTGAAACCCCCCAACAGCTGGGAGATACAGTTCGGAAACAGCCCTGCTCTTGGGATGATTGAAAAAGTTCTCAACCCCACCTTCCCTTGAGCAATCTTTATAGGCACAGGCCACAGAATTAGAATAACACATCTCAGTTACATTGTGGGCAGGTAAAACAAATTGATTGTTCAGACCCTTATAGATAAAAAAAATGTTCTCTTCCTATTGGGCTAACACATTTCCTAGACTCAATCTCACACCACCCACTACCCTCTCCCTTCTATTGCTTCATCTTATGCTGATCCACCAAATAGCTCCAAAATAGTTTCAACTGGACCTTGTTTGCTTGGAGATGAAACGAGATTGTCACAGCGCTCCAGGTCAGCTACTCTAAACCATTGTCTCACTGTGTTTTTATTGGTTCTCCTGTCCTTTTTATCTCTTTCCTTAATTCGTGCCAAGTCTTAGTTATAAAAAAACAATTGCAAGACACTAAGATCTAGTTTTCCTGCTATTTAATTATATTTTTCCATTTTTTTTTCACTGCCAAAGTCTGCACCTGCTGTTTCTTGACAAAAACCCCTCTCATGGGAACTTTCTTCTCTCGTATTTCAACCTTGGCTGAACTACCGTTTGAGCTCTGCGTATAGTTAGTACGTTTCTTTCGTCTGTTCGGTCATTCTCGCCATCTTTAGCTCGCATCATGTTAATCATTTTCTGCACCTGCTTAAAATATGGGTGATACGGTTGTCTGAATGATTAACGGTTCTCACCTTTACAATATTGTACCGAGGAGGGCCAAGAGCTAAAGGTGACATGTTCCATCTGTTCATCAACAGGGTGAGGGGTATTCATCTGCCCTTCAACATATGTTTACCTACCTGGTGGACTGCCCGGTGGACTAACAAGTTCTCTCGTGGGATATCTTGCAAGAATTGTCACTGTTCAGCTTTAAAGCCCGGAACTTCGGTGGTTGCCAGCTCGTGCCACAAGTACCCTTCTCCCCGAATCAGCGTCCCAGCATCAAGGGATCCTGTCCTGGGGCTGCTTTTGTAGCCACCACCGAAAGGATGCCTGTTGACTGTGTGCGGAGACTGTCGCTGGAACTCTCCTTCCTCCAATCGTTAAGTGTCCTGAAGATGCCTGCAACGGTGGTTCTTTGATTTATTCATCGACACAGGTTGAATCGTTAAGCTGCACCCAAATGGAAGAAACCTTCAACCTGCAACTCCTGAGCACCTCTCACTGGAACCAACGGCAGAAGATCGAGCCCCCAAACGACCCCCAAATGATTCACATTGGCATGTGGGAAAATCTATGTTCGGTGGTTAGTAACCGCAGTGTATCAGTCAAGCCCACGCCCCCCTCCATCCCTAACCTCTCCTCCATCGGATAACATTGGAAACAAGTCCCTTTATCTCCGTATTCCATTCCACTCACCTTTTAGGTTGTCAAACCTGCGCCAAGCATCCTACCCCTGGTTTAGCTTTGGGCCTGGAAGTTAAACACATACTTCCCTAATATTACCACTTCAAGCATATTGAAACCTACCCAAAGAGACTTAATTCTGGTGAGAAACATTGTGGCTTTTGTGAGTTTTGGGCACAACACCCCATTCATCTCCGGGTTTGGACATCTTAAGATAGGTTATTGTCTTGTGATTTGGTTCCCTCATTGACTACATGTAAAATACTTTCCTTCTTTTGCTAACTAAGTTGTTTGATGTGTATTTGAACCTATGGTGACTGTATGTGTTGGTTGATAAAACTGCCTGTTATATTCATTTTTCAGTGTTCAGAAGGCATATAATAAATAACTATTTTTATACTTGACTTTTTAAATTGAATTATTGTGTGCCAAACCATTTGAAGGCTTTACTTCACCTCAAAAAGTCAGAACAATAACAAATCAAAACTATTGAGAGGGGTGGGGGGGGGTTCCCTAGACACTATGGAGGGAAAGTTGACAGCATAGAAATCTTTCTGAACACCAGCCTTCTGATTGTGGAGCTACTGGAATTGCACTGCCCTAATAAGAGGTTAATTTTTTGCTAGGCAGGGTGGTCCTTGGGGACCATTTTGGCCATGAATGTGTAATGCAGGTGGTTTTACATATGCAGAGATCGGTAGCCAGTGATAGTCCCAGCCCATTTCAAAATATGCCGTAACCACCTGAAATATGGTTGGCAAGATTAGAGACCACACTCTACCCCCCTCCCTTACTGCTCAATTGATCATGTTTCCCCTGTGTATGTTGGTGTGATTCATTGCTGATGATTGTCCACCTCTGTCCATTTCACAGAGCCCTGACACCCACTTTTGAGCTCCTTTCTAATTAGTCATTTGGGAAGTAGTTGCTTTGTGATAAATGACTGCACTGTACACATGTTAATCTTTCCGTGTTGTCCCATAGGTAAACTCTTCCGTGATAGCTACCTCATCTTGTGGCAATTCTGCTGCAGCAACAGTCATCACGTCTAATTCAGCAGCCGTTGCTCAAGCCACTGTTACGTCCGCTGTGCCGCCACAAAGTGCAGTGCAACCTATTTTTGTGTCCTCACCTTCTGTTGGCAGACCAGGTACGCAACTTCTTGATGTAGCTAACTATTTGTTATAGCAATCTGCTTTGTTTAAAAGAAAGTCCAGTATTATGCAGTGGGACATATTTGTAAATAAGTGTGCATGTGCTTCCAATGACCCATGTGTGTTTCACTGAACAAGCTGGTAGTGAGGATTCTGTGCTGTCATATCACTGCAACTTTTAATGTAATAGGGAGCCCATCCATATTTTTAGATCTGTCATCTAGCTACTTGACACTGAAATGTAAAACATGCTTTTTTTCTACGACTTGTATTTCATTAAAATCATTATTCCATTAATGTCCTCAGTGGTGAACCAGGAGGAGTCGGACTAGGACTTAGCATGTTCAAAAGGTTTTATTTAAAGAAAAACGCCTATCTAACCCTAATACTATGAAGGTATTTCTCTACCTAACAAACTAAACTAAAGGTGCTCATCAAATGTCTAAATTAGTATAGTTCTCTGTCCAAAACCTGCTTGCTATCTGGCCCTACCTTTGGACAAAACGTAACAAAAAATGGACCACAGCCTCCCTAAGAAAGGTTTTTCACAATACAGTTCTCCAGCCTCTTTGCATGTTTTTTTATGGCAAGTCTGCAGTCTCCACACACATCCAATACCTTCCGTTCTTTGAAGGAAAAAAGGATCTTCGTGCATTTTCACGATTTTAGTCTTCTATTTTATAGTGTGCTTGTTTAGGGTTTCGGCATTGGAACTCTCCAGGTTCTCTCTCCAGTCTGTCTTTTCCCCTATTGTTTGTATTTCTTTGGCTCCCTGAAAATCTCTTGCGGTTTGATGTGCTTACTTCAGTAGGGTCTTGATTGTGTGTCTTCCCTTGTCTAGCGTTCAAGTTTCTCTGGCTTCCATAACCCTTTTGGCTTCCCCAGCCTTGTATGTCAGTCACTTGGTTCTCTAGGGCTCCTCAAAGCACTCTAGCCCTCTGATATATTCAATGCTGCAGGACCTCAATTGTGTTTCTCCCCATGTTCAGCATTCAGGTTTCTTGGGCTCCCGTTAACCTTTTGGCTTCTCCAAAACTGGTGGACATAGCCACTCACCCCTATCAGCGGTTTTACATTCTCAGGACCATCTGCTTCCCTTTTTCTGTCCCACTTGGCAGTATGTGCACTTCTCATGTGGACGTCGGTGATCCGATCTCTCCACAGTGGTCTTGTCTAGGCATCTGTTAACGGGCCCAGACCCACCACAGCCCGGTGTTGTTGCGCCACCAGGACAGACGGTCTCTACCGTCTCGTTCTTGGCTTAGGATTCTTTGCCGCTCAGGATGACGGCCTTCCACCGTCTTGCTAGCAATCTATTCACTCTTCAAGCTTTCTGCCAGCTTGGCGGTGTAGCCTGAATCCACCCTTCCAGGACGTCTTCCCATCAGATATTTGCCTCTGCATAGGATTCCCTCTCCTCCATTCAAGGTTCCTCATCTTTTTATGTTCGTTACCAATAATGAAAGGGGTATGTCCTTCCACTTTGACGGTTGGCTTTGGAGGCAATCCAGAATTGCCTGAAGCCAAAGAGATTGAAGTAATGTCACGGCTATTTGATTCCAAAACAAAAGTAACATCAGTCCTTTTGATATATGCAGACAATGTATTCTTGATAGGGAGTTCCTCATAGGAATGGGATTCCTTGTTTCCTAGAGGGGAGTCCCTCCCAGTGAGGTCCCACTTTTCCACTTGCTTAGCGTGCTCACCTCCCTAGTCTCAAAGGAGGTGGCTCACCTCTGGGAAGAATGACGAATATTCCAGATTTGCATCACCTCTAAATTATTCCCAACCTTTTTTTCTGTATACTTATGTCTAGTTTTATTCCTCTATTAAATTTTTGGCCCCCGTAACGTTTTGAACACTTTTAAAATCTGATGAGTTTAGTTAATCATTGTCACTGAAATTTACTTGCATTGAGAATTTGTTTTTTTAGTTTCAATTACAAGAATGTGGTGAAATTGTGAACTAAGTTAGCCGTATCTGTATTGCATGACTTTTAATGATTTTTAGAACATAAATTGATTGCTTTATATTCTCAGAGCTGCTTCATAGTCTGTTTTGCATTATGTCTTATGAGAAGTCATCAATTGACCTCTGTGGAGGTAAATGATACCCCAAATGTAACCCCTTAACTGCCATGGGTTCACCCCTCAGTGCCAATGCCTTTTTGGTGATTTCGGTATGTCGCCATTCAATGCCTTGTAATCTTTTTTGTTACATGAGATATCTCGGCCAAATTTGGCCCCTTTTTTCCCCACATGTAGGCCGTCGTAGCGGCACCCAGGAATATTCAAAAATGGCCAATAAAATGATGTACAAAGAAACGTGTGGTTGGTTTGCTGTGCTGAATTCCCCATGTTCCTGTCTTTCAAGAACAGGTTGAGTGGAAACCCCCCAAAAAATGTTTGATGTGATTAACAACTATTTTGTGAGAGGTAGGCGATTTTGGCCTTTTTTTCCGATAGGACATGCGTGGACGGAATGGATGAAGGGGTAGGAAAGCTGAATGGGAGGACAGAAAGGTATACATTTCTGAAACTTAGCCAAAATTACAAGTTTAGGAAGGGGTGATTTGTGCAGGTCAGGCAACTACTATGTAGGGAAAAATTCCATAGTTTGGGGCAAAAGTAGGAAAATGACAGAAAAAAAGGTATGTGGTGGACATGGTTGACCTGGTACGGCAATGGCTTCTATGAATTTTGAGAAAAACATTGCTCCGCTACATTCCCCTGACTCTTGCATTTAGGAAATCACACATTTTTGTTGTAATGTTTCACCAAACAAGCAATACCACAAACCAAAAAACGGAGCCATTGTACATAGGAGTTTTATGCTTACGGCCTGAACAGACATACTTAGCATGTGTAAATAAGAAAAACAAATGCGGTGAGGAAGGGCAAGCGTACATTTTTTAAAGAGCACAGGCAGACCTTTCAACGGGTAGGTGACTTGTGCAGGTTACAAAAGTGTATATGGCCTACAGCAGCGACTAACTGAAGGTCACATTTGGGAAATTAAAGGGTTGTGTAACAAAGAGCAGCAGCAAATGGGTCGAAATGTTATGAAAACGATGCAAACGCAACAAATGTTGTACCTTCCCGCGTTCCCACAGGTATCCCGACGAAAACGGTACCTCACATGTGTGGGTACATCTACCTGGGGGCAAAGGGGAAAGCCGAAAACACAGGTAACCCCAAGTCTTTCGGCACAGCATATGTTCTGGAATTCTGCTCATGCGCACACCATACAGATTTGGGCCTAGGGTGTCCAAGCCACCAAGGATAACTGGGAACCCTATGCATTTCTGAAAGAGAACACCCGTGGGAATCCAGAGAGGTCTAACTTGCCCGAATTGCCCCAGAATGAATTACCCACAATCCCTGACAAAGTTTGATATTTGGTGGGAAAAAACACAATTTGCATTTTGTCAGGTGTTCTGGGTAATAAATTGTGCACCGCTTCGCGCAAGTCAGACCTCTGTGGATTCCCATGGGTGTCCTCTTTTCAGAAATGCATGGGGTTCCCAGTTTTCTTTGGTGGTTTGGACTCCCTAGGCTCAAATCTGTATGGTGTGCTCATGAGCCAAATTCCTTAAATTCTGCTGTGCGCAAAGACTTGGGGTTACTCGTGTTTTAGCCTTCTCCCTTTGCTTCCAGGTAGGTGCACCCACACATGTGATGTACCGTTTTCGTCGGGAGATCAAGGGATCACCTTCACCTTCTCCTTTCACCACGGCCGCCGAAAATGGCTGCAGCTGTGAAAATACTTTGCCCATTTATTCCTGACATTGCCATTTTACACACGAACAGAAGCGATTGTCAGTCAACTCAACTTTGAGTGCACCTTGGCAGAATACACAGTGCACCTTGGCGGAGTACACTCCTACGAACTTCAACAGATGTGGGCCCCTGAATTGTTCACCCCTAGCATGCAAGTTTCTTTCTTTCAGCTGGGGTACTGTCGCACCAAACACCCCCTTATTGTACAGTGTGCTGCTCTTCTATTGCGTTGAGCAGGGTAATCTTGCTTGAAGAATCACTGGTGCACCTATCCCACGTGGTAAACTGTAGACCTTGGTACGGTTGGAGATGAAAATGGTGCGTATCAGTTCCTTTGCACAGTGAATACTGATGGGCCTCTCCTACGTGGTATACGGTAGGCTGTGGTGCGGGCGTTGATAATGTGCATCGGTTCGCTTTAGTATGGCCTCGGGAGTATAGAGCCAGACCAAACCCTGCAGCACGACACGAAGATCGCGGATAGCGGGGCGGCGCGACTTCACTTACTTTTCGGGGCTGGCAGATTCAGCTGGTCCCTTGTCGGCTGCTGCAATGGCGCCAGAAGCGGAGCGGCACACAACAGAAAATCACGTCTAAGGTACGTGTTTATCTTGTGGCCGCTGCAACGCTGAGAGTGATAGCGGAGCGGCCACAAAATCTGGAACACGAATGGGGTGCGTCGCTTGCCTTCCTCCTGCTGGGGGTTCCTCCCCTGTTCTCTGCGAGATCCTCGTCGCCAATATTGTAGCTTGTCATTGGTGTATGTGTTTCGGTAAGGAGGGAAATGTGTTGTGAAGGGCTTGTCTGAGTCTACTGTAGCTTGTCATGTGCTTGGTGATGTCACGTGAGCATCAGGTGGAATGTTGATGTATGAGTGAAAGAATGCTGTGCTGAGTGTTCTGTATGGAGTCAGTTGGTCCCTCCCTTGATGGGTGCCAGTGCTTTGTCTTACCTGATGACTTAGTGTCTTGTAACATGTAACTTAGGACCTGGAAATAAACTCAATAAGAAACAATTGAAGCATGCGTGGACACAGCTTCTTTACATTGGCGACGAGGATCACTACAAAGAAGAACCCTGCTGCAAGAAAAGTGGAGAAAAAGCCAGGGGGCGAATAAGCCTGCTGCAGGGGGTGCAGGAGGCATCAGGACCTGAAGGAAAGAAAAGGACAACACCGCCCCCAAGTAAGAATACCCATCACCCAGGGCAAGACAAGGGAGAAGGTTGAGGCCCAGAGCAGACTGGATCAGCAGCCCTTAGGAGGTTTGGAGTGCAGGGTTCCGGGACCTCGATAGATGTGGCATCAGGTGATACTGGAGCTAGGCCGCTAATGTGAGCTGAGAAAGTGGTGTATAAGCCGTGCGGAAAAGACTGGATGGCCTCTGTACTCAAACAGTAGCAGCCACAGAAGCATAATGTTTCGAAGGGGCCGTATGTGTAACGGGAGTAGAAAGAGTAAGCAAGATGCTCATGAAGTTACATTGGTAGCCCAAGAGGTTTTTTTTTTGTTTGACTATGAATGTCTAACGAAGCCATGCGCGCAATGCCTGTGCTGGGGTAATGACCGTTGGTCTATTGGCCAGCGCAGTGGTACCTTTGTCCTCTGTGCCATGTTCATGACTGATGATGTCGGATTCCAATAGAGGGTGTCAGTGGAGCCTCGGAATCCTGTCCCCTGTGTTCAGAGAGCAGATTCTGATACGTAGTTAAAGGAGCAGGGAGCCTGAGCAGTGATTTTAGAGTAAAGGACCATGGTGGAAGCTCGAAACGTGAAGTCGTCACATGGTATAAAAAAAGGGGGGGGCGGCTATGGGAAGCAGACTCCACTCGTCCCAAACCCGTGATGAGGACATCAGTGCTTGGGGTGCCGTTATGCCGCTCCGCCCATTATAGAGGCGTATGGTAGTGACCAACAGTTAGGTGAAGTGCAGAGGATTGCGTCACGGGGTGATGCTCTTCCCTATGATAATGTGGCGTACTGTAGCGCCCAACGATGAGACCGATGTTGACCTTAAGGTGACAACGCGTCTCGAGAAAACTGGCGCTTTGTGGCACAGTAAAGGCCTGACTTTATAGTAATACATTACTGTGACATTGGTGGATTTTTGTTGTTAAAGTGGTTTTAAGGATGTTTAAATTTTAGTTTGGCTCAGGAAGAACGTATGGTTGGTGGCTGTAGGAGTGAGTGTTAGTCATAGTTGCTTTATCCATGTTTAAGGATTTGCAGGTCTATGGACTTATTGGACAATATAACGAGATGTGTGTATAACTGAATGCAATGGAATGTGATGGTATAGAAAGTTCTCAGATGTGGAGCTTACTTGAGTGTGAATGTGCTAGCATAACATTTTGAGGATTTTTAGGTGGTAGGTTGTTAAAGAACATTGACTTATCGGTATTTAGTTCTGATAGGCCATTGACAAGGAAATGAACTGTTGGGTAGATGAAAACAGTGTATAATTCGTATGTTGAAGAAATTGCGCATTATAGATTTATCACCTAGTTCAAGAAGTATGGGAGTTAATATTATGTTATGTTGATGTCTCAAGTATGGGAGATCAGCACGTTTTTCTGCATGTAATTAGGTATGCGCCTATGAAGGGATTATGTACTCCGCTTCAGTGTGTGGTGTGAGGAGACCTTGCGTGCAGTATGCGTCTATTATAGTGAGTGATGGGCATCTCTAAGGTTAGGAGGTAGCGCCTTAGTTGAAATAAACCATGCTGAGGTAGCACCTCTTCTGGTTGTCCGTTGAAGTTTGAGGTAAGTACTGAAGGGTACTGGGGGTAGCGCCTCCATTGAAGTCGACAGTAGGTAGCGCCTCAGTTATGGTGGATAAGTGTTGCTGGGTGGTAACGCCCCATTGTAGTTTTTGTTTTTGATATTGTTTATGGAGGTAGCACCCCCGTTGTGAGGTAGCGCCTCTTTTGATTATGGTGGTGAGTGAGGTAAGTGTTGGGGGTAGCGTCAGGAATATGAGTGAGTGGTATTTGAGAGGTGCACTAAGGAGAATGGGAGTTGTATGTCTGGTGATTTTAGGAGTGGTAGTAGTGCACTGTTAGGAGAAGTCGACTCTTATCTTATTTTAAGGGACAGGTGGTTCTGTTAGATCAAGTTGTGGTACTGGTTGGGGACGCCCTCCAGTAAACATAATGGCGAAAGGGAAAGATTCTGTCCAAGATGAAGAGTCGTCTGGTGGTTTATTTTTCTTTGTGTTCTATCTGTCAATCCTGGCCATTGTGTTTTGAGGTTAGGGTTTGATTATGGGACTTGTTAGTGCTGCCATTGAGATGAGTAGTTAGGTCAACCCCATGTTTTGTCGGTGTTCTTGGAGATGGCGGGCCAGCATTTACAAGTGTTGGAGGATTCGTATATCTTGGTGTGGTTGGGTGTGCTCGATTGGCTTAGTCCATTGATGTATCTGTGTGTGTGTGTGTGTGTGTGTGTGTGTGTGTGTGTGTGTGTGTGTGTGAGATGCATGCATGTTGATTGATATTTCTTGGTGGTGGTTTTAGTGTTTCGCTGCGTTGTCTCTATCGTTATGGTGATTCTGTCGTCATCCTGGATGTCTAGTAATGCATCAGGATGGCAAGCTGTGCTTTGGGGTGGCAGCCTGGAGGCTTGCCTGTGGCGGGGGTGGGCGGAAGGATACGTTATTTTAGTGGATGATTGGTTTGTAGTGTAGGTTTAGTCTTGGATCTGGGCTGGTATGTGTCTAGAGTGTGAGTCTAGAGTTTGTGGCAGGGACAGATGGAAGGAGATTTGTTTTGTAATTGATGGTGATCTGGAGAAGTATAGGGGAAGTTTGGAATTGCATAGCTGTGGGAGTATCCTGTGAATCTTGCATGGTGGTGTGGACTGGTTGTGATGCGTGCAGGTGTTCGTGTGAGTTCATGCTGTGTATGTGTGTGTTAAGGAGGGAGATGTGTTGTGAAGCGCTTGTTTGAGTCTGTTGTAGCTTGTCATGTGCTAAGTGATGTCATGTCAGCGTCAGGTGGAATGTTGATGTATGAGTAAGAGAATGCTGTGCTGAGTGTTCTGTATTGAGTCAGTTGGTCCCTCCCTTCATGGGTGATGGGTGTCAGTGCTTTGTCTTACCTTGTAACATGTAACTTAAGATCTGGAAATAAACTCAATAGGAAACAATTTAAGCAAGCATGGACATAGCTTCTTTACAAGTTTCATGTCGGCATGCATTACGCATGCCAAAGTGAAACTGAAGGTAACCCAACCCCTGGGCAGTGAGGCGGGACCTCCCCCTCACATAGCTGAGGGGTTGGTTTACAGACTTGTGAGATCCCTTTGCAGGGATCGCACAAAACAAAGTTCCTAAAAGGACGAGCTATGACCTAAGGCTATATATATTTCTGATGTTTGTTAATCTGCTTAGAATCACATGCTGTGCATAGGTCCGACATCCAGTGGTCACTGCGGAGTATTGCATTTTGTTTTTCGTAGTCGAAAAGGGGACGTCGACAAGGCGTGTCTAACACTATCCCTATAGTGACGTGTGTTGTACCCATAATCCCTCACGCGTCGAGGTCCCTCAGATTGTTTTTTTCTGCCCAGCTTCTGGTCGCCTTACGCGGAGCTCCTAGAGAGACATTGCAAATACTTACTATCGGACCTCGGTCCTTAATTATACTTATTATATTGTTAAAGATCCCTCCCCTCAACGTTAGCTGTGAAGCTGTTTCTCCACCGAGCAAGTTTTCGACGGAGGGGAAGAGACGGAAGAGATCCTTCGGCGCTGCCGAACACGTGGCCTGGCCTCGCCGGCCAACATACAGTAGGGAGAGTGGGCTTTCGAACTTTTATCTTCTCTTTGAGAATGTCTTTCTTTCTCCCCTATCTTTCCCTTGGGGTTGTTATCACCAGTTATTATTGCCTCAGCTTTGGAGAGGACACCTTTTAAGTTTTGCCCACGCTGTAGGGGCAAAAACACTTGGAAGGACAAACACAAGCTCTGTAATCGTTGCTTGCCCCTCGATCATAAGGAGGACAGCTGTGCGGCCTGTAAGCTCTTGAAACCAAGAACTCTTAAAGAACGCAAAGTTAAGAGGTGGGCGGACTACGCTATGTCGAAGTCAGTTTCCTCACCCGCCGCCGCTGTTACAGAAAGTGACGAGGAGGGTGATAACTCGACGTCCGTTACGGAAGTCATTAACCCCGTCGCGCTCCTCGACGTCCATCCCCGGCCCCGACGGGCTCGGCTCACGCCCTGCTCATGGGGATGAACACCCCTGCGACAGGGACGCACACAGAACCCATAGGCCTAAGCACACAACCCACGGCTCTTCTTCGTCGAAGACGAAGGATCCATCAGCGCCGAAGGGGACGCAGGGCACTCCGGCGTCTACCTCAGACCGTAAGGGTCTCAAGCCCCACCCGCAAACGCAGTCGCGACCAGCGATTGGGCTTTCATCAAACACGGGCGCTACCCCAAAATCATCCAAGGTAACACTCCATAGAGCGGCCGTCTAGGAACAACGCGTAACGCAGGCAACGTCGACACCAGAGTCCTCTACTGACAAGCTCGTTGTCGAGAGCTTGGCGAGAATTTTTTCCGAAGACACACGTAAGCGGACGACGAAACAAACGTCGAATACCGCACAAAAAGCTATAGAAACGCTGAAAAAGCATAAGAGTAGCCAGGAACTGCCCCTTTCATCTAAGGGCACTTCGGAACTACCGGAGGGCTTTTCAGATGGCAACGGAAACCTTTCTTCGACGTTGTGGGAGCGTTCTAAGCGTTTTCAAGGTGAAAACACTGATTTCCCCCCTCTAGACTATTCAGGGGTCCCCCATGAGACCCTTGAAAGACTCCATTCTTGTATGGAGAAAATGGAAAGGTTTTTGGGAAACCAAAACCCACCCACACCCAAAAGACCAAGAGAATGGCCCCAGGATGACCCTAGGGTCAAGATTCCTAGGCTGTTTCCCCCTTCTACAGACGTATATGACCTCGCGGAAGAGGAGCAATACCTCCAGGAAGATGAGGAGTGTTTGGGTGGAGAGGAAGAACATGAGGAAGATGGGTTTGAAGAAGATCCTTACACTAGTGCAGGAGCTTTCGAAGAAGATAAAGCTACCTCGCAGCCTTGGCAATCCCCATCAGTGCACTCAGACCCTGATGTCTTTCACCCTTCTCCTCCCAAGGATTCACCTATTGGAAACACCTCTCCCATAGATGACCAACCTTCACTTAATGCACTATTGCGCAAGGCAGCAGCGCATTTTGAAATAGACACAGGGGAGACTCTTCCTGACATAGACTTTGTAGAGAAAGTTATTAAAGAAAAAGCCCCTGTTAGTCAGTCTATTCCGCTCCTGGCTTCTATAAAGAGTAGAATAACTCCTTCCCTTTCCAATCCTGCCTTAGTCAGAGGGGTCAACCCTCGGATAGAGAAGCTCTTCAGCCCTTCGCCCTCTGACCCGTTGTACATCAGAGGCCATTCTATTACGGACTCCCTCGTAGTTACTAATACAAGGAAAAGAGCAGGGGTACCACTATCCACTAGTGAGGCACCACCTGACAAAGAGGGCAAAAAGCTCTACGCACTTGGGAAGAGAATCACGACGTCCGCCGCCTTTTCAACTAGGATTGCAAATAACAATTCCCTACTAGCTAGCTACGCAGATGCACAGTGGAGCAAGCTGCGCAGCAAAGCAGAGGACGCACCAGAACCCCTGCGTTCACGCCTGTTAGCTACAATCTCAGACGGAACTCTTGTAAACCAGGGCATCGTAAAGAACTCCTTAGATGCCGCAGAGACGGCTGGCTGTTCCATGGTACAGGGAACACTTTTCAAACGCCATGTCTGGCTGCGCAATTCGGGATTTAAGCCGGAAACCCAAGCTTCCCTGACAAATAAGCCCATAGAAGAAACACATCTGTTTGGGAAAGCAGTTGATGAGGCCCTAGAACATGCGAAGAAAGAGTTTGATACCATCAAAACTCTTGACCAAATTTCTAGGCCCCCTAACAGACGCGGCTATGGCAATAGACGCTCCTTTCGTGGCCAACACCAGCAGCAAAACCAACAGCAATTTTACTCTGCTACCAACTGGCCCTCTAACCAGGGTAACAACGCCCAGTTCAGTCAAAGAGGCCAACGCCGTGGCAGGGGAAGAGGTCGCGGCTCCAGCCCCAAAGGTTCCACGCCCAATACCAACAAATGACCCGAAGATTCGGGTCCCCTCCCATGCATCACCGGTCGGGGGCCGGCTAACATCGTTCCTTTCAGTATGGGAGGGAATATCGTCAGACCGCTGGGTATTATCCACCATAGCCCACGGATACTGCATCGAATTCAACGGTTCCCCAAAGTACAGACCCCCACGGAACCAACGCATGACACCGGAACACCTCACCATTCTTCTACAAGAAGTAGAAGAGCTACTGAAAAAAGACGCTATGGAGGCTGTCCCCCTATCTCAGGTAACAGACGGTATTTATTCAGTGTACTTCCTTGTACCCAAAAAGGAGTTAACCATGCGCCCTGTATTAGATCTGCGCCCAGCGAACAAGTTTGTCAAACCCCAAAAGTTTCGTATGGTGACCTTGCAGGAAGTAATCCCACTGTTATCACAGGGGGATTACATGACAACACTGGACATGAAAGATGCATACTTTCATATTTTAATGTTGCCAGCGCACAGAAAATACCTCAGGTTCAAGATAGAGAACAAACACTACCAGTTCAGAGTACTACCCTTCGGGATAGCATCTGCACCAAGGGTATTCACGAAAGTACTGGCAGTGGCAGCGGCCCACCTGCGCAGGTTATCCATCCCGGTATACCCTTACCTCGACGACTGGCTCATAACAGGGGATTCTTATGAAACATGCTTCTCCAATACCCAAAAGACTGTAGACCTTTTGTTCCAACTGGGCTTCCCCATCAACGAAAAGAAGTCCAGCTTAGACCCCAGCCAAATCAAACAATTCCTAGGGGCTCTAATTTGAACAAAGGACGGCCTCGTCTTCCCCTCCAACGAGAGGGTCCAAAACATGCTGTTTCAGATCCCCCATTATGTGGCAGGTCGAGAGGTGACGCTACGCAAAGCAATGCGCTTGCTAGGAATGATGGCGTCATGTATTTATTTGGTACCTCGCACGCCTGCGCATGCGCCCAATGCAAGAGTGGCTCAACAGCCAGTGGTGTCAGGCCAGCGGACAATGGGACGATCTAGTGGTGGTCTCGCAGGCCTTGGTTCTCTCGCTACGGTGGTGGACAAAAGAAAACCTGTTATTAGGGAAAACTTTTGCCACACCCACAGTGGAAGCCACTCTAACCACAGACGCATCCCTTACAGGATGGGGGGCTCACCTATCCCATCACACTGCTCACGGAGCGTGGACTCCGAGCTTAGCATCCAAGCATATAAACCTGCTGGAACTACTAGCGGTGTTCAAAGCACTGAAAGCCTTTCAGGAACACCTACAAGGAAAGACAGTGATGGTCCTCACAGACAGCACCACAGCCATGTACTACCTCAACAAGCAAGGGGGCACTCACTCTCCAGGACTGTCCAAGCTGTCCCAGAACATCTGGAAGTGGGATCTCAAACACATGTTCCTACTATCACAACATGTACCAGGGGAACTCAATCTGCTAGCAGACGAACTCAGCAGAGACTTCCCCCTGCCCGTAGAGTACGAATGGCGGTTATAAGAAGACATCATCTTCGACGTCTTCACACAGTGGGGTTTCCCAGAAATAGACCTGTTCTCAACTCTGGAAAACTCTCAATGCCAAGATTACGCCTCCAGGTACCCCCAGAACCAGTCCAAGGGGAACGGTCTATCGATTCCATGGTCAGGGAAATTTGTTTACGCTTTTCCCCCCGACTCCCCTTCTCAACAAGATAGTGCACAAGATGCACCAGGAACAAGTTACCATGATACTGGTGGCCCCTATGTGGGCCCGACAGCCATGGTTCGCTCACTTGTTGGAGATGTCTCTATCTCCTCCAGTGAAACTGCCCGTACAACATGCTGTCACAAGACATGGGCAGGACACTGCACCCATGCCCTCAGACCATGAACTTAGCAGCCTGGCTCCTGAGGTCATAGAATTTGGACATTTACAACTTCCACAGAGGTGCATGGACATCCTCAGAGAGGCCAGAAAGCCCAACACTCGTCACTGCTATTCTAGCAAATGGAAAAGATTTGTCATCTGGTGTAGAGGGAAGAGTATCAACCCTGTTGACTGCTCTCCCACACAAATTATTCTGTACCTGACCCATTTACTGAACTCGGGTCTAGTATTCAATTCTATTAAAGTACACCTGGCAGCGCTTTCTGCTTACACCACTTCACAACTGAAAGTATCGTGGTGGAAGATTCCAGTAATCAAAGCCTTCATGGAAAGGGTAAAGAGAATACACCCTCCAATAGCAAACCCAGCTCCCGGCTGGGATCTAAATGTGGTACTCACCAGGCTCATGGGGTCACCCTTTGAACCCATGCACAAGGCAACTCTTAAAGATCTCACTCTTAAGACTGCTTTCCTAATAGCTATTACCTCCATTAGGAGAGTAAGTGAACTACAGGCCCTTTCGGTTTTAGACCCCTTTGTAACAGTTCACAAGGATAAAGTGGTTCTACGCACACACCCAAGGTTCGCACCGAAATTCATCTCCAAATTCCATGTCAACCAGTCTATAGAACTACCAACGTTCTTTCAAAATCCTTCAAATCTAGGAGAAAAAAGCCTGCATACACTTGATGTGCGCAGAGCTGTCATGTTTTACATGGAAAGAACTAGTCCACTGAGAAAGACTAATCAGTTCTTTGTCTCGGTGGCAGCAGGAAGAGAAGGAGATGCAGTTTCAAAATCCACTATATCTAGATGGATTGTACAATGCATCACTCTCTGTTACACTCTTGTTAAGAGAGAACTACCCTTCAAGCCAAGAGCACACTCTACTCGAGGCACTGGGGCATCCATAGCATTCATTGCAAATGTTCCCCTTGAGTCCATCTGCAAAGCGGCAACCTGGAGTTCTGTACACACCTTTACAAAACATTACTGTCTAGATGCCCACTCTAGATCTGATTCCCAGGTGGGACAAGCAGTATTAAGACATATTTTCTCTACTGTTCCTTCGCACAACCCACCTCCAACTCCGGGTACTGCTAGCTAGTCTATGCACAGCATGTGATTCTAAGCAGATTAACAAACATCAGAAGACAATGCATTACTTACCGTAAAAGCATTTCTGATGGTTGTATCTGCTTCGATGCACATGCGCCCACCCTTCCTCCCCGCTCGGATGGAAGGAACATAGACATCCTTTTCTATATCTCTTTTCTGTACTCACTCACGTCTAGAAGGCTCCCTCTGGGCAGAAAAATACAAACAGAGGGACCTCGACGCGTGAGGGATTATGGGTACAACGCACGCCACTATAGGGATAGTGTTACAGACACGCCTTGTCGACGTCCCCTTTTTGACTACGAAAAACAAAATGCAATACTCCGCAGTGACCACTGGATGTCGGACCTATGCACAGCATGTGAATCTAAGCAGATACAACCATCAGAAATGCTTTTACGGTAAGTAATGCATTGTCATATATATATATATATATATCTTGCGTTGTCGATTCAAGGATGTTTGTGCTATATTTTAATAAAGGAAACATATTGCTGTATAAAAATATCAGTTATTGTTGGTCTTCTAATATGGCTTAGGCAAAAGCTTTTTTTGTGTTTTATTGCCAAACTCTCAACTCAGCCTTGCTGTGTGGGTGGATTTAAGTGTCTCTGGACACTTGTCTTGGCCCTTCGGCGTTGAAAGATGTATTATCTGTTATCATGAAAACATAGTCGGTTCATAGAAATACATAGGGCCATTTGGACTAGGCTTCGGAATTAATGACACATCCTACCTAATTCAAGCAATCAATTATAATGAATACACCTTTAAATTCCACAAAGGCTGAATTTACAGTGTGCTGATCCGATACAGAATCAGGACTGTTCACATGACTACATAGTCCGTCCTTTCAAAGCCGGCTTCACCGCACACATTACTGCACTTAGTTACATCTTTGAACCTTGAATCCCCATAAGGTTCACCATATTATCAACCTAATGGAAACTCAAGCAGCAGATCCAGGCTAATCATTAACTGAAAGACCTGCTGGCTGACGGAGGGTTGCACAATTCTAAGAAATTAAACTTCAGGTTGGAACATTGTAGCAAGAATATATAATGGGCTATGTGAATCAACACTATTTATGCATTTCAAAATGACTTTTGCTTATAGATCTTTAATCCTATAACCTAGAAATCAATGTAAAAATGTTACCCAGTGACCTATTCTAACAAATGAATCCTTATTTTAATTGTTTGTTTTTAACAATATTTTTGAAAATTAACTTCATCAAAAACAATGGCACATTTTCATGCCGCATATCCTTACATCTGACTATGACCTGGATCAAGGGGATTTCAGATACCTATATTTCATCAATGTGACCTACTGCTTCGATGAAATAAGGAATGGCACAGGCAGCCTCCACCTTTCTAATAATTGAAAATAATATCCCCCTATAAAGATTGGGGGGGTGGGTTTGCTGGGCATACCTGACTATTATGTAAACAAAGGATTTGACTAATCATAAAGTTTTAAACAAAATAAAATGGGTGTCCTAGTGGACTGGTAGCAGATCGGGCAGGAGCAATATCAAAAATAGAAAGGGACTGCTACCACAGTTGTTGGTACTTATTTGGTTAATTTTTAACCTTGTATCAACATATTGGACATTATTCATATCATTTGTATTCGTATCCACAAGATAAGATGCAGAACACTGGAGCATATCAAATCAGCCCAAAAACATTTTTTTTTTAAAAATGTTCTAAAATGTTAATCTTAACTCAAACACAAACATCAAAAAAGTGCAATTAAAACCTACCTGTGCGTAGGGAACACAGTTAAGGGTGTTAAAGAAAGAAGACCACCCAGTGGCAGTGTTGAACAAGGAAAATAAATGAAGAGACTGTTGGAAAGTGAACCTTGAGTTGAATGCTCATGATGGAAACACTTCATAAAATATCGGCACAGAAATTGATCATCAAAACTAACTGTTTTCTTCATAGCAAAATAAAATCTTCATTTGTATAGCAAACAATTTTTCAAGCTTTATAATTCAATCAAATAGTTCTGCCTGTACACACATATGATGAAACAGTGGAGAATCACAAATACTTCAACATAGTTTTAGCGGAGAAGAGCTCAATGCTTTTCAAATATGGTGCTTTCTAGGATGTTGAGGGAGTTTTGTCCACTAGAAAGGAAAAACCAATGGGTTCAGTTAGTTTTGATGATCAATTTCTGTGCCGATATTTTATGAACGTTTTCCATCATGAGCATTCAACTCAAGGTTCACTTTCCAACAGTCTCTTCATTTATTTTCCTTGTTCAACACTGCCACTGGGTGGTCTTCTTTCTTTAACACCCTTAATCTGTTCACCTTTACTGTGTTCCCTATGCACAAGTAGGTTTTAATTGTATCACTTTTGTTGATGTTTCTGTTTGAGTTAAGATTAAAATTTCAGAGTAAAGATGTCTAGAAAATATTGCTTTTGGGCTTATTTGAAACGCTCCAGTGTTCTGCATGATATCTTGTGTATATGAATACAAATGATATGAATAATTTGTGACAATATGTTGATACAACTAGGTTAAAATTAATAACCAAACAGGTGCCAACAACGGTGGTAGCAGTCCCTTTCTCTTTTTGATATTAATTATAAAGTGTGACATGATGACAAAGCATGGGAATATCTCACATGATTAAAGCAGAAACGCACCGGAAGTAGGGATCAATATCTCAGGAATCCAAAGCTGCACACAAGGGATAATGCCTGGTACAAATAGATGCGAACTGAACCTGAATATGACTTGAAGGGATGAGCCCTATCCATGAGTAGATGATTACATGGGGGGCAGACCTGCATTCCTCTGGGCGGATAGGCTGACTGGCAGCTTCTTAAACTCATGAGGGTCCATTCTGGCTCTTCACATTAACAAATTATTCCAAAGGGAGTATGAACATTCCCCCTAAGATAGTTAGCTAGGTCCCCAAAGGTCATTATCCTGCTAAGTCCCTGCAGTGTGAGGGAACGAGGCAGATGGTTTTCGCTAGCGGGCGCTCATTCCAAATAGAATATCTTAAGACTTTTGTTTGACATGCAACATTGCTTTTTCACTGTATTTAAAGCACAGTTAGATATGACTTCTTGAACATAAACAAGACAGCATTTTTCTGTACATGGGCTTATTTATTAATAACAGAATGAGAATAGGATAATGTAATTTGCAAGGGTTATATCCTGCTTTTGCACTACAAAAGCTGAGTTAGATTACATTTAAATGAGAACAAAAATGCTTTCTACTGATTTCTTTCTCCTACGGATTTCTTATATATGATATATTATGCACAGCGCAGCTGTTCTTCGGAAACTATTCCACCACAAGGGGGCGCACCGTGGCACCATGTCGGCTCTGCTCGACACCTCCACCCACCCCACACCGGACATGGCATTGGGTCCAGTATATTTTGAGGCACTGCGTCCCGTGACCTCGGTTACTTTTTTCCTCACACTCTGTTCGCTTCAGGAACACGCTTGTCAATACTTTTTTCAAATATTATTCAACGTCATGCCTAATCATACGAATGCTTCAGTTTTCAAACCTTGCGTGGATTGCGGCTGTTAAGAAATATTTTTCTTTTTGCAACTTTGTCTCCTTAGTTTTCTATGGAACCCTTTGCTTTTTGCTGTCATTTCCTGTCCTGGCTTTTTGAAGGGAAGTAAAGCCATTAGCTTCACTTCACTTGCCTTTTGCTCATTGCTCTGGGGGAACAGATCAGTACTGGGAAACTGTTTTCCTTTTGAGTTTGTGACCCCTTAAGTGCTAAAGAAGAGTATGCTCGTCCTATTTGCATAGACGTCCATAGAGTTCAACATTTAAGGGGTTAACATTGCACGCAGCACCATACAGTGCAGTTAAAACGGGCCTAAATATACCAATAATGACAAAATACTCAATAACTGAGTAACTCCAAGTGCATGCGCAAACCCAGCTTTATTTCACGGCCGCTGGGAGAGTGTGCACAGAACAATCTCAAAATGGATGTAGGAACAACAACTTTTAAAGGGAAAGAATAGTCATATTGACGTCAATGTTAGTACAGACATAACGTCTTATTCTTGTACTTGATTCGTTGGTGGAGTATAGATTATATAGTTATCTAGAACTGAAGCCCTTTATAATTCTTCTACAACTAATAACACCCACTACCCATCCAAGTTCAGCCCTCTGCAGATAATACATTTCAATCTATCGTGCTATTGGTTGGCATTCTGTTACGTTTGCCACTAAGGAGGACAACTTTGGTTGGTTGGTCGTGCTTTCATCCGATCTCTAATACTTTTATGCAGTGCCAAATTACGTGGTGAGGTAGGAGAGATGGACAAACTGCTATGATCCAGTTTAAAGAAGCTAGGCCCCTCTATTCCCAGGCATGAGATTGCATCTGCCCGTTTGTTCAACAACTTGGTATGCAGTTTTAGTGTCTGGATGCTCTTACAAAGTGTCAGGTGTCCTATCTAATTGGGCCTGGAATAAATGCCCATTGTTCAGACCATGCGCATAGGACCACTGTTTAGAGCTGAACTTCATCTTTTTATTGGATTTTCTGCTATCCTACCGGATGTGCTTTCCTTCGGCAGCTACTTGGGGCGCTGTATATTCGTCGTTGGGGCACCACTTGGCACTTGCACCTGGCATTCAAGGATATGTGTATTTATCACTGCTACCAACTGAAACTAACCTAATAATTCTATGTCCTGGGAAACGTTATCAGGCGTAATCAAACATTAAAATTCCTGCAAAAGTAAATCATTCCTTACATCATTAATTAATAACCATTATTTCAATCAGTCCATTGATAATCTAATCAACAAAAATTCATTATCTTCAAATCAAATTCATACATATTTAAAATAAGAATATAACGTGTATCCAAATCAAATCTAATGCCAACTTCTAAAAATTGGCACATTCTAGGTATATAGCACCATACGAAAAATCCCAATAGCCCCAACGTGGCTCATAGCAGGCCAGGATCTTGCTCATAATCAATCACTACATTTCCTAAAGGGTACCCTCTCCCAAGGTCATTGTTTGTATTCTGTTACCTTAATCAGAAGTTCATTCAGTATTACTCCTTTTCCTCCTTGTTATAGGGCACCTCCCCTTACTCCTGGTCCCCCATTCTTTTTTGTGCAGTGGACCAAATTCTGAAAAGTGCTTTTAGTGTATTAATGCAATAATACCAGAATTCGTTAGTTCACATGAACTCTGGATTATGCACAAATTTCCCAAGGTAATTATTTTAGCAGTTAAAAAGCTGTGAGCTTAAGGTTAATACATGCTGGACTTTAGGACTTTTACTTTCTAACCTGGAGAGAACAAGACCTTTTCCCACTCATGTATTTTACTGTGATTTGTGCTCTGTTTCTTTTGACTTTGGAGTCTGACAAACTCCATAGGAATCATCTTTACATTGACACATGGCACCTTCATTGCAGTGGCACAGGGAATTTTTTCAGATTTCCCAAAGGTTTAAATACGTTCTCTTGGTTAAACTACTGTTTCCAAGAGCAGTGACGTGAAATTGTGTTTACTTGCATGTAACTTTCTAGACCCAGCATACACTATCTTACAATAAGGTGCTGGAGGGGTTACTTAGTATCCCCTTTGTCTAGTTTCTCATGTAACATTTTTGTGTTCTACAATTAATGGTTGGTGTCAGTGGTTTATTTTTTACTACCATTGTGTTTTTACCCCAGGCTGCATTTGCAGCTGCAGTAAGGCACCCATTGGTGCCCATTTTGTCAAAATGTCCCCAGTCTTCTTTTTTTAATTTATTTTTTTGAATGGTCCTTCTTGAGATTTACTCTGTGCACCAAACCAGTTTTGGTCCCTTTGTTCGTTTTGTCTTTTGCGGGTTTCACAAGTGAAGCCTGCCTCTGGCTCCAGAGTTTCTGGCAGAGGGAGGAAGTGAGGGAGGTGCCCGAAATTCCCTGTGCTTAATCTCCTTGGTTACAGGAATTCATCCAAAGGTGATTGGCCTGCTGGCTGTCCTTGGAGGACAGCCACCTGCTGTGTGAATGACAGCTAGGCTGGAATGAATGGGAGAAACCTGCAAAAAACACTGAGGCTCTTTGGCTTGGAAGGCAGAGTCGACCCCTGGACGAAGGCAATTGGAGAAGAACTTGGAAGTTGTCTGCTGCAACTCCTGGACCATTGGCTTCTCTGGTGAAGCCCTGCTGCTGTGCTGAAGCTCCGACTTCATTTTGACTAGAGAAGCCCTGTAAGGACGACTTCTCCCCATGGGCTGGTGGGATCAATCAACCTTAAAGTGTACTCGTTTGGACGTCCTCTCGGAGCTGGCTGTACTTCCTCTGCTGCTGCTGGAACCAAAGTGCCATGGAGAGGAACACCAAACCAAGTGCATCTTTTTTAAGACAGACCTGTGTTTTGAAAGATCCCGCGGACTCCCTTGAAGCAGGACTGACCAAGCCTGAGCCACCTCAACAGAGTGCTGGACCCCAGTTGCAAGGAATATCCAGAGTGGTATCCGTGAGGCTGCGGTGGAGCTATATGCTATAGACACCAGGAGCTGAAACCGCAAACTGCAGCTGAATTGAAGTTTGACCAATGCTGCCATGCAAGTGGTAGTGCAGGAGTCCCCAGATATCCTCCCGCTTGTTCCCACGACTGAGGCCCAGGAACAACTGGCTCTGCAGAGCAACACAGGGACAGAAGCCAGCGGGAACCATTTCTTCTAACCAAAGGTACTGTAATGTTTAGGAAGACTTACCTCTTGCAGTGTAGCCTTACTTGTTCTCAGTTGAGACTTGTCTTGGTTAACCTTGCAGAGTTGCTTACAGCTTTGCCCCTCACAAGCCTCCCAGCTTGTGGCCCTTCAAGTGATCTTATTTCTACAAACTTTTCCAAAAACATTGTGCAAGGCTTTTACTTGCAAAGATTTCCTGCTCCCCTAGACTTTGCTCAACTAACATTCGCTGTCCTGGCTCCCCGAGAGACTCTTCTCACCTTTGACCATGTCTTTACTTTTCCCCCAGGAAAGGGTTAATTTAATTTGCATTGGAGGGTTGAAAAAGTACTTACCAGTTTATGAATTATTTGCTAACCTTTGTTTTATTCCCCAGTCTAACCTTTGCACCAAACTCCGTATTGCTCTGAATGTACCAGTGATAAATCAATGTCCTAGCTATTTAAGTCACCGGAGGGTGTAGGAAGGGTCTGTGTGCCATCCCCAAAGGGTATCATCTGATTAGAGAAACTAAGTGTGATTTGAAGTATATTTTGAAGTGTTACATGTTTTGCTCCCTTCTAAAGAAGGAATATATAACTGACTGTTAAATTAATAATTGTTTAATCAAGAAACCTTGAGTGTAAGTGTCTATTTGAATAATTGTCATTGAGAATCTCTGTGTAAAAGCCCCACTGCTCACATTGACCCCTCTTGAGAGAAGCCTGGCTGCTCAGCCACACTACCAACCTGTGTAGTACAGACTTATACCAAAGGTTGGGTTACCTATTGCCAGGAGGACCAGGTTGCTGTAGTCTCCCAAAGGGTGCTGTACACAATCTTGCCTAACATCGGGGGTGGTTTCTGCATGCTAAACAGAACTGCCCTTGGTGCCCTGACCTTGGTGTCTGGGGCTTGTTTGTGCTTTGTGAGGCCTGGCCACTTGTTTTAATCAGTTTTATGTCTGGCTAAAACAATCCAGAATTGAGGCCTAGCCGAATTGGGTCTGAATAATGGAGGTATTCTGTTCATTCTCCGGCATGTTGTATTCTTCATGTCTTGCACGTTGGTATTCTTCGTGTCTGCTGCATGTGTGCTTCATGTCTTGTACAAACATTAAACTACAACAAAAAAAGAACATTTCAGAAGATCATAAGAGATATTTTCCATATATTGATTAACTGTAGTTACTCTAAAGAGAATACTCCCAAAAACAACTGCCACCACATCAGACATCGCTCCCAAAAACATTCACAATGAATAAAATCCAGGGAGTGTAAAAAATTGCTTAAAATATCTAAGACAGAATGGACGTGAAGTGCATTCAAGTATTAAGCGGAACAATGGTTCAGGATCTGTCTTACAGAAACTGCACATAGTTTCTTCTAGAAGAATTCTCTTGTATTTATATCAAATTTGCTTAGTCAAAATACAGTTCATCTAAATCTCATGAATAAACTGTGTGCTTCTTTTACAGGATAAATTGACAAGAATGGGGTCAACACACCCAATTTCTTGTGGTCGCCGGCCAGGTGAGACAAAGAGCCATAGCTGTTCACTTGTTCTTTGGCCATTTTGTTGTTTGGTTTGCTTCCAGCCTTGCCAGATCAGGAAATCCCATATAAGGTCATACACTTGTCCGGAAAAGCTGCTACAGTCGCAAGATAGTGAGCCTTTGTGTATGTGTGAGCCCAGGGACTATCTGTCCCCAGTCCACATTTCTTGCTATCAGATAGTCTGCTGCTGGTTAGATGTGCAACAAGTAGTTCTCCTTGATTGGACAACTACTGGCTGTTCGAATGGTGCAGAACCTTACCATTGGTGGGCTCAAATCTTCCTCCTGCTCCAATTTTGTTTAAGAGGACTCCCACAGCCAGTCTTCAGATCTACGTTGGAGCCTACGAAGAAGAGCAGCCTGCTGACGTCCCGAGGATGACTTTTGCAGATGACCAGTTTCCTCTGCAGTGATTGGCCTGCTGAAACCCTGTTCTTCTGCCTGATCTCTGAAGACCCTCATCGGTGCTTCAACCCTTCGACTACTGAGACCAACTAGTCCTGATCCCTGCTTGAGGTTGCATTCCCTCAGTGTTAGGGAGAATTCTCTGTTAAGGCTAATTTCCCAAACCTAGTGAGTCCCACAGCAGCTTTGCTGGATTTTTGGGGTTTATTAATAATAATTCTTTATTTGTTTTGGTTTATAAAAACCTTTACAAAGTTTACACATAAAGATACAACCAATACTTTGTCTTTTGCGTAATTTCACACATACCAATAATCAGAGACCAAATTAATTACCATACATAATTCATAAAGAAGAAACAAAAAACCTATATCACCACTAGACACAAAAGATAAAAAAGTTAAAATTCATATTGAAACACATTTTTCTCAGAAATATTGCAACCCTGATATTTATATTGCCATAACTGTTGTGCAGCATTTTGTACCAGATACATTCTCTGTCTACATTCGCCGTGTTATGCACATATTGGGCAAAGTACAGAAGTCTATGTTCCCTAAGTGCAGGACAGACCAAAAGTATATGTCTCAGGTCCTCAACCATACCTTCTATACAGCAAAATCTGCACCATGACCACGATCCTTGAACAGTCAGTCTAATTGAATTAATCTGATTTGTCGGTATTACGTTGAATCTAAAACGCATAAAAACATTACGAATTGTTTTATTTGGATACTTAGTTAAATAGGTCTCTATTGCTGGAAGCCATTTGTTTAAAGCACACACTTGTTGATACAATTTTGAGTTTAGAATAGCATTTTTAGTTTGTATCCAATCGAACCCCAAAATGCTTTCTTTCACCCTTGAGGGGCTGTTCATTAGAGAGGTAGCTGACATACCCAAAAGCTTCAAACTCTTTAAAAAGTCATCATTCAACAAAGAAATAAAAGGATTTCCCTTATCCCAACCCGCATAAGTATACAATCACTTAGTATCTACTGAGTTGCACTTCCTCCACAGCAACATTCTTTTCCAGGTAACCAGCGCCTGCAAAGAGTTTAGCCCCAATTCATATTTAATTAAATGGTAAGGAATACATTTCGGTAAGTGGTACATAACTGCTTTCCATATATAACTTTATATATGTAACCACTCTCCTTCACAACTTGCAGGATGAAATTCTGCTCCGTATGTTAAGCGAGGAACAACTTTTTTTGTATAGTATTCTCTCAAAGGCATCATTGAGAATTTCCCAAATTTTGCATCCAGGGCACGCATTTGCCTAATGGCAATATCCGCCATCAGTTTCAATTGGGTCCTGAGCAAAGGTCTCGAGTTTGCACCAGCAATTACAAAGCCAAGGTATTTAAACTCCGACTGTGCTTTAAGTCGGGTCGTACCCGATAACCATGATAACAAGTTTGTCTTTTTGTTCTTCCTACCTAGGCGGACTATAAATGTTTAAGCAGGATTAATTTTTAATGCTATAGAATCAATAAAGCCCTGAAAGGCAGTAAGCATTCTTTGCAGTCCTACCTTGGTGGTATCCTTGAGGAGAAAGTCATCCGCATAAGATAGCCAGGCCAGGCTCATATTCAAGAGTCTGGGGGGGCACCAGTCCTTTATTTAAGAGCGCCTGACTCGCGCCACTAACATATAGGTTGAATAATGTGGGTGCTAGTCTACAGCCCTGGCGCAAACCGTTTTGTGTAATAAATTTGTCAGACAGGATGCACTCTGAGTCTAATCTGACTTTCACAGCAGTCTCAGAATAAATTGCCCTTACTATATCTAACAGAATTGCAGGCATGTTTAGATCTCTTAGTCTTTTCCAGAGAATGTTCCTGCCCACCAGGTCGAAAGCGGAACTCTGGTCCATTGAAGCTACAAAAACCAAAGTATCCGCCTTCTTCATTGCTGCGGCTCTCAAACAATTCAGAATTAGCCCCCCACATTCAGTACCAATGTTTTTCCTAAAACCAAATTGTCTCATGTCCAGTATCTGTTTTTCATCTATCCATTTCTGGATATCTCTCAGAACCAGTGATGAAAACAATTTTGATTCTGGATCGGCAATGGCTATTGGCCTGTAGTTCGTGGGATTTAAACGGGAGCCCTTTTTAAAGGTGGGGATAATTATTGATACCCTCCAGGATGACAGAATAGTTTTAGTTAATATATTAGTAAACAAAAGAGTATTTTTGCCCATAATTCGGGATTACACTTAAGGATTTTGTTAGATAAATTATTCGGATGTCCCATGTGCTAAAGTTCCAACGCCATTCCGGTTCACACTTCCAAATCAGAGATGCCGCCTCTTTATTAACACAATACAGATTAGCAAAATGTCCCCTCCACATTGATTCATTAATGGGGTTCAGAAGTACCTCTTTCTGGGGTTTATCCATATTATTTATTAAATGCAAGAAATTTCTTGAGTTGGCTCCTCTCAAGGCAGATAACATAGTTTCCCCATTTCTCTAACATCTAATTATCCAATGTTGTATGGACCAATTTTTATACATTTGTTTGATTTTTTTAATTTTGTCAATCATAATTAAACGAGTAAGCCCTGATTTCTTGATTTGTCTAATCTCCTTCCTCATATTGCGCTTTTTTTTCCCTGACTTCCCCATCAAAATTATGGGATTTCCCTTTCATATTCAAGTTAGCATTGTTAAATCGAGTCCCCAGTTTTGAGAGGGAGCTATAAATATAATCTGTAAATTTAAGGGCTGCGTAGGTCGATATCTTTTTTTAGATCAGAAAATGTCTCCAGATCTTCAGCCATGGAAGCAGTAAATTTACTCAACTTTTCCCCCATCCATATGATTCGTTTTCCTGTATAATTTACTTTCAAATTATAATTAAACCTCATTTTAGGATCGATAGATTCTACTGTATCAATCTGCAGAATTAACATACAATGATCACTCGAGGTATTCTCCACGATATCCAATTTACCCGAATGATTAAACAAATGTAATGAACAAATGATATAGTCTATTGTCGAGTGATATATTCTGGCTTTCCATGTTGGACGAGGATTTACCAGTATTTCCAAACCCCAGACCTCACAAAAGTGCGACCATATTCTCCCCCTACATTTTGAATTCCCAACTGATTGTGAAGTTTCATCCCAATTGTTAATCAAGACCTCTCCAATTAAAGGTTCATCTTGAATAACTGCATTAAGATCACCCGCAATCACAATCTGTCCACCTTCATTTACAAGCAGCCAGTTCTCCAAAAGAGATCCTAGATTACATAATTCCAGCCATAATTGCCTGTTCGAGTGTTCAGCCGGATTCCAGTATATGTTTGCCAGCAAAAAGGGTGTAACCTTATTGTTAAACAATAACCTAAAGCTCACCACCAGAAAATGATAACCAAAAGCCCATTCACCCATATTTTTCGGATTGAAGTGATTCTTTACAGCAATTAATAATCCTCCTTTCAGTCGACCTCTAACTCCCCCTTGTGCACATAATGAACATACTGTGAAACCCTCCCAACACAAGGGGACCCTTGACCAGGTTTCTTGAATAAACACTATATCATTTTGTGCCAATTCCCTCATTAAGGTTAGGTTGTGTAAGAGGTTCACCGTACCTCTTGAATTCCAGCTAAAACGTTTCTGGATAAGATTTTCATAAACTAGAGTGGCTTCCCTAATTTTTTAAGAGACTCAATAGAGACTCGCAGAGTCAGGGCTAGCCATCTCCAGTCCTGTTTTTATTCATTCTCAGGCACATTACCACATACCCCCACCTCCCGTTTTGCTGAAACCTCCTTCTGTGGCCTATTATCGTGTCGTGTTGGTCCTGATTTGTGGGGTTGGGCATATTCAAATATATCGAATCCTCTACGATGAAATTGCTCAGCATTTCTCATCATTCGGTTTCCAACCACAGGTGGCGGGATCACAAGGCGAACATAATCAAGCCTCTGCTTGTGTATATAGTCAACCAAATAAATATCAGCTGATTCAATCAGGCTTAGGTTCGGGATCTGCCCCAGAAGTGACAATATGAAGGGTCTATTGAGGGGTGTGTTAATCTGATCCGTAAATAACGTTATCAAGACCAGCCCTGGTAGATCTGGTCTTACCGGATCTTTTAGATCAAGTATCGCACATGAATGGAGCTGGTCCGTCTCTTTGACACCTTTAACATCATTTTCTGCACCACCACCAACTCCACTCAAACCCCTACAGTAATCTTCATAAGTGCCCTCCCTCTCTTCATTCTGACACGGTTCCTTACCAAATTTGAGTGCCTCCTGAGGATGTTTATCCCTTAACACTCTAATGATAGATTGATAAAGGGCATCATCATTCATATCCTCTTTCATTTTTCCTTCAGTTTTCTGGTCAGCCTTCTGCCCATAGTTAGTTATCGTTTGAGAGCCCATTCTTTATCAAGGTTTCACTCAAGTTTTCCACCCCCTTGTTAGACCCAGTATCTAATTGAGACCTTAATGTCCTGTTAGGCTCACTGACCTCATTATAGGCCCTCTTAGCTCCATTGTTGCCCCCCATGTTCTCTTCTTGACCAAGATTACACACACTATTATTTCCTGAGGCCGTGTTCTGATTACTTCCAAGATCTCTCCCCTGGGCAATTTTCCAATCCCTACTACCAAGACCAGTATTGACAGAAATAGGGATCACATTTCTACCTGGCCCTCTGTCAGTTACTGTTTCATTCATAGCAATGGTCTTACTTTTTATCATAGGTCTATCTTCTCGGGATGAATGATTTGCCTCTTTAGCCTTTACTTGCCATACCATATGTGCCGTATTTTCATGCGGCTGGGTCACATTAAAGATTTCGTATAGGTCTTCCCTATTATTTTTTTTTTCATTACTTCCCATAATTATTTGTCCCCATCCACATAAACACTGAGTGGATTGGTCCATAACCTTTCTGACTCTCGGAATATCCGCCTCTATTATAGTTATGCTTTGTTGTTGACTATTAGCCGGTGGTAATGAAACCTCACTCTTGTCCACCTGGATTACATCTCTCAAAAACTTTCTAGATGTTTTTGTTATTCCACCATTTTTCTTGTTGTTTTTCTTTTTTTGCTTTGCAATTTTTTTTTCATGTCCTTTTGACAATTTAAATTCGGGCATCACATTCTCACGCCCTTTTAAGTCATTTTTGGTTTTCCGGTTACCTTTTTCACTTGAATCCTGAAAACTCTCTACTACCCCATTTGGATCAGTTGTCGGCTCTTGGGAAGCTTCTAGATTAACTATCTCTATTGTAGGAGGTATCTTTGAGCTACCCTGATTCCCACGCTCCCCTTTCCAGTCTATAGTAGTTTTCCATGTCTTTGTCAGTGCATATGACAATTTATCTGGTAGTACTCTGAATTCAGATGTTAAATTTGATAGAAAATCTGTTTGCTTACGTAGTTCAGACAAGATTAGTCGATTGAAGATAGTCATCATTACAGAAAATTCAGAGGGAGAAGAATTCTCGCTGACTTGATCTGATTTCTCCCCTCTGAATGTTGTACCCTTGGAAAAGTCGATTATCATAATTCACATTGTCTTGAGATTCATTTTCATTCACGAGAGAGCTGTTATCTTCATTACTTATATTTGGAACCTTCCCTTTTACCTGCAGATTGTTAGTTATTTCGTCTTCTCCAAACAGTAATTGGGGAGGATCAATATTGTCCTCACTCTGTCTATCAAGAACAGTACGTTCTTGTGCAAATTTTAAAAATTCTGCCTCTTGCGAGGGGTCAATATTGTCATCCATTTGCTTCTCCAATATAGAACATCGTTGCGCACATTGTAATAGTTCAACCTCATCCTCATTAGGCTCTGGCAACGGTAACGCTGCTGCTCGAGCTAAGCTCACTCTTCTGGTACATACTGCCATAAAGCAGTCAGCTCTCACATCTTTGCGGAGCGGTAGCTTGGCTTTCCCCATTTAGCAAATTATACAATTTAGCAAGTTATGCAAAAGTGACCAAATTGCACAGTAAGAACACACCTTCTAGAATCAAGGAGCTACCTTAACTCCAACTCTGATTACACATACCCATACAACAGCCACCAGCTAAACCACCCCACAGCCGCACTTCCTAGTCCTTCCTAATGCTTGCAGGTTAACAATGGGTTAAGCTAGCAGTATTCAAACGTACATACGAGCAAATGCAAGACGAGTACTCGGTATGGACAAAAAAGGAGAATAAGACAACTCACCCTACAGTTTTCGACTTAAACCCATCTCACTTTCCCCCATTTAAGCCCTGAGACAATATTTTAGATGTAAGAAGCACAGCACAACACCGAAGCAGCGAACAGCAAATAGTACTTTTGCTGTACTTCTCGGTGCGCGCGCGGTGCGCTGGTAAATGGGAATATGAGGAGAGGAAATGGGCGTCACACTACCTGGAGGCGGGGCCACAGTTCTGGAAACACCTTAGGCAAGATAGAAACAAAACAACGTGTTAAAGACCAGCTTACTACTGGATGACGAAGTGAAACGGGGCACACGCAGTTATAATGGTCTCCAAAGTAACACGGGGCACACACAGTCACCTCCTTAGATGCTTGACGAAGTCAGGCAAAGCTGTGTTGCAGTTACAGACTTCCTCCAAGGGGGAAGCAAACACGGTGCCTCAGACGAATTCACTTCCAAGCACAACGTTCAGATGTTGGGCACAAAAACCGGCATGAGTTCACCACAGCAAACAGTACTTTTGCTGTACTTCTCGGTGGTGTTTATTTTTTCTCCTGCTAAGAGTGAGACTCTTTTTCTCCCACTCTTAGACATGATTTGAGATATCCTTTGACTGTGTAATGTGTTTTATGGGCTATGGGGTCTTTTACTCCATAGGGCTTCATGTGTTTTTGGTATGCGTTACACAGCACCCTCCGTGCCGTAACTCAGAGGTGTCATAGTGACCCCAAACATAGACTCCGTACCCTGGGGCTGACTACTGTCTCCCAGGGCATGTAAAGTCACCATTGGCTTTACTAGTCCTAAATTGTGAACAGAACCAGTACAAACCATCATATTGTGGGCGTACTGGTAGGGGCAATTCGATTGCCCCTGGGTCTGTTGTTCGAGGGGGCACTGTCCAGTCCCCCCTGAGCGAGTTTTGGCTGGTGGCAGTGGATACTACTTTTTATATTCAACCGCAAATATTTTCCTATGGGATTTTCCCATTGTTCGAGGCTAATACTGTTTACCATAGCCTCAAACATACCGCCGGTTTATTTATTTAATATTAATTCACTGGTTGGTATTTTTTGCCAGAACTCGGTTCCAAAATGGCGTTTGTGTTCGCTTCTGTGACTCCAAGCCAAGTCGAGCCCTTTGTTCCACTTTTTGTCAGGCTTCTCCACAGAAGCCTCCAAAAGTGGTGCCACTCTCTCTGGGTACCATAGGGGGTGTGGGAGAGGGTTTAGGCACCCTGGACTGAGTTGCCTCGGCAACTCAAGTCACACTCTTGTGTGATTGGCCCAGTGGTGAGCCACCCGGCTCACCACTTAGCATGTTTGAGTGACAGCGAGGACGTATGAATGGGGGTTTTCTGCATAAAAGCAGGGCTTTGGGGACTGGGACTTCAGACGTCGCCACAGGACCAAAGAATCCGAAGAGGGAGAAGCTGAGCCGACCTGCAACGACGACGCCACCGGTGGAGCCCTGCTGAACCGACTCGCCACTTCTTCCAACGACAGAGGAGATCTTCATCCCGAATAGTCTTCTTCCTTTGACTGGTGGGGATAACCAGTTTGCCCGCCTTTTCGCCTTCCCGGATCATCTCGTGGCCGCCTTGCCTGTGCCAAGCACCCCGGCAACCGGGATACCACGTTGTTCCATCTACCACGAATAAAAGGGTAGTCCCTTTTTACCGGAGAACTCAGCGGCTGGTTTCTTCCCTGGCAGTGCAACGAGCTTCAGCTTTCCCCCACGGCGAGATCTTCTCTTCCTCTGGACGACGCCGTGACTTGCATCCACTGCCAGGAACAACTGCCACCGCTGGAGGATTCTCTCCACTTTCAAGGTACTGTGTCTGCCTGGCCTCCCTCGCAACGGGCTGTGTGGGGTGACTCGTAAATCCTCAACATACCACTTGGGTTGGCCCTAGGCTGGCTAACTGAACTTTTCTGAGCTGAACCGATTCCGTTTTTAAACTCTCTGCAAGACTTTCCAAGCCTTTTAAACTTGTGATCTTGGGCGCATTGGTGTTCTACTCTCTCCAAGAGGGAGCCTGGCCTCTGAACTTTTTGCTCACAAGTAGACTTTGACTTTCCTGCCTTGCTGAGTGCTTCTAAAGTATTGTGTTGTGTGCTGTTACTAATTTCTGCCTTTTCCCTCCCTTTTTCTTAAACTTATTGGAGTGCCATCTTTAGTTAAGCGCTCCTCTGTCTGGAAATAAGTGGTGTTAACTAAGACTTGTCTAATAAGGAATAAGGGATGTATATATATTAATAGTGACTGTGTTTTTGAACTTGCTTATAATAATAGTGCTAGAGTGTTTCTAAGTGTGTCTTTAAATGAATAAGTATATACTTGATACCAAAAGCTCTAGTCAGTGTCATGCTTGTGCTACTGTATTTTGGTACCTATCTTGTATACTCTATATACTGTCTAACTCTTCTTGAGAGAAGTGTGGCTGCTCAGCCGCAGCTACCAGGTAGATCTGGGTGGTACAGACTGCTACCAATTGGGTTTACTGCCAACACCTGTAGTCTTAAGCCTTTTGCAGTGGTCCCTAAGGGAACTGCACAGGTTTCTGCCTAACACTCAGAGCTTCCGGAAGTGTCCCTGGACTGTCCGTTGGACTGACCAGCTCCCTCCTGGGATACCACACTGCAGCCAAAACCATTCTGCGTTAAGCCTGGGAATATTGGTGGCTGTCAGCTTGTGCCATAAGGCGCCTTCACCCGAAATGTCAGCTTCCTAGCATCAAAAGAGGCTCGGCTGGAGCTGCTTCTGTGAGCTTGGAAGAAACCCTTTCACCACCCTCCTCACCTGAAGGACGGAATATAGTGTCCCAAGTGATTCCTAGATGATCTACAATGGGACTTGGGTAAGTTGGAGTCTGGGAGCAGAGGGGTGGAATTTAGTAAACCGAACTGTTCCTGCATCCGGTCTACCATAGTGTAACATTGCAAAGACCCTTGCCTATCTTTGGACATGTACTTATTGAACTTTGAAATAGTTTTGCAACTGTTTTAAAGCACCAACACAAACCCATTGCATCCTTTTGAGAATACCTAGTGAAACCTGTACTGGAACCAGAGACTTTTGAGCCCCATACATCTTAGTGCTGGATTTCTTAAGTAAAAGAGAATTGGGATTGCATTGGTTGTATTAATTTTCATTGAATCTGATGAATTACTTGATTTACCTGGTTAATTACTGTTGATGCATTGCAAGTGAACCTACTGGCGTATGTATATATTTGTGATTTATGGTTGTGAGTGATAATACTACCTGTGATTTTCATTTTGTAGTGTGTGCTTAAAGGCCTCATAGTTGTATCTATATATATTGACTAAGAATAAGTGTATTATTCTGTGTGGACCCACTGAGGCCCTATGGACACCCTCCTGACACTAAGCCTTCGCTACTTTCTGTAGGAGATATTTATGGGCAACCATTAATTTGGGGAGTTCCCCAAACCCCATCCCAATCAAGAGCGCCACACCAATTGAGAATATTCCAGATTTTCGGCCTTGTTACTCGAAGACAGGGCACACTTAATATTTGTATTTGAAGACCATATTTAGTTTGGCAGTTGAGTGAAATTCTGGCCTTTGTTCTGCCATTCAACAATTCAGTTTACGTATTTCTGCACCTCTAGGCCCTAATGTACCCAAATGCAGTTCTTTGTTTTTACGGGTGCTGTAAATAGCCCACATCTCCACACTACCTTTGTTGGATTTTGGATGGACTCTATTCTCCCTGTTCACCATAACTAAGGTGGCCTCCTAAAATCTTCCCACCAAGGTTGATTTTAGAAATCCATCTTCACATCTGCAAAAGGATAACTTTGGGATTTGCTATATTTCCTATCTCTTCCACAGGGAAGGACATTTTAAGCGATGGGGCCTTATAATATTGTTCTAAATGTGCTTTCATTTCTTATCTGATTTCAACTGGTTTATTGCTACTTACCGTTGTTTCTACACTTGCTTCACTACATTGCAGTTTCCTGGTGCTATTACGTGAATCTGATCTAACTGTTTAAAAGTTAAATTGTTGGTGCTCTCCCTGATTACCCTGAGGTACGTGCATGTGTTCCTATCTATGTGCAGTATTTTTCTCATTGCAAAGCGTTTTCCAAAACCTTACAAATATTGTTGGATTATTAACCCCCCACACTCCTAATTCAAAGGCATACTGCTCATTCACACTACCCAGATAGTTTGGCTAGATATTGGTGTCTTTCTTTGTTCACCAGAAAAGGGTGACCTCTCAGAACCTACCCACAGAGTTGATTCTGAAAATCCATCTCAACACTGGTTGACCTTCTGCAGCCTACTATGAGAGGGGAGATCACTGGAAGACCAGAGTGCTGGTAATGTTTAAAGCCAGAGACCTACTGAAAGTATTTGCAAAGTTTTAACCTCTTGTGGTGCACTTCTAATAACTGCACATTCTGAACCATTGTTGTTTCACTGGTTACATGGAATCGTATGGCAGAGTTTTGGGTTACAGTAGTTACAATAACTTGCTTCCGGAGCATATCTAAGCCTAAAGTGGCTAACCTTGGTCCCTAGTGGCCCGATTGACTTTGGACTCTTAGTGACACTTCCAATTAGGGTTGCACACTGAAAAGGTTCATGCAGTTGCACAGTTATAACCTGAATTGCCATTATTACCTCTTCAGTAGATACGGTTTGGCAAAGTGTTGTGTGGACTGTCCTTTTTTTTTTATAGTATGACATTTTTGGACCTTTAACCACCATGTTCACATTCTAAAAAAAAATGTTTTGGCTGCTCTTGGAACTAGAGTAACATGCGCATCTCGCACTCGGAGCGTAGTCCTGAAAAAGCAAACGCATGCCTGTGGGCTATCATCTTAGTTTGCCAGGACTAGAGCTGTGCAAGTACTACAACTCTGCGTCAACTGTCCAAAAAACCTTTTCATGCCATCTCTTTGTAAGCATGGCCTATTTTATTCTGTTGGATTAAAATCCCTTGCTTCTGATTACTTTAATTTAGGATTGAAATAGGTCACCGGGAGCTTTCAAATTTCCCAATCCTTGATACTAGATCAGCATTTAGTTTTGCGGGTATCCCTCGCTCATGGGCTCACCACCATTGGGCTTCATCCCTTCCGCCCCCTGAAAATCTAGGCCATTCGTGTGGGGTCTGCTGATCTTCAGAGCCCTCTGTCGAAGTCTGCGTGAATACTTTCCCTTTATTCTCATCCATGTTGGTCTTAGGTGTGAATTGTCAGCCAACAGGCGCTGCAGCAAAGAATTTCGAATGGATTGTGTCCTCAACCATATTCCTCATTTTATCATCTTATCCCTCCAGCTTCAGTTGCTTTGGAAACATTTTATGGCAGATGTATGTCGACGTGGTCGACTCAATGTCCCTTGGGGGCTTCCATCTCGGGTCAATGTCATCATCGGTATAACTCACACGCTTTTGGCGGGTGTCACCCGCCACTTAGGAAGCTCTCACCTGCCAAGCTCCTTACAGGCCCATATAAAACAATGGACTTTTACCCGCCAAACACAAATTTGGGCATGTTCACCTGCCAAAGGGCCACAATAGGTTGAGAGCTATGGCATTTGCAGCCCCCGTTGTCTGATTTTCCATGATGGCATATGCTTCAAAGAATTATGGCATAGTTTTCAGTGAGAACTATTGTTTGAGTACAATGTCCTAGTCTTCAGCTCCTTCAACCCGGAAGACCGGGATCAAGAAGTGCTACAATTGCAGTGCCAAGATGTCCCTCACGGACCACCATCGGGTGTGTCTGTGATGCCTTGACAACGAACATAAAACGACGGACTGTCAATCCGGTCAGTCAACTTATTTATTTCTCCAGCATTGGATCTTTCATGGATTAACATGCTATGAATATTCCCCGTCATCAGGCTGGGAGTCCCTGGTTACTTTAACTTAGTCATTTTCCTATTGTGTCCCATCAACGCAGTTGTGGGCGCTTTTGGCCCCACCAATGGGACGTCGAGTGTATAGCTCTGCCCCAGCAGCTTCCCATCAGATTTCAACCGTCTTCCCAGCTGTTGGGATTCCTTGTGTTTCTCTCCTGAGAGTAAACTACATTTCTTAGAAAAATAACTTATCTTCACATTTCACCATCCGGAAACAACCGACGTCTACATACACACGGTTCAGTTCCAACCATGGAAGCTTCAGGACCTAAGAAGTCCTTATTATGGCCTTGCGACACTTGCGGCCTAAAAAATGTGTAAAAGGGGGCAGACACACAATATTTACCTCCTCTACCCAAACCATTCCGCTGATGGCTGTGACATCTGCCAGGGTTTCTCACAAAAAAGCCTTAAGGACTGGAACCATCATCTAATCTGTTGGCTCAATGAAGGAGCCTTTCCGTCGTCTGAGGTTGGCGCATCACGGAGTGGGAGAGTAACCACTCCCTCTGACCAAGAGGTCCAATTCGGAGGAGCTGGTGACAAAAAAACAAGACTGGTGAGGCAAAATCGTCCTCCGGGCACGATAATGCCAAACACTTTCCCTGTAATGAAACCACCAGCTACTGCCCCACACCGGGTCTAAACACTCTTCCAAGGGCCCATTGGCGAAAGCGCCATCGAAGAAACCGAGGGAGAAAGGCTCACACCCCTCGTTAAAATCTGCAGACCCGTCCGCGAGATCAACTGTCGACTGACGAGCACAGAGCCAAATTGGCTACGAAAAACTCCAAGCTGTCGTCACTGAAAAAGAAACACTACTTGTTGGAATCGCGAAGATCCTCCTCCAGCCAGGGGTAGTCATTGAGACACCTGTCGACCAAATCCTCATCCGTCTACTCTGACAGCACTATCGACAATGGTATCGACAACAACGTCTCTTGTCGACTACCACTTCTATGACCAAAAAGAAATCTGTGGAAAAGCCTACTCGCTCTTCGACCGCTACGACAGATTTCAGAATTACCGACAGAAGGCAATATATTGTCGCTGAAGGGTATTCTGAAAACCCCAACTGGGGCCACGATGCAGCTCGACCAGGCACCCCTGGAAATGTCTCCCATAGAGTACCCAGCTATCATGCCAGAAGACATTTTGCAGCATGAGATTACATCAGATTTTGAGCCTCCGCTAGAGGAATGTCCAGGTGTCTTTTGAACCCGATCCTGAAGAAGGAACTTCCGGTCCTCCTATCCATGGACCATCTATAGAGGAAGACACCTCTAAGGTTTCAGACACCTACTCTGCCATCAACACCTGCTGGAATAGGCGGTATGCATCAACAATACCCCATTTTAAACCCACAATCTCTGCTTTCCCTGCAGGTGCTTACAACACTACAGTCTCTTTTGGGGCAGCTTGATGCCAGGCTTCCGCACCCTCAAGCTCAGACAATTTAGCCTTACGGAGAACATCCAAGTTACCCCACAACTTCTAAGGGACCCAACACATCCTTGTAAAGACCAGGGCATACTCCCTAGGATTTAAACACCTTCTAGACCTCCACCTCCACGTACGTTGAGTCCACGTAGGAGAGGGCAAGAAAGGGGGAATTGATTGACACAGACTGGGACACTGGTCCGACGGATACAAATTCCACCGCCTCCTCGTCTTCAAGCAGAGCCGACACGTGGGAGACCGATCATGACCAAGACGCACAGCGTAGCCCAGCTCAACCATCGCCTCCAGATGACATTGGGGCATTTCAGTCCATGATGTCCAAGGCATGCCAGGAGTTTGGTCTGATTCCCGATGAGGAAAAATATTTTTTTTCTTCGACCCCATGGGTAAATGCAGGAAGGCAGCGTTTTCCATACCCTTTCTGGATCAATTTCGGCACGAGGGCCTCTGTACTTTGAATCATCCTTTTACAGAGCTGACGGTTAAAGGTAAGCTGTTGGGGCAAAAATTGTTAAAGCAGCGAATTCCCTTGCAATAGTTGCTCGATATGATCGAGAGATGTGGCACCGTCTGGCTCCTATATTGGAACACTTGCGAGAACAGCAGAGAAAAGAGGCCATGATGCTGGTGCGCGAAGGGGAGGAAGCCTTGAATCACAGCATCGACATTGCTGTAAACCTTGCTGAAACAGGGTTTAAGCATATTGATAATGGGGTAGTCCTTAGACGCCAAACATGGCTACGTTGCACCGATATCTGTCAGGAAGTACAACAGTCATCGATATGCGATATGAAGTGGAAAATTTGTTTGGGGACAAAATTGATGAGGCCCTTAAAGCCATGAAGGCTGACTCTGACATGGCTAGCTCTCTTACAGCCCTTCCGGGTACCTTCACGTAGCCTCAGGTCGTGCAGGATTCTCAGCCTCTAGAGACAACAAGAACTATGATAGACCCGGATAATATTCTTACAAGCAGAATTACCAATCCTCCCAGCGCAACAGGGAATACCATCAATGGCAACGAAAGTGCATCTGCCACCTCCCAGAGAGGTAGGCAAAATAAGGCACAACAATGACTGCCTCAGGAGCAGACTGGTGTGGGGGGGATATGTGGCATTCTACCTCGACGAGTGGCAAACAATAACGAACGACAGGGTGGATGCTAGATGCAATCCAGAACAGCCACTTGTTGGAGTTCAAGCGTGCACAAATCCCAATAATTCCCATAAAGTTCTCACCCGCACCATCAGATTTTACAGCGTGAGATACATCAAATGCTAAGAAAAAGAGCCATCAAGAGTTCCCATCTTTCAGTAAGGGGAAAAGGAGTATACTTTAGGTACTTCATCATCAAAAAACCAGACGGGAAGTGGCGCCCTATTCTGGATACGAAGACTAAACAAGAACATCAAAAAGCAAAAATTCAAAATGGTAACTCTCCAGGAGGTCATAAAAGCCGTTCAGCCCCAGGAATACCTTGCGGACTCGGCACTCAAGGATGCATACTTCCACGTGCCGATACATCCAAGGCACCGAAAGTACCTCTGATTCGTGGTCGGGGAAAGCCATTATCAGTTTTGGGTACTGCCTTTCGTCCTGAAACCAGCACCCAGACCATTCACGAAGTGCCTGGCACCGGTAGCAGCCTTACTCCAAAAACGGGGCCACCACGTCTACCCGTACTTGGACGATTGGCGGTTCGAGGTTCAACAGATCAACAAGCCTTATCTTCTCTCGACCAAACAAAAACGTTGCTCCAACAATTGGGCTTTACAATAAATTATACAAATTCCTGCACAGTTCCCTCAAGGAGTTTGGTTTTCCTGGGCGCTCAATTCCTTACAGGCCAGAGTCTGGTCAGACCCTCTTCGGAAAGAATCAAAAAATGTATGACACTAGCAAACTCAAGCTAGTCACGGTCTGCGCATACATGGCCCTCCTTGGTACAATGTCCTCTCACATTCCTCTTATCCTCCACTGCCGGCTGCACATGCGGCCAGTGCAAACGTTTCTGGCTACCAGATGGTCACAAAACCATCTGTTGGGCTCTGTCAAACACACTGAAATGGTGGACATACCCCTGCAATATCACAAAAGCAATGCCATTGAGGGAGTCCAATTACCATTTTACCATTGTGACCGCTGCCTCCCAGGTAGGATGGGGTGCACATTTGGACAAGCACCAAGTCAAAGGCCTCTGGACACCTGAGGAAGCAGTCCTCCACATCAATGTGCTGGAATTACGGGCAGTGCACTGGTCTCTAAAATCCTTTCTCCCTATAATCGAAAATTCGATGGTTCGCTTCCACATGTACATCACGACCACAATGTTTTATCTACAGAAGCAAGGTGGAACACCTTGTCCCCGGACGCACAGACCATCTGGCATTGGGCCATCTGGCACGACATCCTACTTCAGATCTTCCACTTGCCGGGAATGCAGAACAAGCATGCAGACGCTCAGCAGGGATTCCTCACAGACACACCAGTGGCAACTGCACAACATCCAGATAGCTAACATTTTCTCAAGTTGGGATCATCCCCCTCTAGACCTGTTCGCCAGTGCCGACAACAAGCAGTGCCAGAAACCTGACAGCAGAATTCTGCATCCCGACTCTCGGGGGGACGCATTTACGTTCCCTTGGAATGGCGTGTTCGCTTACGCATTGCCTCTGGTTCCTCATTAGGAAAATGATACAGATGATACGCAAAGGTAGTTGCAGAATAATCTTGGTAGACCTGGTTCTCAGACCTTCTACAACTGGCAGCGGTTGATCCAATCCATCTAGGATCTCATGCCACACTTCTATCCCAGAACAACAGTATCTTTCATCATGACCCAGGCTCTCTCGTTATCAGCGTGGCTCCTGACGACTCCGAATTCGGTCATTTGAATATCCCTCAAAACTGTTGACGCATTCTAGCAGCAGCTAGCGTTCCTTCTACCAATATTTCCTATAGCCGAAAATGGAAAATATTCTGTGCATGGTGTGCACAGCAGCCTAACATGCAGTCGCCAGCTATAACACTACATCAGATCCTTCCTTATCTGCTAAAGTTAGCTGCAGAAGGTCTAGCAATCTCTTCCATCAAAGTGCACTGTTAGAGAGAAATGTGCCAATTCCCTTCTACCATCGGGACCCCCAGCTCTTTTTCTGGACTTCAGGACTTTTAATCTCTAACCTGGAGAGAGTGAGCCCTTTTTCTCTCTCATGTATTTTTATTGTGATTTAGACCCTGTGTTTTTTTTTTTTTACTTTGGAGTCTGACAAACACCATAGGCATAATTTTTACATTGACGCACAATACCTTTGGTGCAGTGGCACAGTGAAGTCTCTTAGATTTCCCAAAGGTTTAAATACATTCTCTTTGTGAAACTCCTGTTTCTAAGAGCAGTGAAGTGAAATTAACTTAACTTAGATTTTGTAACTTTCTAGACCCAGCACACATTATCTTACCATAGGGTGCTGGAGGGGTTACTTAGTATCCCCTTTGTCTATTTCTCATGTAACATATTTGTTACCCTTTCTGCAATTAATGGCTGGCGGCAGTGGTTTACGTTTTACTACCATTGTGTGTATTTACCACGGGCTGTGTTCGCAGCTGCAGTGAAGCACCCGTGGGTGTTCATTTTGTCAAAATTGCCTCAGTCGTCTTTTCTTGTTGGAAAGGTCCTTCTTCATATTTACTCTGTGCGCCAAACCAGGTTTGGTCCCTTTGTTCATTTTGTCTTTGGTGGGATTCAAGAGTGAAGCCCGCCTCTGGCTCCAGTATGTCTGCAAGGGGCAGGAAGTGAGGGAGGTGCCCGAAACTCCATGTGCTTAATCCGCTTCGTTATATGAATGCACCCAAAGGTGATTGGCTGGCTGGCTGTCTTTACAAGGACATCCACCCTGCTGTGTGATTGCCAGCTAGGCTGGAATGAATGGGAGAAACCTGTATAAAAGGTGTGGCTTTTTAGCTTGAAAAGCAGAGTCGACTACTGGATGAAGGAATCCGAAGAACTTGGAAGAGATGCCTGCTGCAACTCCTGGACTGTTGGTTTGCCCGGTGAAGCCCTCCTGCTGTGCTGATGCTCCGAATTCGTCTCGACTAGAGAAGCCCTGCAAGGACGACTGCTCCCCTTGAGTTGGTGGGACCAATCCACTCCAAAGTAAACCCGTCTGGACATCCTCTCGAGCTGGCTGTGCTGCTGGGACTGAAGTGCCAGGGAGAGGAACACCAGATTGCGTGCATTGCATTTTAGTCAGACCCGAGCACCAGGAAGATCCTCTGGACTTCCCTGAAGCAGGACTGACCAAGCCTGAGCCAGAGTGCTGGACCCCAGATGCGAGGAAAGTGCAAAGTGGTATCCGAGAACCGTGGTGTTGTGATTTGCTGTCAGACGCGAGGCGCTGAAACGAAGGACCGCTGAATTGAAGGTCGCCCATTGCTGCCACTGACCTTTCCATTGCAGTGCAGGTGTCTCCAGACGTCCTCCCTCTTGTCCCCAGGACTGAGGCTCAGGACCAGGATCTGCAGAGCTGTACAGGAACAGAAGCCAGCTGGAACCATTTCTTCTAACCAGAGGTACTGTAAAGTCTAAGAGAACTTACCTCTTGTTATGTAGCCTTGCTTGCTTTCAGCTGAGACCTGTCTTGGTTACCTTGCAGAGTTGCTATAGCTTTGCCCCCCACAATCCTCCCAGCTTGTGGTCCTTCAAGTGTTCTATTTTCTACAAACCTTTCTAAAAACATTGTGCACAACTTTTTTTCCTTCCTGCAAAGAAGATCGTCAGCTCCCCTGGACATTGTGCAATTAAGATTGGCTGTCCTGGCTCCCTGAGAGACTCTTCTTACCTCTCACTCTGTGCTTTATCTTTTCCTCAGGAAAGGGTTAAACTTATTTGACAATGGAAGGTTTTTAAAAGTACTTGCCCGTTTGTGAATTATTTGTTAACCTTTGTTTTATTCCTCTATTCTGTCTTTTACGCCAAACTCAGTATTGCTCGAAATGTGCCAGTGATGAATCAATGTCCACAGTGTCCTAGCTATTTAAGTCACCTGAGGGTGTAGGAGGGGTCTGTATGCCATCCCCAATGGGTATCATCTGTTTTAGAGAAGCAGTGTGTTTTGAAGTGCATTGTAAGTGTTACATATATTGCTCCCTTTTGAAGAAGGTTTATATAATGCACTGTGAAATATATTAATTGTTTTATCAGTTTTTATTTGAATAACTGCTACTGTGAAACTGTCACATTACTGCTCACATTGACCCCTCTTGCAATAAGCCTGGCTGTTCAGCCACACTACCAACCTGTGTAGTTCAGACTTATACCAGAGGTTGGGTCCCTATTGGCAGGAGGTCAAGGTTATTGTAGTGCACCCAAAGGGTACTGCATACAATCTTGACTAAAATGCTCTTATCGGCAATCTCTAGGTTTACACGAAAAAGATCTTCCCCTTCCTACAGTGACAGGCTAATCAAACACTTCTTAAAAGGACTTTTTCATACCTTTCCGCCAAAGAAAAGGTTTCGACCTGTATGGAGCCTGAAACTGGTCCTGGCAGGATTTGTGAAGCCTCCATTCGAACCTTTGTCGACAACGCACGTCACATTTCTAACATGGAAGGTTGCTTTTTTAGTTGCCATTACATCCTCTAGATGTGTTTCGGAGCTGCAAGCTTTGGTTGTAGACCCTCCGTATCTACGGTTCATGAGAGACCAGGTGCTACTTTGAACTAATCCTCATTTCATCCCTAAAGTACCTTCAGAGTTTCATAAAAATGCAACCAGAACTCTTGCCCACATTCTTTCAAAATGCCACGTCACCAGCGGAGAAGGACCTGCACACTCTGGACGTCAAAAGGGCATTGAAATATTTGGATTGCACAAAATCTTTTAGATCGTCTAAGTAGTTGTTTGTCACCTTTGGTCCATCCAACAAGGGAGAATCCATATCAAAACAGGGCATTTCAAGGTGTCTTTAATCTACATTCTCCTTCTGCCACTCTAATGCCAATAGGCAGTTGCAAACGGCGTACAGAGTGCACTCCACTAGAGCCACAGCTGCCTCGGCGGCTCTCTGGTCTGGAGTACCCATCAGAGACATTTGCCAAGCGGCAACATGGCCAGTGCCCCACACGTTTACCAGGCGCTACTGCTTACATCAGCAACGTGCGGAGGACGTACAGGTTCCAGTAAGATGAGCCCCGCAGCTTCCGGGGTTGTTTCCTGTCTCTAATTGTGTATGTATTCTCGCATTAACGCAGAGAATTTTAAAATATCTAATCTGTGTTTGGTTTATCACCTCCTAAAATACATACTGCTACAAAATCTATTCACAGCATGTGAATCCATAAAAGCTCAATTGCTGAAGAAGGGAGTAGTTTCTTACCTGTAACTCCATTTCTCCAGTGTTGGTATAGTTCATGGGTTCACATGCGCCCTTCAGCCTACCCCCTACAGGCAACATCCTCTTCAGGGGGATATCCTCCAGCTGAAATAGTTAAAATTTGAGGGGAAGCTGCTGGGGCATAGCTATGCACTGAACACCACATTGTGTGTCCGATCAACGTCCCTGTGGGCGATTTTGGTCCACACCAAGGTGTCAAGTTTTTCCATAGGAAATTAACTAAGTCAAAGGAACCAGGGATTCCCAGCCTGACGATGGGAAATATTCACAGCATGTAAATCCATGAAAGATGCCAACGCTGGAGAAATGGAGTTACAGGTAAGAAACTACTCCCTTATTGTCGGTAAGATAGCTAAGTGGGTTGAGTGCTTGATGCTGCAACCTGAGCGTGATCTGCAGGTCGCAGGTTCGAATCCCGGCAATGCCAACTCAGCCTTTCATCCTTCCGAAGTCAATAAATGAGTACCAATTTCGGTTGGGTGATATTGTATGTAAGTATGTGTTCTGTAAAGCACTTTGGATTAAGGTGCCATATAAATAACACATTATCATTATTGTGCATTTCTAAAGCGCTTACACATCAGGAAAATGTCTTTGAAAGTGCCTGGTAAGGCTTTGAAAGAGTATAAAGTGAAATTAGCGGCAGGTAGGACCCCTTTATGAATACCCTTCAATGACTCAATCGATAAAACGAGCATCTGACGAGTTGAGAGTGGACTCTCCTCGAAGGAAAAGATCAAAGAAACGATCATGCTCCAGGAGCAGGTTGCACCATTCCTTGTCTTCGAGGAAGTCGAAGAAAAGGCATTTTAGGTTGCCTTCTTCGAGTTAATCAGATTCCTCCCTGTAGAGAAGCATAGCCTGTCCTACCAGATCCTCCACTCCAACTCAGTGGTAAGATTTCAGACAGGCAATGTAGAAAATCTTTGAGAAAGAGACCTTGACCGCCTCAAAGGGAAAAGGTGAAAAGCCATGCTCCTGTCGAGCTGCATAAAACGGACAAGAAGAGGCCAAAGACTAAATCCTGCGTGCCCTTGAGCCCGGGACGCAAGTTGGAGACCCTTTGAGATATTGTCATGATGAGAAATTGTCAGACTCGTCAAAGGTCAAGCCCTTCAAGGGCTCTGTTGAAGTCAAAATCGATGGAAAAGTCATAGAGGACATAGACGCCTTTAGTGTCGACACCGTTCGTGTCGAAGCCATCAATGCCTCTACCTTCACAACCAAAAGATTTTCAAAATCTTCTAAACCTTTATCAAAAAAGCACTTTAAGTCTTCATCTCCAATTTATGAAGATTATGAGCCTGCAGACAATGACCATTCACCATTGGGGTTGCAACTGGACACACCCAACGTCCCAGAATGTTTTCTTTCTGAAGAAACTAGACTTAAGGAGCTGTACGAGAATCTGCAAACAGCTAGTGGAGTCGACACATCACCTGAAATGGAATTTAGCAAGCCAGACCAAGCAGACAAAACTGATGCCTCTTATAGGCACCTTATTAGAGTCATTGACTTTCTGGGATGGGGCAGACCTGCTACGCCATTTGACCAAGATGACTTAACTGATATTCTAGATAGAGGCCCACAAAAGGATCCCATGCGTCCTTTCCATGTGGCTCTCCAGAAAAGGGTCATTGCAAACTGGGAGGTTCCAGAGATCTGCCCAGCGGTGAACAAAAACCTCAGCAGGAAATCTAGGCAACCTAGTAGTGACCCTAGCTACTTATCAAAACACTCTACACCTGAAGGCCTGGTTGTTCAGGCAGCTACTTCCACTTCAAACGGGCTGCATACCCTACTATCCTCCCAGACTGGGATGATCAGTGTTTCGATGATTGGGCAAGAAAAGTTTTTTTCTGCTGGAAGCTTGGTGCTCAAGTCAGCTAATGCCACTTGTGCCTTAGGAAAATTCACATTCACCCAATGGGACTGTGTAGCAATAGTGGCTGACCATATTCCCGAAGGCGATGAGAGACCACTTCCTGAATATTGTAAGAGATGGCAAGGAGGCTATGTGCGAGTCTCTACAGTTAGGATTGGACTCTGCTCATAGCATCAGCAGGGCCCTGGCATCAAGCGTGGTAATACACAGATTTGCGTGCTTCAAGAAGTCTGTTTTCATACCAGACATGTGGTCCATGCTCCTCAACATGTCGTTTGATGGCATCAGTGTTTGGCAGCAAGGCTGACGTAACCCTGGAGAAGCTGCAGACCTCTTAATGTGGCAGCAAAATCCCTTGGTGCCGCAATCAGACAGCCACAACCTTCTCATCTTGGAGGGGTAAGTCCTTTTGCTTCTACTCTTGAGTTGGAAGAGCGAGGTGACTGGCTAGCCAAAGGGGGTCACAAAAGATTCCCTCGTGGTGGATGAGGGAGAGGTGTATAGTCTGCACAAGCAATGGCTACTTTACCATCAGCCACTGCTTCAGCCGCCTCAAATCCTTGGAGGTTTTAGCCCACAATACCCCAGTGGGAGGCAGACTCACAGCATCTGCAGGAATGGCGGGGTATTACTTCAGATGCATGGGCTTTGGAAACAGCCCAGGGTTGCTGCCTCCCATTTCTAAAAAGACCTCTGGGCCATCCACCGGAGAGCCACTCTTTCAAGGTTCCCGATCTGTTCATTGTGCAGGAAAGTTTGAGCCTGCTAGAGAAAGGTGCTATAGAATTAGTACCTGTAACAGAGAGGAACAAAGGGTGGCACTCTCTCATTTTCTAATCTCCAAAAAGGACGGAGGATTGAGACCCATCTTCAACTTGAGATGCTTGAACATGTTCCTCATGAAGGATACGTTCAAAATGGTTGCTCTTTCTCAGATCCTTTAGACCCTCCAGCTCCAGGATTGGATGGTGTAATTGGACCTTCAGGATGCTTACTTTAATATGCTGATCCACCACAAGCACAAAAAGTACCCAAGGTTCGCTGTCGGCGGTTCTCATTATCAGTTTCGATATCTGCCATTCGGCATGCCCTCCGCCCCAAGGGTTTTCACCAAGTTGATGACGGTGGTGGCAGCGAGTCTCAGGAGAGGTGAGATTCGCATCTTCCCAATCCTGGACAATTGGCTGATCAGGGTTTATTCTGCCAAACGGGCTCAAGTTGATCAGAGCAGTACTGCATGCATCCTTGGGTAAAGCCTTGCCACCCGAGGTGAGGGCTCGACACATTCTGCAGATGGTAATCAAATGCCAGTGTGCCCAGCGTCTTCTGACCTTCGACTTTTTGAGGTTGCTCGGCCTCATAGCATCCTGCATTTACCTGGTGCCAGAGGCTCACCTGAGAATGAGATCCTTCGAAAGGGCTCTCAGGACACAATGGTTTCAATTCTTCAGCAATTCTTCAGCAAGATGAACATCTACTTCAGGTTCCAAGCAGGGTTGCACAGGATCTCTTATGGTGGGCCTGCCGGGACATTGTTGTGAAGTGTGAACCTTTTTGGTAACCATGACCGGAGAGAACGGTAGTTGGAAACCTCACTCACAGGCCAGGCAGCCCACGCCAATGATCTGACAATCAGCGGTTGTTGGTTTCTATCGGAGTCCAAACTATGCATCAACATTTTGGAGCTGATTGCAATCAGACTAGCGCTAAACGCATTTCTGCCCTCTGTACAGGGAAAGAATGTCCTGATAATGATGGATAACACAGTGGCCATTTACTACCTCAATAAGAGAGATGGTGTAGGGTCACTGCCATTGTGCAGAGAAGGCAATGCTGCTCTGGCTTTGGGCAATTTAAGAAGGAATCTCCCTATCTGCAGTTCATCTGGCTGGAGAGAACACGGCGGCAGATTCTCTGAGCAGACCGAGCACGGTCTCCCACGAGTGGGAACTAGATCAGGAAGTCCTTCAAGAGATCTTTGCCCTTTGGGAAACCCCTCAAATGGATCTGTTCACGACCTGTGTCAACCGGAAGTGCAAATTGTTCTGCTCTAGGAAATGTCCCCCAAGAGGAGCTCTAGAGGATGCGTTCCTAGTGGACTGGGAGTTGCCACTTCTGTATGCATTTCCTCCAGTCCCCGTCATTCCTCACGTGATCAGGAGGTTCAGAAAGTTTGTGAAATCCTTGATCCTGATTGCTCCGGATTGGGCCAGGAGGATGTGGTAACTGGACCTTCTGGACATGTCCATCTGCCCTCCAATACGTCTTGCACAAAGAGAGGATCTTCTCTCGTGAGAGTAGGGTCAGGTTCTCCATCCGGAAGTCAAGGCACTCGACCTCCACGCTTGGTTTCTGAGCGGTTGTGATATAAGGTTTGAGACCTCCTGGACAAAGTAATGGTGATTTTGTTTTCAGCCTGGCCAGCAACAAATTTCTTATACCGCTGCCGTTGGAAGCGAAAACATTCTGCAATACACCTAGGTGTTGTCTTTTTTGTTACATTTGGCTAATCTGGGGATCCAGATTGGGACCATTGAGGGATACTTTGCAGCGCTTTCAGTCTTCAAGTGCACCTCAGAGAAGGTTTTCGTAATTTAAAATGCCAGAGATCGTACAGTTTCTTAAGGGGCTCACTAATGTGTTCCCACCTACACCATGTCAAGTCCCAACCTAGGATCTTAATCTGATATTGAAATTCCTGGTGTGTGCTCCTTTTGAGCCACTTCAGTCATGTCCATTAAGACTGCTAACATTTAAGACCTTTCTTTTAGTTCCATTAACATCAGCCCGCAGTGTGAGTGAATGGAAGGCACTATTCAGTAAGCCTCCATTTACAATTGTTTACAAGGATAAGGATGTCCTTAGGGTAAAACATTATTTTTTGCCAAGAATTGGGCCGGACTTCCATTTAGCACAGAAAATTGTGCTTCCAAATTTCTTTCTGCCCCTTCATCCTAGCAAGGAAGAGGAAAGGTTACATTGGCTCGATCCAAGAAGAGCCTTGAGCTTTTATATTTCTCGAATGGCGAAGAAACGTCAGCATGACCACTTTTCATTGGCTATATTGGCCACAACCTGGGTCTTCCAGTGACGAAACAAACCTTATCCAGATAGATAATTCTTGCCATTTCTAAATGCTACAGATTGGCAGGGAAAGATCCCCCAGAGGGCCTAAGAGCCCATTCCACAAGGGGCATGGCAACATCTTCCCCTCTTGAAAGAAGGGTGCCTATAAAAGACTTTTGTGTTGCAGCCACTTGTGTCTACCATCCACACTTTCATAAAGTGTTACTGTCTGGATGACTCCTCTAGCCAGGAAGGTGAATATTTAAAGTGCTGAAAACGTGAATGGGGCCCCATGCAAGTAGATTTGCTCCACCCAAGGAAAACCCTGCCATACAGTGTAAAGCATTATACCCCCGCACCCTTCCAAAATTATCATTTCCTTGTCGCCCTCCCTTGGGCGGGAGCGACTGGCAGTCGACACAGTCGTCCGTGTCGTGGGCCTCCCCGAGGCACCGGAGGCAGGCGTCGTGCGAGTCCGTTACTAACATCTTGGACCCACAGTCCCCGCATTATTTGAAGCCCGAACGCGGGGTTGAAGACGAGGTAGACATCGTCACAAACAGGCTTTTTCACAAAACCGAACAGGTTCAAAGAACCAAGATGATTACAACAGAAACTCCAAAGAGTCGAGGCGTACCGAGATTCACGAAGCGACGTCAACGATGTAGGACACAGAACATTTTCCGAAGCAGCACAGCTGTGCCGATTACTGTCAAAGATATTGAATACGTCAGAGGACCCAATCCCCTCGAATATAACAATAGAGAGCAGCTAACGTGAAGAGGAATATGAATATAACATTCTCTTACAGTAAAAAGGGAACTATGCCAGATAATAATGAATGGAGGACGACTAATAACAAGGAACATATGGTTTGAAACGAAAAAAGTGGGTGAGTAGAAGACTTAAAAGTAATAATTAGGTCGACAATTTTGAATGGCACTCTCTCTCCCAACCAATCCTCCCAAGTACCAATCCTTAATCTGCAACAATTTGTACAATGATGTTGCAATTGCACAATGTCGATATTTCCATATAACCTGTGGTATATGTGATTAACATCATGTTTGGAAACAAAGCCCGATTTTGAGAAAGGCCTTGTGGCGAAACACGTGTTAACGTAGACGGGAATAAGAATGGAATAAATTAACTTACAACCAACCAAATGCTTTGAACATCTCTTTAAGGTGTCTGGTGCAACACAAGAGTGCAGTATTTAGTATTTAATCTGCATTAACGAGTGGGTATATCCTTTTGTCACTCAGAGTGCGACTGCAGCTTTTTGGAAGAGCAAGGTCTGTGTTGCAGGAAGATAGACCACATACCAAAGAGAAGTTGTGTTTGTTAAGCACAATCCAAGCATGTTCACTGCTATTGGAAAGGTCGCAGTCTAACCTCATATTGCTCATTTCTGATAGCTATCCATACTTCATATATAATTTGTTGTCTATGTACAGCGAAGGCAGGGCGACAAGGTAAGAGAGTCACTTTTTGTTCTTTATTTTACTTTGCTTATTAGATTCAAAAGGTGTCGCTCATATTAACTTTAGCATTTTTTGTCTCCATGCGTTCACGCTGCGTTTCACTTCTCAAATTCCCTTATGTCAGAATACAGTATCTCCTCACATGCTTCACATTTTATTCTGGTGAGACACCACCTATGGTAGTAGTCTGTTCCCCTCATTGGTGCTTAACTTCTAAATAAGGAAGACTTTTGTCAGCGTTCTGCGTCCAGACTTTAAACGGTGGGTGCCATTTTGGATGCTTTATCTGCGGGTAAACAGGAAGTGATGTCACATGCTGTGAACTTCGTGTAATCACATTATTGCCGCCATACTTTGGGATAATTTCTCACTTTCAATCTTAGATTCTTGTCGTTAATTAAACATGGCAATATCGTGTTTGACTACTTCAATGCCCCATTGACAGCTACAATCTAGGCCTGTTTTGTTATGGAAGAAAAAAGTCCAAAGGCAAAATAAACCAAACTTAATCTATTTGTAACCTTATTGTTTATCTCCATCCCAGCCTTAGCCAGTTTCTTTATAGGATATAAGGTTTCATTTCAACTTTAACTCTTTTTGAATCAGTTTGACTATGAATGCAATATATTACTTGTATACCAAGTTGTAATTGTGCCTCTTCAAAATACACCCATCAAATCTTGTGCACCCTCTGTCACATGTCTGGCTTGTTGTACTATGTAAAGTGTTGCATCAAACCTCATAGGAATAACCTGATCTCATGGTACCTTGTTCAGACTGAATTCTGTTGCCTGCCTTTTACATATTGTTCTGACTTCCATTTGCCTTAATAATCGCTCTTTCTCAAGTAGATCAATAAACCTAAAATCTTTCTTATTATGCAGTTGATGTGCATATTGCCAACAGTGGTCCAGTGGGAATTTGGGATCCTGGCTCCCAATAGTAGCAGCAATATGCTCCCCGAACTGATTCCCAATTCTCGAATCACACTTCCTATGTATACTTTCCCACATACACATCGCATATATGACAAATTTGGATTTATTTACAGTTAATGTTATCGTGTATCCGTATCTTAGTTCCTGAATCTATGCATTCTTGGGTACCTATATGGGCATATTTTCACATAGTACACATGCTGTATATGTGAAAACCCTTCCTTGTCAGTTGCAACCAAGTCAATGTCGGTTCAGGAGTCCCGCTCATGGAAGCATGGTGTTATGGAGGGGTGAGGCTAAGATCATGGACTGGCAATGCACAATAGAAATTAGACTTATACATTACTGTGAAAGGTATAATTGGTGTCAGGTTAAACACTATCAAGACACATCATGTCATCAGCTGAAAGGATACCGATATAATTAATGTATACATTTATGAATTTGAACATTGTTATGAATATTTTTGGAAATGTGCATGAACGCAGATAGTTTGTTGAATGGCACTCTCTCTACCAACCAATCCTCCCGAGTATCAATCCTTAATCTCGGTTTAATTTGTACAATGATGTTGCAATTGCACAATGTCGATATTTCTGTGGTATATGTGATTAAAATCATGTTTGGAAACTGTAACGCTCACCTGATTCTCGCAGAGGCGCCGGTCTTGACTGGGCGACTACCGTATCTTCAAAGGTGATGTGTAGCACCCGGTTGGCTCTTTGGGCTGGACCTCTGTGCACTGTATGCCTGACGTGTAGAGTAAGATGTCTGCAGATAGAAAATATGGGGTTAATGAACTGGGGTTATTGGGGTGTCCCTATCTCTTTCCTCTTCTCCTCTCCTGTAGACCCCCAAAGGTTAACGCTCTCACCTTAGGTAAGTGAATGCCGAGCTCTCCATCTGCCTCGGGGCAGGGTGCTGTAACCAGTTTCTTCACTGGATAGGTAGCGCAGGCCTCTTGACTTCAGAGGACTGCTGTCCGTCGTTTACTGCACGAACGGTAAGTTTCGAGTCATTCAAATGTCTTTAAAGTCTTAGTAATGATGTCTCTTGTTTTGCAGGGTTCCGGCGATGGCGGATGACGGGCTGAAGTGCGTTGAAGATGGAGCCCGTGTGATGAATAGAAGCGCCTGGAAGCACGTAAGTAAGCGCTTGTTGCCTGCTTCACTATGCGCTCTAACTGTCTTTTTATTTTGCAGGTACGAGTTCGGAGCGGCTGCAGGGTGCCGGAATACCCACTGGATTAGATGTGGAAAGGAGTAATGGCACGTGAGTATTAAAGTTCCCCAATGTCTTTAAACGCACCTTGTTTTGTCTTTCAGATGCGGGATGCAGCGCCGAAGGCCTCCGGAGCGTGCGAAGAGTTGGTAAACTTTTGTCTTTCAGATGCCGGAATGCAGTGTGAAGACCTCCGGAGCGCACGAAGAGTAGGTAAGCCTTTGCCTTTCAGATGCCGGAATGCTAACCTGTTCTTTCTTGTCTTTATAGGTGTTGCTGAAGACTGGATTAAGGATGGTAAGCCTTTTTCCTTAGGCCCAGGACCGGATGCAGAAGACACGATGAGCGTTCTGCTGCAGAGGTTGCAGAATAACGCAAAGCAAGATTCATCCACCGGGTGTGGTTTAAATAGCCTCCTGTAGTGCTTAGGTGTCTCCTTCCACAGCCACGCCTAAGTAAGAAAAGAGTTCCTGGTAAGAAAAGAGTTCCTGCCTTCCAGAAGAGTTCCAGTGTTCTGAATCTCGGGAGTGGCTCCAGCCCCACCCAACAGGAAAAGTAGTTCCAAACAGAAGAGGATCAGAGGCTCAACTGGCAGGCAAGTAAGCAGCATGGTCTGCTGAAGGTAAGTCCACCCAAGCATTATGAGCCCGGCACTTCCAGCGCTGGGACTGGGCATATTTATGAGCCTGGTGCCACTGGCGCCAGGACTGGGTCCATAAGGTCCCAATTGGGACTGGTTGGCACTCAGAACCTGGGTTATGGATCTGCTTCCAAGGGAGTTGGGAAAACCCTGACCTTTTGGAAGCAGAGATCATGACAGAAACATAAAGCCCGGTTTTGAGAAAGGCATTGTTGCCGAAACACGTGTCAATATAGACTGGCATTAAAATGGAATAAATTGACTTAAGACCAACCAAAGGCTTAGATTATCTTTAATGTGTCTGGCGCAACACAAGAGTTCATTATTGAGGCGGTAATGGCCTGCCGTCAAGGGGGGCTTATTGCCATTAGTACCGCGGCCCGTTAGACAAGGGTACTAATGTATTTTTTTCCTGGCTGCGAGACACATTGCATTTTGCACCCGGAAACCCTTCTCCCCTTCCATGGCGGCCATTCACTTGCATTGAAAAAAAAAAGTAAACAGAAAAAATGGAAAAGGGAGAGGGGACTACGTGTGGTCCTTTCATCCTTTCCTTGGTCGCCTGATTAAAACGAGCGGCGCGAGGGATGTGCAAGTACGTGTGCGGGATTACCGTCTGGTAAGGCTTGCAAATGTACCAATCGGTACATTTTGTTTGAAGTGAAAAACCCTGTGCTGGGTACTAATTAGTATTCATGCTTGGATTGGAACGGGTTCAGCCACGAGAGGCTGCAAACACAAAGGGCTCTCAAATGGTGTGTTCCAAAATTCTTTTATACCAGAGCTTTTTTACAAACGGAGGTGTAAAACCTCGTACAACGTGGCAGCTCTGTGTCTGATCATTAAAATTCACTGTGTATTTATCATTTTGGAGCTATGGATCGCACATGTTTCCTCGGCATGGATAAATCGAATTCAATTCCGAGTTTCTAGGAAAGTTGAAATATTTGGGAAACGCTCATTTTCAATGGAGTTAGGTGTTAATACACAGGTTACCTAGTTTTCATTTACAAGAACTGGTTGTTTCACACGTTTGCCTAAATATCCCAAGAAAACGTTTTTAAAAAAATGTTTGCGTTGAAGTGTATTCTTATTTTATCAGCAGGTGGCGCTGTTCTACCGTTAGAAGTTAAGTGTACATCTGTAGTAAAAGCAATGTTCTAACACACTGGATGAATGCCCTGCTAAGTAGCTATTCTCTTCCTCCTGAGATCTCATTTTAGTTATGTACATATTCGAGGAAATAATCGGGTCGTTTGCTGTGTTTGAATGAGGAAATAATCCAGGCACACGTGTTCATCCTTTTATAGGATTTATATATTTTATAGTGAGGCGCGGATATTTGAATTGGAAGTATTGAATTGTATGTACTTTATTGCTGTATGTTTTTAACCTTCAGTTTCAAGTAGTGATATGCTAATGGAGCCATTGTTTAAATATGGTTTGACATACATTTTTAAAAATAAAAAACTGAAACCAATAAGTTCCTTGAAATGTGTGTACTGTACTTTACCTGCAATTCTTTTAACAATATCATTTATAGACTAGGTGTCGGTGGAATCGTGTTTTTTTTAATATGCAAAGCTTGTCGTGTGGTGCTACAGGCCTTTTTACACTATTGTTAAATTTGCATTTGAATCTTACTAAGGGAATGTTTCCAAAGGAATACATACCTCGTGTGAAAGCACTAGAGCCTCAAAGGTACTTGCATGCAAATGACATTACCTCGCATGAATACCAAGGGAACAAACTGTTTTCAATGTGTAATCTCACTGAACAGTATTGGACACGTGTATAATGTTGGAGTGTGAGCTTCTTTCTCTGAATGATGTACAGCACAGATGAGCATGAAAACAGGATCTTTTAAACCAGATCAGGTTTGGCAGTTCTAATCTGCCTCCTGCAGTTTCCTGCCCACTGCTACACTAATTTCTGGGGAGAACCGATTTTCCTCATTAGTTGACTTGGAAGTCAGTGTTTCATGCTTTAGGAACTGAGGATGAGTATCCCTGGTTAAAGCTTACATTTGGGGTCGAATATATGTTCAGGGAAGCCAACAACAAGCCTTTAATGTGCATGGCTAACATTTTGTATATATACACATCTGCAAGGCAATGAAAAGCAACAATTGCCGAGTGGTGTGGTTTGAGAAAGGACATTTCACACATTATTTTCAGTGACAACCCAACAGTGTTTAAAGTTCAAATGAAACCATGAAATATTGGAAATGTTTCTGGTAAGATGTAAGGCACTGTCTTTTTTAATACACAGGTGTGTGGTGCCTGAGAGCAAGAATACATGAACATTCTGTAAGAAATGCTGGTTAATCGACCTCTTTCCACCACTTCACACTCTGGGTAGATCTTTGATGGGAATTATAAGGTTGCATTTCATAACTAGGGTGCACAGCCCACAAGCCATGCTGCAGACTGAATAGTTTAAACCTCGTATCCCTAAATACAATGATGACTTGCAGAGTTCTGGGACCATATCTGCTCCCGTAGTACTTCGTTTTTGGGAAGCAATGAATTGAGAGGGCACATAAAGAACATGTTTTCAGCTTTATTCGATTTACAATTGTTTAGAAATTTTCGTTGTGCTACTTTCCCACCATAGACGTCAGTGGGACACCCAACCTTTTTCAGTTTTGAACCTGTTCTGACTTTTCGAGGCCGTTGAAGTCATTTTACTTCATTGGCTTTGCTAAGCTAATCTGTTTTGTGGCACCGATCAGTCCATATAGCTATCCTTGCAGGAGAACTCGGTTCTCCATTGTAAAGTGTGGTTAATTTTTCCTGCACCGATAACTGTACAGTGAGGAGAGGTAGGGATCATTTGTGTACCTGTAGCTTTGTTAATTTTAGCATGTCGGATTCCTTCATCTGCATGTGACAAACACACTTTGGCGTTGCCACTGCAGGATGATCCTCATTGCACCTGCATGGCAAAGGCAAATCTGGTACTCGGACCTTCTCCATCTGTCAGTGGTTCCGCCATCCATCTGCCTCCACTGCCCAACGTCCTCGCCAGAGAAGGAGGTTCAATCCTGCACCCAAACCCAACATCGCAGAACCTCACTGCCTGGCTCCTGCAGCCTTAGAATTTGGACACTATTCACTGCCCTTAGAGTGCAAGAAAATCCTGGATAAGGCCAGGGCTCCATCTACGTTAGCTTGCTACTGGCACAAATGGAAGCGATTTACGATGAGGTGCGGGGCGCGCAAGATTACACCACTGCGCGTGACTGCATGCAGCTCCTCCCATACCTGCTCTCATTGGCCAAGTCTGGACTTGCCCATGTATCTATCTAGGTCCACCTGGCTGCTATATCCTGGTGTAAACACGGGGTCAGGCAAGCTCTCTATGTGGTAGCATAGGCTCATTAAGGAGTTCCTCAAGGGACTCTTCAGACCATTCCCTGTCGGTAATCGCTCCTGCAGTGGTGTGGGAACTGAACGAAGTACTCTCTAAACTGATGGGGCATCGGTTTGAACCAATGCATCGTACCTCTTAGAAGTTTGTCTTGGAAAACCAACTTTCTGGTGGGCATCACCTCGGCCAGGAGGGTAGGGGAGATAAATGCCCTCTCCTGTAAGCCTCCGTATTCGTCCTTCCACGCCACTAAGGTGATCCTGCAAACTCATCCTTCCTTCATGACGAAGCTTCCATCAGACTTCCATCCCAACTAGCCTTTGGTTCTGCTACTTTTCTTTGCGAATCCTCCTTCGCCTGCTCAAAGGGCGCAGCATTTTCTGGACGTTTATTTATTTTATTTATTTGTATCATGCTGGTTGCCTGCAGGCATCAGGGCGCAACATGAAGAACCATCGGACAACAAGGAAGACTAACATGGAGATGGGACAATATAAAAAGATGACATAGTTCTGGGAGTTATTCAAAGAGGAGGGTTTTCAGATTTTTCCTGAGGCTCAGAAGGTTGGTTTCTAGTCTTAGATCTACAGGCAGACTATTCCATTTGACAGCTGAGGATATGAGGAAAGCCTTCCCCATTCCATTGGATCTTTTGTGAGTGGCTCCTGTGATTTGGCCTCTGTGTTCAGATCTTAGTGAGCGGCCTGGAACATATCTAGGAATTTTTGAGAGATATGCTGGTGTTGTCCCATAAAGCTATTTATGGACAAGCATCATGGCCTTGAACATGACCCTGTCTTCCACTTTGAGCCAATGAAGTTCCCTTCTGTCATTACTAATGTGTTCAGCCCTGGGTTTCTGCTTTATAATCTTGATGGCGTTTTGTGGTGCACTGTTTATTTGCACTAAGCATTAGTGAGTTTCCATAGTCCAGCCGCAATAGTATTATTGCTCTGGCTATATGCAGTTCTCTTCACTAATGTAGGGATTTATAACTCTTGATAGTCTAAGATATTACAGGCAGTATTTTGTCACATATGCGGCTTGAGCATCAGCGCTCCTAGATTCCTCCGTGATCATACACAGTGTCTTAACCTTTCCTACAACCTGTATTGGGAGTTCCTTGATATGGAAAGACTCGTATTGAGGGGTTAATTTGGCATGCGCTTCATGGGAGCCAAAGATCATTAGCTCTGTTTTCTTGCTGTTTAAGCATAGCCAGTTATGATACATCCATGATTCGATGTGGTTGTATACGGATGTAACCGAGTCGCTGTTGTTTCCACTCAGTTCCAATATCAGCTGGGTGCCTGCATAATTGGTGAAAAATACCTTGATGTTGTCCAGGACTCCACAGAGTAGTCTTAGGTAAAGGTTAAACAGTAGGGGTGACATGCTGGCTCCCTGTTGGACTCCGCAAAGAATGTCAATTGCTTAGGAGAATTGATCACCCCAATGAACTTTGGATTTCCTATTGGGGAGAAAGGATATGAGCCATCCAATTGCATCCTCTGAGCAATTTGCGACTTTTTCCAGTGTGCGTTGGATAAGTCAGTGATCAAGGAGGTCAAAAGCTGCGCTCGGGTCAAGGAGTATAAGTAGTCCAGTCTTCCCTTTTGTCAACAATATTTAGCATGGGGGTCTGGCGGTCCAACATCGCAGCTTTGTGCTTTGCTCAGCACGGAAGCCGGACTGTTGGTGGTGTAATATGTTGTTGGTTTCCACGTAGGCTTGTCGGTGGGTGGTGGCGACCTTGTCTAGCACCTTCAAGATAAAATTGCAATTGGTGATGGGTCTTAGGTTGGTAGGATCTCGATCGGGATTGGGCTTATTTACTAGAGGGGTGCCTGTTTTTATACTCATGGGCACTACCTTGTCCCGGAATGATGTATTGACGATTCTCATGAGTAGTGGTGCAAATAGGTCTGCATTATCTAGTATTATTTTGGGCGGCAGGATGTTTTCTGTGTATGAAGTGGGCTTCATGGTGGCTAAGACTTTCTGTATGTCTTCTAGTGATGTGTTTTGGAAACAAAGGTTCAGTGAGGTTGGATGTGACCCTTGTGGGTGATTATTGAAGAATGGTCTGGGTGATTTGAGCTCTTGATATCTAGTCCCGGGCATTTTTCCTTTTAGCAGAGAAGGCAGTTTGTACTATGTCGCAATCTTCCTGTAATGGTGTGAAAGTGGGGATAGTGTTAGTTTTTTCTATGGATTTCAGGATTTTGAATAATTTGCCAGTGGCATTGTCAGCTGACTTTATTTGATTGTTATAGACCTTTTTCTTTGTCTGCCGAATACTTTCTCTGTAGGCTTTTTCGGATTCTTTCCAGCTACACTTGTTTATGGGTTATGCTTCTTTCAGACATTTCCTTTCTCGGTTCCTTTTTTCTTTCTTTAATGACCTGAGGTCAGAATTGAACCAATTTTGTAGGTTGCTATTTGGTCGAATGAGCTTTTATGTTAATGGGGCCTTCTGGTCGACAAGCTCCTTTGCGTGGTGCATAAAAGTGTCCAGGATAGCCTCGCAGGTGTCTTCTGTGCTCAGGGGCGTAGGAGACCAATAAAATCTGGGGGGGACAGGGGACATCTTGGAACTTTGCTTTTTTAATTTATTGTGTTTTAGTCAAAGGACTCGACTTTTCACAAATAAAATAGCAGTACTTATTAAATTGCATATATCGCTGTATAAAATAAGAGAAAAGAAGCAAAGAAAGCAGAAGAAAATTAAGAAAACAAGCAGTTCAGAGTACAAAAACCTTTTAGTTGGCGTATCACTTCAGAAGGCCCAGTTCACGTAAAAATGTTACCACTTCCCAGGTCAAAAGGCTTTCATGGCCTGAGCATAGCTCGTCCCAAAAAGATTGGGCGTCCACTCGCCATTCCTGGATTGTCCACAAATCTCACAAACTTTACAACCTTCTTAACGGGGGGCTTTGCTGCAGACACAAACCACAGAGTAAAATGATCTGTCAATTATTTTGTAGTGAGTGATGATCATGAGCATTTGTCCAAAAAAACAAATGTTTATTTCCGGCATTCGGTACGCATGATAAATTGTTTTGCTATCGTTTGTATGTCCACCAGATCCATTCTATCTTTGTGTATATTGCCCAGCAAACCCTGCCCTTTGCAAGGTTGCTCCATCTTTTTCCTCCTCTCCCTGGCCATTGTGTTAGGTGCACCCAATCGCCCCCACCCTTCCCCGAGGTGCGGCCAGGCACCCACTCCTCTGTCATTCTCCGCAGGATCCCCCTGCTCCCTCTTAAGAGTCCTGGCGATGCTCCGTATACAATTGTGATGCTCAGCCTGCGGGGCATCATGGGGCGTGATGTACTGTGTGTCCGCCTACCTTCAATGCTCTTTTGACACATCGTGCATCAAAATAATCATTCTGATACTTATTTATGTGCGAGTTGTCCTTGTTGTAATGTCCTTTGTACCTACAAAAGACTATTTTTCTCACTTGGGCAAGTATCTTTAGTTTTAACTGGAGGGTGGAGTGTGTGCTTTGGTGAAAAATCAGTGTCTGAAAGGTATACCACCCAGCGCCGGTCAGATAGCGCCATGAGCTAAGCGCTTGTGCCTGATATCCGTGTGCAAGCTGCTGTGGCCGGTTGAAATCCCAGCAGGGGCAACGCAGCCTTTCAGCCCTTCTGAGGTCGATAAATTGAATACCACTCTGTGGAATAATAATGTCTTCTGTTATTTCAGCGCTCTGAGATCCTATGGGTGTCTAGCGCTATATAAGAAATACATTATTATTAGTGTAGCATTTAAGCAGAATGCACTTTCCCAGATAAAATCAGAATATTTACTACTTTCTGCTGCATGAATGCATCTATGCCACCACTGGGGTGTTACACCAGCATGTTTTAGATGACTGAAGACGTACTGTGGCCACTATTTGATGGTGTTTACTCACTTTGCAGCCCTTTCAGATGTTTTGGACTGAAACTCCAATTAGCCACCACGGTCCGCATAGTCCAAAACATCTGGAGGGACTGTACACGGAATAATGACCTTCTATTGAGAACATGTGGGCTTCGATATCCAGTAAATGTCCCCACATGGCAGCGACTCATTAGACTTCATTGGTTGGTTTGGGATCACAGAAAAGGTGGCCTTATGGAGCCGGCTCGGACTGCCATATAGAGCGATGACCAAAGGGCTGAACTGACAAGTGAGTGTGGACTGCTTTATTAATCATTGCGGGCCAGCTTCATGACCAACCATAGAGTTCCAGTAGGATTTAAAAAGCACCATTTGTGACACATTGTTCCACAATGCAACCGCAAGTTCTACCCTTAGCTTGTGAAAAGTCCCTATTTTTAAATATTTCACTTTTCCACAGTTTATAGATCACTTTTTCCCAGTCTGACCCTGATGTTGAGTCGCTGTTTATGATCCTATGCAAACCAACTTTGTTACTCTCAGGAATGATTTTTTTTTTATACGTTTCCTTCACATACAAAACTGAGAAATGCAGAGAAGAGAAAAGTGGTATCCACAATGCGAGAGTAGGCCAGAGCTGAGCTCGGCCGCACTTTTATTTGCAAGTCACGCTGTTGGTATTTGGTAATTTATATTGCGTTTAATACCCAGAGGTTTCTAAGCATGGACCCGGAGATCGAACCTGTGTTGCTCCGCTTGTTCAGCCAGATTAAGCCTCAGCACTGTTCTCCCTGGTCATTTTGCTTGTGGATTTCTCACTGCGGTACAAATGATAAGCGAAACTCCCTGGCTGCTGTCACAACCAATTTCACAAATAATGAGGGCCATCACAGTTCATTTCACAGACGGGTGAACGCTCAGGGCTGGGTGGCATAGTTTGGATAGAGAGTGCATGATCCTTGCACATGAAATGACGCATGTGCAGTGGTTGAGAGTAGGACCATCATACCCTGCTCTATGCTGCGAGAGAGCATTCCACTGACACAACATGAGACATTATCATATTCACCACTTGTGATAGAAAAAAACAGACCTAGTATAGTTATACATATGCTGAACAGCAGATAGCAGATTACAAACACAAATCAGCCCTTAAAATCGTCAGCGAATTGCACCTTTGTTTCTGTGATCTGGGTCTCAGCTATAGCTTGAATCCCGATAGCGCACAACTCCACCGTTCATCCTTAATTTATGGATAAAATGCGTTCAACTAAATTGGTTAGTAGTTCTCACAATTTCACATTATATTTCAAGACTAAGAAATGCCTCCCACCGCCCCCCTCATGCTCAAGATACGACTTGAGGCACAGGCCTGCCAAACTCCTTCCATGAAAATGTGCGACTGCACTAATATCGGCCTTTGCTTTACTGCAGCGGTCCTCCATAGCGGTGCAGCACACCCCAGTTACTAAAAGCACTAGGAAGCACCACACATGAGGCCAAATAACGTGAGGCAGGCTCTGCCCAGGCCCTGCTGGCCCAGCCAACGCCCATGGCTCCATAGGCGCTAGTCATGTATGTTGAAAAAACACAACGAAACAAATGGCACTGCAATATAGCCAACACAAACTCATAGAATCATACTGTAGTGTCCGCCTGCATTGCCACAAGAACATTAATCTACCCAATCACCTAGCAGCTTCCTTATCCTTACACCGGCAATCTCCCCAGATCGGAATCTCACCCAGACCCATTGTTTACCCTTGCAGTCACAAAACAGTCTGTGTATGGATTGTGCAACGTGGTTTGGTGGCACTGGCAGATAGTTGAACCATCTGCCAGTGCCACCAAACTACGTCGCACAATCCATACAGACTATTTGTCGCCATGTCGAACCTCGCCATTCACACTCACCCCCCCGTGCTTAACTCACGCACTCGCTCCTACTCTTTCCCCACAGGCACACGACACGCACACCGCTCAGCACTCCTTTCCAGCCCGATGCCGGCCCCGCCATGGCCCTGCCTGCACTAAGGGGCCACTTTTGACTTAACTTAGTAGGCTGAGTTTAAGTGAGGTCTTGTCGAGTCTCAGCCTCTCAGGACTCCAGGAGGTCGAGTCGGCGGCTGCGTCGCAGCAGTCTGTTGGAGTCACACTCTCACGCTGTCAGTCTGTCAGAAGCACTCATCGCTGCCTGGCTAGTGGATTCTTCTGGAAGCTGAGGAGGAGGCTTTGCAGCAGTGCACTGCACACTCGAGTCGCAGGGGCACGTGCAGTATGTTCCCCGGCCTGGGCATGTGAGGCTCCAAATGCGCAGGTGCCGGGGTAGGGGGAATGCACAAGCGAGCTGCACAGTTGTTGTAACAAGAATCTTTGATAGTACCCGCCTCTGCTGAACTGCGTGGAAACTTCAGAGTCTTACGTTTGCACGCATCACCGCACAGGCTGCAGATGTCCAGAGAGAGACAAACTGTGGGGGGAGGGGATAAATGCCACTGTTTCTCCCCATTTAAAATTGTGGGGGTATTTGTCCCCCCTGCCCCTCCATGTCCTACTTCCATGTCTGTGCTGACTCTAAGGGTTTCTTCAATAAGCTGATCTAGGTACGTTCTCTCGATTTGCGGCTTAGTATTCTTGGGTTCATTGGGGATTTTTTGTTTAGGAGACTGCAGGGTGAGAGTGAAGGATATTCTGAAGTGGTCAGACCAGATGCATGGAGTTGTCCTATAGTCGCCAGTTTAAAGGTTATGAGTGGCCACCCAATCAAGCTGGTTACTATTGATCATGGTGGGGGCTGCATTCGTGACCTGGTAGTTAATACTGTTGAGAGCCTTCTTAAGGCTTATTGCTTCCTTGTCCTCTGTTCACTCGCCAGCGATTGAAATCGCCCAGTAGCAATGTTGCAGTGTTTGAGCTTTGGAGGCTGTTAAGCTATTGGGCTAGTGCCTCATTGAAATCGGAGATTAATGATGGGGGTGTGCAGATAAGGACTACATTTATACATTTATACTGGTTTCATTAGGTGAGTGTTTTAGATGTAGAACTTCACAGTCCATGCACACCGTTATAGATGGGTACATATTTATAGATTCCTTAATAATTATGGCAACAACTCCCGACGATGACCCCCTCCTCCCCAACCGCCATCCTCCTTCTCTGTTGGCATGATATACCCTTCTGGGATTGCTATAGCGCAGGTGGGGCCGATTGGGTCGTGTAGCCAAGTTTCCGTTAGACATAGTATGTCGAGTTGTTCTTCTAAGATGAGGTTATGAATGGATTCAGTGTGTGTTTTCAAGGACCTTGTGTTTAAACTACTTACCGTAAGTTGTTTTGAGTTTTCTGTTTTTTTTTTCTTTTTAGGGCAGAACAGTGCTGTCAGTTTTCTGGCTTTTAACAGGTTCGGTTTATATGCGCTCGGGTTTGTAAGTTTTTTTTTTTCTCTAAATGGCTGAGCCCTGCGTTATGGGCGGGTTGTGGTGATCAATGGCTGCAGTCTGCTTTCCTCTAATGCCTGCGTCACGATGTGGTGGATTAAATTCAGGCATCATAAGTTTTGGACTTTTAGCAGAAGCTCTTCTATGTTCATGATCCCCATGTTTACCTAATTATTTTACAGATGCTAAGGAGTGGAAGGATCAAGGGAGCCGTCTCCTGTATGCGGTTTCGTGTGTTTCGGGCTGCTGTTAGCAGGTGGAGTGGGGATCTTGTCAGGGTGTCTAATTCTTCAGTAAAGAAAAAAGCGCAGATTTCGCCCATGGTGGGGTACCTGGTTTGCTTGTTTTCTTCGCTCCAAGGCTGGAGTGAAGGCTGCGAGATGTCTGCGTGCCCTGAGGTTTTACGTTGCACGCACAAAGGACTTTCGAAAGGACATACATTTTGGACCTGTGGGAAATGGGAAGGCCCTGTCCAAGGCTTCCATCTCCAGGTTACTCTCCAGCCATATCATACATTGCCATCGTCTGGCCAACAGACCGCTTCCACGCTGGCCGAGGGCCCACTCTCCCATAGCCAAAATACAAATAAACATGATCAACAGTCTTTCCCAAATAAATAAAAACTAGCTAATATCAACGCAGCTAATTAACCTAAATCTTGGGATCTCATATAGTAAGGCGAAAACATACTGTCTGTTCAGTGGGTTACAAGTGTTGTCTTTAAATGGTTCAAGATATGAAATGCAAGTGGAAATCTTGGCACCATCATGGTGTCTGTGCTGCAACATTCTTTGCGGCTCACCAGCACTAGGACCTATAACAGTATTCTTTAAGTCAGAGTTTTAGTGACTCTGAACCAGTGGGGGCCTCCATATTAGTACTGCTCCTATGTGCTTGAAAGCTCACATTTCCATTACATCATCACTACCCTTGACAAGTTTCATACTTTGACCCAAAATGTACCATCACCCTATGTCACTTCTCTTCCAGAGTTACGAAAACTGAGGACACTGGTTGGGTACTACTTGTTGCTAGTGACTTGACAGTAGGAGCACACAGCGACTTATCGTGAATGTCATTGTTAACCCTTATACCAGACATGAATGGCCTAGATTCAACCGTACTTGGTCTATCAGGAGAAGCTATTTTGGCATCTGGATGCATTATTATAATACTTGAGTCAAGAGATGTGTCCTTCTGCAATGGAAAAGTGGGTTTAAAAAAATGCATTATAGCATTCCTACCCTCTGCAGGTTTAACTTTCTTTTTGCCACCTTTTTTACAATGCTTCTGTTTGACCACCACTGCTTCCGCCTGTGGCTCAACCTCGATAGCCTCACCTGTCCCCATCGTAGGGGGCACTTAACCTCAAACAGTTTTGAACCATTCATGCGAGAGAGACTTGCTTTTAATTTGCTAAGAAACTTCTGTGATCCTTTATTCCTTGGTTTCCGAATATTGTTGGTGGTAGGTTTCAATCTGCAGTCTTTGTGACCTACCCTTCCAGGGGTAGGACTTCAATCACACATTTGTACAATTCAACTTTGAGTGCCCTCAGCAAGGTCAGTTGCAGCTAACCCACGTAAATCTTTATGAACATTTTTAGCCCTTACAGGGGTAAGACTATGACCACACATTTGCACAGTTGAGCTCCATTTACCACCATTTAGCTGCATTGCAAATTACCCGTATAAATCCTTATGAACAGTACTAACCACAGTGGAAGCAGTCATCCAACATTGGCCCACAATCCACATGGGATCTTACCGACCATTCCTCCTATGCATTTTAGCAAAAATAAAACCTTCAACGAACTTTAACTTGGACGCTCTAGTGAATAGCAAATGTTCTTGTGCTTTAAAATTGTCTCTAATAACGTCATATAGTTTAACCATATAGGTCAAGTTAATGTTTAAAGCATGTAAAGCAGACGGCAAAACATGCTTAGCAGCTTCCGGAACTGGAGTACGATTTCCAGTCTCATTTTGAGGAGAAGTCAATGTTAGAATGGATTTCTAAACTCTGCTCTGGTGTACAGATGTTTAGGAGGCCACCCTTGTTAGTGAAACATGGAACACTTCTGTGAAGTCAGCCAGGACAATTGGAGGTAGCTTGGAGAGCTGTCAAGGCTTAGTATCAGGAGTAGTGGGGGTGATCTGAGGTCTTGGATGAGCACTCGCAGGAGGACAGCAAGAATTACTCTTAGACAGTAGTATAAATACACAACTTATTAGTCCCAGAACAAGCAAAAGTGAATAATGGAAAACACTGTAATATCACTACTTAAACACGATGTAAAATATAACTTTTTGTCAGTGCGGGAAAGTGCGGGTTGCCACCAAAACCTGTAAGTAGGGAAAGCAGGGGATGGAGATTTGGTTCCGAGGGTCAGGGGGTGGGATCTGGTGTGGAGTACAGAGCAGTTCCCGACTGTTAGACAATATTGTATGCAGTATCTTTGGGTGCACTACAACAGACCTGACCTCCTGACAATAGGAATCCAACCTTTGGTAGAAGTCTGTACTACATAGGTTGGAAACATGTTGAGCAGCCAGGCTTATCTCAAGAGGGGTCAATGTGAGCTGTAGGGGAGTTGCACAGAGATTCACAGTGACAAATAATTGTTTAATCAAGAAACCTTGTGTTGTAAGAGTTTATTTGAATACTTAAGTCATTTTGAGTAAGCCTTCTTCGGAAGGGGCAATATAAAAGTAACACCCACTACACTCCAATACACACTCTAAGTTTCTCTAAATCAGTAAGGACCCATTTGGAATGGCACACAGACACTTTCTACACCCTCGGGAGGCGTAAATAGCTAGGACACTGTGGACATTAATATATAACTGTTGCATTTAGAGTAATATTTAGGAGTTTGTCAAAGAGAAGGGTTGTTAGAATAACACAAATATTCTGAAGCAGGTAAGTACTTTGAACACTTTCCTGGAAGGCAGACAAAACACAATGTCAGAGGGAAGAAGAGACATTCAGGGAGCCAGGCCAAAGTCAATTGTACAAAAGTCTAGGTGAGCTGAAGCAATTCCTGCAGGTAAGTAAGTCTTGCACAATGTTTTAGAAGTCTTTGTAGAAAATAAATCATAGCAGGGCCACAAGCTGATTAGGCTTGTGAGGAAAAGCAGCTGATGGCAACTCTACAGAAGCAACCAAGACAAGTCTCCAATGAGGACAAGTGAGGTTACTGTCACGACCCCTGGCAAGCCCATGGGCCAGGAAGGGTCTCCACTAAAACCAGGCATCCTTGGCCTAGGCCTTTTTGGGGCCAGTCCTGGCGCCTTTGGCACCTGGCTCATACTTGATAAAGGACTTGAATTGGGAACTACTTTATTTCAGTGTCAAACAACATGGAGGCATCCACATAGCTTGGCTCCTTGGAACCAAGCTATGCGGTATAGTATTTTTGGGTGTGGTACCATAGGAACTATTTTACCAGGACTACTTTCTTGAAGCTATTTAAACCACACCCGACTGGGATAACACGCTTGGCGTTACTTTGCAATTCTGCAACGTGATGCTCGCTGTGTTCAGCTGCACCCGCGAACCTCGGAAGAACAGCATCTGTTAAGGAGAAAAAGGACATCGTGAGCAGCAGCAGCTTACATGTAATTTCATCGTTCGCTGTCCACGGCTCTTGAGATCAGCATCCTGGAACCAGCGCTCCTCCCGAACCGACGGATCTGCAAAAAAGGAAGAAACAAGGCATTAGACATTTTTACAATTTAATGAACTGTGCCGAAAAGCTTACCTCGCAAGCCGCTCCTCGACCAGCATCGCCTCAGGAATTCCATGCACCGGGTGAGCACTGCAACCCGTGGGAAGACAAGACAACAGGTTAGCAAGAGGCAAGGCATCATAGCGCTGCGCTTAGCGCCTACTCACCGCATCAAGGTGCTCTAAAAACGCCATTACTTACCGGCGAGAACCAATTCAGTCTATGCCACATATTGGACTTCCGCGCACCTAAGGAAGAGAAAAGACATTAGTTAAACCAAAAAGGCATGCAAGGACAATAATATAGCACAGCAATAAGACCTACCTGAAAGACTCAAAGCGGGCCGGCATCCGTGAAGTAACTCGATCGCAAACGCCCACCAAGCACAACACGCCCCTGTCAAGAAGGCAGGACGGAGAACACACCTGCATTAAAAACAAGGTGAGGAGAGGTCCAGTGAGGCCGCGGGTGTACGGGGTGGTGAGGGACTGTTTACCCCAGTTGTCCAGTCTTGTACATTGCCCTCCTGTATTTCAGGCAGAACCCTCCCGCTGGTCACACCTGGGAACCGCAGAGAAGGATACCCGAGTCCCAACTGCTGGATGGCGTCCCCATGGAACCAGGTGAGCGTAACAGTTACACCACAAGAGGTAAGTTCTCTTGGACTTTACAGTACCTTTGCTTAGAAGAAAAACTGTTCCAGCTGGCTTCTGTTCCTGTGCAGCTCTGCAGATCCTGTGTTCCTGGGCCTCAGTCGTGGGGCCAAGAGGGCAGACGTCTGGAGGACTCCTGTACTGCAACGGGATGGTTGGCGACAGAAAAGGTCCTCGTGTCTCAGCAAATGGCACCACCGTGGACTCTTGGCTGTTTAGATGGGCTTTCCTTGCATCTGGGGTCCAGCACACTGTTGAAGTGGCTCAGGCTTGGTTAGTCCTGTTTCCTGGGAGTCCAGAGGATCTTCATGGCGCTCTTGGCGAACTTAAAAGCAACGCTCACAAACTGGTGTTCCTCTCCCTGGCTCTACGGTTTCTAGCAGCAACTGCAGTTGAAATTCAACCAGCATCGATAGGATGTCCAGGTAGCTTACTTTGGAGTTGATTGGTCCCACCAACTCAAGGGGAGAAGTCATTCTTGCAGGTCTTCTCTAGTCGAGACGAATTCGGAGCTTCACCGGGCAAACCAACGGTCCAGGGTTTGCAGCAGGCGTCCCTTCCAAGTTCTTCTTCGGATTCCTTCGTCCAGTGGTAGACTCTGCCTCCCAATCCAAAAAGCCTAGTCTTTTATGCAGGTTTCTCCCATTCATTCCAGCCTAGCAGTCTGTCACCCAGCAGGGTGGCTGTCCTTGCCGGACAGCCAGCTGGCCAATTACCTAAGAGTGCATTTCTGTCTCATAAGAGACTACGCACAGGGAGTTTCAGGGCACCTCCCTCGCGTCTTGCCCCCACCAGACACCCTGGAGCCAGAGGTAGGCCTCACTCGTGAATCCGCCAAAGACAAAACAAACAAAGGGACCCAACCTAGTTTGGCACTCAGATTAAATCTCAAGAAGGACCTTTCCACAAATAAACGGCAAAAAAGACGACCATGGCCATTTTGACAAAAATGGCACCCTTGGGTGCTTTACTGCAGCTGGGAAAGCAGCCCGCGGTAATAGCGCACCACGGTAGTTAAAAGTAAACCACTAGCCATTAATCGAGGAAAGGGTAAGTAACCCCTTCAGCACTCTATTGTAAAATAGTGTGTGCTGGGTCTAGAAAGTTAAGTCTAAGCAAAGTCAATTTCACTTCACTGCTCTCGGAAACTGTAGTTTATCCAAGAGAAGGTATTTAAACCTTTGGGAAATCTAAGACTTCCATATGACACTGCACTGAAGGTGCTGTGTGACACAATGTAAAAGATGATGCCTATGTAGTTTGTCATACTCCACAACTAAAAGAGAAACCGAGTTCAAATCAAATAAAAAAATACATGTGTGAAAAAAAGGGTCCTATAATCCAAAAAAGTTGCTGGGGGTCTCTAAGGTAGAGAGGAATTAGCACATTTCTGAGAGTTCTCCCTAGACTTTTGGGCGGCTTTGGGAAATGGAGCCCACTCAAGCCAAGTCAATGTCCACAAGGAATCCTTTGAGCTTAAAAAGTTTTTTAGATGAACTCGTGGACACCAGTAAGTGGTATGATTACTTGCCACCCTTAGCTCACTCCAGGTTCAAACTTTGCAGGTTTCAAAGTCGCCTTGAGAACAAAATCTCCTCCTTGGTTAAGCTTCGAAGTGCGGATACGGGTTCGGTTTACAACTGGAAGTGGATCTCTCATCTCGAATGCAGGAGAAAGAAAGCACCAATGCAGCTGGTCTCAAGGCACTTGAAGAAAGACGGGAAAGTCACTAGCAGCGACTGCCATTGTCACACAGTGACACAGGGGCACCCAAGTCTCTTGGTCTGATGCACGCTTCTCTTGCGGTCCAAAACAGCTGGTGCAACAAAATTTGTCAAGATGCTTTGCCCATAGCTCGAGGCTAGACTCGATGATACAATGCTCCAGCACGGCTGCCAAGGTACAAGCTGGTCAGTCGTCTGGAGGGCCTAGGGACACTTTGGAGAATGCTCTTTTGCATGGCACAAAGGAGTTGTTGAAAGTGATTTTCCCACCACTCTATGGCGTTGAAGCACCTTTGCAGGCCTTTGGATATCGAGCGCAAAGCAGGGCTCTTCCAGAACAACAGTGGGCTCAGGGTGCACGGTTCTGGTTAGTCCTTGGATCTGCTTCTCTTCTCTGGATACTTGGCTCCATGTGTAGGTTGATTCAGACCAATTGGTGATCTGTTGGTCTGCATTCAGGACCCCTCCTCATATCCCAAAGTCCAGTGAGTGCCCGTGCCCAGCTGGCTAATGAGATTATCTGCCCCACTCATTAATGCCAGCAGTGGTCCAATCGGGGACTACAGCAGCTTGCGTATCCTTGTGCACACCAGACATCCTGGCACCAGTAGTGTGAATTGTGACCAGACCGTTCCAGCCCACTGCAGAATCCTGTGCAGAGCCCTTAGGGACCACTACACACAATTAAGACTACAGGTGGCAATACAAGTTTTACCTTTGGTACAAGCCTGTACTACTATGTCAGAGTGGTAGCAGTGGCAGAGCAGCCAGGCTTATCTCAAGAGTATATGAGCAGTAGCAGAGATTATACAAAGGGACCACAATTACTGTGACTCAAGCAAACACTGACTCAAGGTTTCAGGTAGAAAAATAGAAGTACATTTATTTTTAAACCATTCGTTATAAACACACTTCTATTAAACTTAAAACAAAAACCACACTTTAAATATACTACAACTAACCAATTCACTTTGTACAGTATGTCTCAAGGTAAGTACCCTGTGTTTGAATGAACCGGTGTTATGCACAAAACACATTACCGCAAATACGATTGCGATCACCTTTTGACAGTTCGGTCTACTAACTAAATGCATATCCGTGACCTGAAATGCTACCGGGGCAAAAACACACTTAACACCTGAGATACTCATCGGGAGTTGGAGGCAAAAATCACAGGCAATATTTTGGTTAGGCAGACAGAATCAAGAAACACTCATAGACAAGAGTTCAAAAGTCAAAGGGCCGGAGCCAGGGTCAAGTGACACCGGGGCCTGTTGCCGAAGATCACACAGTCAGGTAGTTCACGATTCAACGTAGCCAAGAGTACTTCGATATTGTCAATGTTCGGAAGCAGAAGTTATAAGAAGAAGGCGAAGACTAGGGGAAGCCTTGGAAATGAAGAAAAGGTGTTCACCCAGTTTCCTCAAGCAGAACACAGTACCTTATTCCAATGGTGCAGCTGGTGCCCTGGCAGTTGATCCTGTTGTTTTCCCGCAGACCCACGATCCTGGAGCTTCGTTGTGGAGGACGTCTGAAGGGGGTCTGCACCAGACAAGGATGAAGCCGGCAGCAGCAACAACAAATAAAAGGTGCGCTCCTTAAAAACACAGGAGAGGCTCTTCAAATGGCTATCCGGACCACTACAGCTGTGTGCAGTGATTTTGATCAAGGAAGAGGATCCTCTGGCTGTGGAAGACGAGCTGGTTATCCCCACCAGGCTCAAGGGAAGAAGAATTCGGACTGGATCTCCTCTTAGTCGTTGAAGGGCAGGTAGCTCAGGACTGCTGCAGGGCTTCACCGGGACGGGGTAGTTGCAACAGCCGTTGTTCTCTCCGCTTTTCTTCGGTTCCTTGTAGTTCCAGTGGCGACTCTCTGACTTCTAGCCCAAGAGACCTGCCTTTTATGCGAAAAAACCCCATTCACACAGCCTGGCTGGCACCCACCCAGCAGGGGGGTTGTCCAGCCCGGACAACCACCCTGGTCAATCAAAGTGTGACTTGGGTTTCCTAGGATACCCTGTGCAGGGGGTGACTACACCCCTCCCTCACATTCAGCCCACCTAGACACCCAGGTGCCTTGTGGAGGGCTTCTGAGCAGAAGCCCACCAAAAGACGGTGAACAAAGAAGGTGAACCTAGTTTGCAGCGCAAAGTAAAACACAAGAAGGACTTTAACATAAAGAAATGGCGAATAAACCCAACTGGAAGCAAAAGAAAGACGATTTGGTCAAGCGCGTTTTATGTTCGAGGCTAATATAATAGACAAGAACAATACCACGTTCATCTAATATAATCGCGGTAGAAAAGTTAGGGTAGTAGATACCACTGCTACCAGCCAAGTCTGAATGTTAAAAGAGCGAAACAATGCTCTAAGAGGTACAGCTAAAAAGAGTTAAGAGTTAACCCTTCCAGTACTCCATGTAAAATGGGGTGTACTGGATCTGTGGTAGATTGACTAAGTAAAGTTAACGGCAACTTTTACCCTTTTCTGGGGGACTGCAGTCAGCCTCAGAAATGGAGTCGGGGGAAGTCTCAAAGACAACCCTGTGCCGCCGCACTGAAGGTGCTGTGTGACGCACACAAAGAAGGGGGCTTCTGAGGTGGTGTACTCCAGAGCCCACTATCCCAAAAACAGGTAAAAACACATAGAAAAATACAGGTAATAGTGGTGAAAAGGTCACACTCTTACCAAGTGGAAAAGAAACGACTCCAGAGATCCCGCAAAGCTGCTAAGGGACTTACTAGGTAAGGGAAATTAGCCATGAAATGAGAATTCTCCCTAACACCCACTTTCGGGGTATTTACACACGTGACATGCATTAGCCCGCATAAAGCGCCAGCTTTCACAGGTGAATGCATGCCCAAATAAAGGCCCAGTGGGTCACAATGATCAGGAGGAAGGCCAACAGAATAGCCAAAAGAGAAGACCCAAGACCTTGTTACGTGGCCATGACGGACACTAGGCCCAGTCATGAGCCAAGTGCGGTAAAGCACGGTATGGTTCGGTACAAGTTTGAAAATGCAAGGACCCTTTTGTGCGGTACAGTAATGAAATAACTGAAATACAGTTGCCAAAATTGGCAAGAAAGTCATAAGACTAAGAGAAACAAAGTTTCTTAGTACTGACTGTCAGTTTCTCAAGACGATGAGTGAAGGCCTAGTGGAGTGCAACTGAAGGCTGTACTGCATTGGCAAAAGTCAGGACAGGATGCTGAAACAAAAGCAAAAGTTTTAGGGGGTCCACAAATGCAGAGGTAAAATATCGGTAAGTGAATTGTTACCTAACAGACAGGGTTCAGCGGGTTCAAATAAGTATTAGAGGCATATTGAAAGATTGAACGCGATAGCCTAGAAACTGGAACTTCAGTATATAACAACTGCACCTCCTCCAAAACCTGCTGTCCTCTGTCTTCGACATCCGCTTGACAACTTACACCTGCCCCTGTCATAGAGTCCTGAGACCTGATAAGAAGGACATTAATTCCTTCAGAAATCACATCTAGAATTGATCTTTCACTCACTAGTTGACTGGTTAAGTACCGATTGACAAATTCCTGACCTTCTTGTACAGTGTTTATAGCTCTCGCCATACCATCAGGTGACAAGATTTTGTCAGACAGCCCATCAGTCATGTGAGGCAGGTAGGGGACACTTTGTGTCTGAGCCAGTGCTGTTTCTAAATGGGCATCAGGCATATTTTCCCAGTCAGTCATGGCTCTACAATGCAGTGCATAAATTGTGTCTGCAGACAACTCTACCACACACAGGATCAAATTAGGATGAAAGGAAACCTTCACACGTCTTACGCTGCTATTAGGGCGAATTTTCAAAAAATTACTAATTCCCTCTACCTGAGAGACCCCCAGCAACTGTGCTGGATTTTGAGGACTTGATTTATTTACCTGGAGCAAGTGTGACCCTTTTTCCCACTCTCTCATGTATTTTGATATGTGTTTTACCTTTTCTTTGGTTATGGAGTCTAACCAACTTCATAGGCGTAATCTTTTTCATTTGTGTCACACAGCACCCTCAATGCAGTGACACGGGGAAGCCTTTCAGGCTTTCCCAAGGTTTGACTACCTTATCTGGGATAAACTACTGTTTCCCAGAACATTGGAGTGAAATTGACTTCACTTAGTCCTGTAAATTTCTAGACCCCGCACAACCGATCTTCCTATAGAGTGCTGGAGGGGTTACTTAGTATCCCGTGTGTCTAGATACTCATGTAACAGTCAAATGTTAACCTCTCAGAATGGCTGGTGGCAGTGGTTTTACAACTAACTACCATGATTTTTCCCACCCGCAAACTATTCGTAGCTCCGGTAACGTTAAATCGCACCCAGCCATCGTTGCTAAAATGGTTCCCGGACTTCTTTTTTCACCATGTCTTTGTGGAAGGGTCCTTTTAGAGTTTTTCCTCTGCACGCCAAACCAGGTCTGGTCTCTTTGTTCATTCGCCTTCGGCAGGCTTCAGGCTTCAGGAGTGTGAAACGCCTCTGGCTCCAAAGTGTCTGGGGTAGGCAGGAAGTGAGGGAGGTGCACAAAACTCTGTGCTTAGTCTCCTAGAAGACCCAAATGCTCTCTGTGATGATTGGCCGGCTGACTGTCCGACAAGGACAGCCACCCTGCTGGTTTAGTGGCAGCTAGGCTAAATGGGAAAGAACTGAATAAAAGGCGAGTCTCTTGGCTTGGAAGGCAGAGTCGACCACTGGACAAAGGAACCGAGGAAGAGCTTGAAGAGGACAGCTGCTGCAACTCCTGGTTTGCCCGGTGAAGCCCTGCTGCAGGTCCGAATCATCAAGTTTGCATCGACAGAGAAGCCCTGCAAAGGACGACTTCTCCCTTTGAGTTGGTAGGACCAATCAACTCCCAAGTAAGCCACCTGGACACCCATCTCGGTGCTGGTTGCATTTCCTCAGAGTGCTGCAGGAAACCATAGAGTCAGGGAGACAGTATTACTTGTAAGCTGGCCAAAAGCGTTTGGAAGATCTTCCAGACTCCCTAGACGTCAGACCAACCGAACCTGACCCCCCCCCCCTCAGCTGAGTGTGGGACCTCAAATGCAAAGTGTCCACCTCGACAGCCAGGACCAGCGTTGTTACCAGTGCGATAGCTGAAACGCGAAACAGCCACTGAAATTCAAGTTTGCCAGTTGCAAGCTTTTGACCATCCCAGTGCAGTGCAGGTGTCCCCCGACGTCCTCTCTCTTATCCCCACGACTGAGGCCCAGGTACAGCGAAATCTTCAGGAACTGCCAGGAACATAAATCATCAGCTGCATCTTTTTCGTCTTCATTGTAAGGTACTGTAAAACAAGACTGGGAGAAGTTACCTCTCACGGTGAAAGTGCTTGAAACTTTTGCAACACGCAGGCCTAATCAACTTGTGACCAACATATGATTCTTCTTTTTGCAAACTACTTCCAAGAACTTGTGCAGAGACTTTTTCGTTTAATTACCAGAACCGCTTTAACCTATACAAGACTTTAGCCCATTGACTTTGGCCTAGCCTATTGAATTGACTCTTCTGATGAACTCTACAAGTTTGCACTGTCTAAGAATAATTGTAGTCTTTTATGTTCTGATAACCTTTGCCTTTTACTCCTCTTGAAAAGTATTGAAGTTTCTGATGTTTGTTAATCTGCTTAGAATCACATGCTGTGCATAGGTCCGACATCCAGTGGTCACTGCGGAGTATTGCATTTTGTTTTTCGTAGTTGAAAAAGGGGACTTCGACAAGGCGTGTCTGTAACACTATCCCTATAGTGACGTGCGTTGTACCCACAATCCCTCACGCGTCGAGGTCCCTCTGATTGTTTTTTTCCGCCCAGCTTCTGGTCGCCTTACGCGGAGCTCCTAGAGAGACATTGCAAATACTTACTACGGACCTCGGTCCTTAATTATACTTATTATATTATTAAAGATCCCTCCCCTCGACGTTAGCTGTGAATCTGTTTCTCCGCCGAGCAAGTTTTCGACGGAGTGGAAGAGACGGAGGAGATCTTTCGGCGCTGCCGAACACGTGGTCTGGCCTCGCCGGCCAACATACAGTAGGGAGAGTGGGGGTTTGAACTTTTATCTTCTCTTTGAGAATGTCTTTCTTTCTCCCCTATTTTTCCCTTGGGGTTGTTATCACCAGTTATTATTGCCTCAGCTATGGAGAGGACACCTTTTAAGTTTTGCCCACGCTGTAGGGGCAAATACACTTGGAAGGACAAACACAAGCTCTGTAATCGTTGCTTGCACCTCGATCATAGGGAGGACAGCTGCGCGGCCTGTAAGCTCTTGAAACCAAGAACTCTTAAAGAACGCAAAGTTAAGAGGTGGGCGAACTACGCTATGTCGAAGTCAGTTTCCTCACCCGCCGCCGCTGTTACAGAAAGTGACGAGGAGGGTGATAACTCGACGTCCGTTACGGAAGTCATTAACCCCCAGAAGGAGCGCTTGCGCTCCTCGACGTCCGTCCCCCGGCCCCGTCGGGCTGCGCTCGCGCCCTGCTTATGGGGATGAACACCCCGGCGACAAGGACGCACATAGACCCCATAGGCCTAAGCACACAACCCACGGCTCTTCTTCGTCGAAGACGAAGGATCCATCAGCGCCGAAGGGGACGCAGGGCACTCCAGCGTTTACCTCAGACCGTAAGGGTCTCAAGCCCCACCCGCAAACGCAGCCGCGACCAGCGATTGGGCTTTCATCAAACACGGGCGCTACCCCAAAATCATCCGACGTAACGCTCCATAGAGCGGCCGTCGAGGAACAACGCGTAACGCAGGCAACGTCGACACCAGAGTCCTCTACTGACAAACTCGTTGTCGAGAGCCTGCCGAGAATTGTTTCCAAAGACAAACGTAAGCGGATGACGAAACAAACGTCGAATACCGCACAAAAAGCTATGGAAACGCTGAAAAAGCACAAGAGTAGCCAGGAACTGCCCCCTTCATCTAAGGGCACTTCTGAACTACCGGAGGGCTTTTCAGAGGGCGACGGAAACCTTTCTTCGACGTTGTGGGAGCGTTCTAAGCGTTTTGAAGGTGAAAACACTGATTTCCCCCCTCTAGACTATTCAGGGGTCCCCCATGAGACCCTTGAAAGACTCCATTCTTGTATGGAGAAAATGGAAAGGTTTTTGGGAAACCAAAACCCACCCACACCCAAAAGACCAAGAGAATGGCCCCAGGATGACCCTAAGGTCAAGATTCCTAGGCTGTTTCCCCCTTCTACAGATGTATATGACCTCACTGAAGAGGAGCAATACCTCCAGGAAGATGAGTGTTTGGGTGGAGAGGAAGAACATGAGGAAGAGGGGTTTGAAGAAGATCCTTACACTAGTGCAGGAGCTTTCGAAGAAGATACAGCTACCTCGCAGCCCTGGCAATCCCCATCAGTGCAGCCTTGGCAATCCCCATCAGTGCACTCAGACCCTGATGTCTTTCACCCTTCTCCTCCCAAGGATTCACCTATTGGAAACACCTCTCCCATAGATGACCAACCTTCACTTAATGCACTATTGCGCAACGCAGCTGCGCATTTTGAAATAGACACAGGGGAGACTCTTCCTGACATAGACTTTGTAGAGAAAGTTATTAAAGAAAAAGCCCCTGTTAGTCAGTCTATTCCGCTCCTGGCTTCTATAAAGAGAAGAATAACTCCTTCCCTTTCCAATCCTGTCTTAGTCAGAGGGGTCAACCCTCGGATAGAGAAGCTCTTCAGCCCTTCGTCCTCTGACCCTTTGTACATCAGAGGACATTCTATTCCGGACTCCCTCGTAGTTACTAATACAAGGAAAAGAGCGGGGGTACCACTATCCACTAGTGAGGCACCACCTGACAAAGAGGGCAAGAAGCTCTATGCACTTGGGAAGAGAATCACGACGTCCGCCGCCTTCTCAACTAGGATTGCAAATAACAATTCCCTACTAGCTAGCTACGCAGATGCACAGTGGAGCAAGCTGCGCAGCGAAGCAGAGGACGCACCAGAACCCCTGCGTTCACGCCTGTTAGCTATAATCTCAGAGGGAACTCTTGTAAACCAGGGCATCGTAAAGAACTCCTTAGATGCCGCAGAGACGGCTGGCCGTTCCCTGGTTCAGGGAATACTTCTCAAACGCCATGTCTGGCTGCGCAATTCGCGATTTAAGCCGGAAACCCAGGCTTCCCTGATAAATAAGCCCATAGAACAAACACATCTGTTTGGGAAAGCAGTTGATGAGGCCCTAGAACATGCGAAGAAGGAGTTTGATACCATCAAGACTCTTGACCAAATTTCTAGGCCCCCTAACAGACGCGGCTATGGCAATAGACGCTCCTTTCGTGGCCAACGCCAGCAGCAAAACCAACAGCAATTTTACTCTGCTACCAACTGGCCCTCTAACCAGGGTAACAACACCCAGTTCAGTCAAAGAAGCCAACGCCGTGGCAGAGAAAGAGGTCGCGGCTCCAGCCCCAAAGGTTCCACGCCCAATGCCAACAAATGACCCGAAGATTCGGGTCCCCTCCCATGCATCACCGGTCGGGGGCCTGCTAACATCGTTCCTTTCAGCATGGGAGGGAATATCGTCAGACCGCTGGGTATTATCCACCATAGCCCACGGATACTGGATCGAATTCAACGGTTCCCCGAAGTACAGACCCCCACGGAACCGACGCATGACACCGGAACACCTCACTATTCTTCTTCAAGAAGTAGAAGAGCTACTGAAAAAAGAAGCTATAGAGGCTGTCCCCCTATCTCAGGTAACAGAAGGTATTTATTCAGTGTACTTCCTTGTACCCAAAAAGGACTTAACCATGTGCCCTGTATTAGATCTGCACCCAGCGAACAAGTTTGTCAAACCCCAAAAGTTTTGTATGGTGACCTTGCAGGAAGTAATCCCACTGTTATCACAGGGGGATTACATGACAACACTAGACATGAAAGATGCATACTTTCATATTTTAATGTTGTCAGCGCACAGAAAATACCTCAGGTTCAAGATAGAGAACAAACACTACCAGTTCAGAGTACTACCCTTCGGGATAGCATCTGCACCAAGGGTATTCACGAAAGTACTGGCAGTGGCAGCGGCCCACCTGCGCAGGTTATCCATCCCGGTATACCCTTACCTCGACGACTGGCTCATAACAGGGGATTCTTTCGAAACATGCTTCTCCAATACCCAAAAGACCGTAGACCTTTTGTCCCAACTGGGCTTCTCCATCAACGAAAAGAAGTCCAGCTTAGACCCCGGCCAAATCTAACAATTCCTAGGGGCTCTAATTCGAACAAAGGACGGCCTCGTCTTCCCCTCCAACGAGAGGGTCCAAAACATGCTGTTTCAGATCCCCCATTATGTGGCAGGTCGAGAGGTGACGGTACGCAAAGCAATGCGCTTGCTAGGGATGATGGTGTCATGTATTTATTTGGTACCTCACGCGCGCCTGCGCCCAATGCAAGAGTGGCTCTACAGCCAGTGGTGTCAGGCCAGCGGACAATGGGACGATCTAGTGGTGGTCTTGCAGGCCTTGGTTCTCTCGCTTCGGTGGTGGACAAAAGAAAACCTGTTATTAGGGAAAACTTTTGCCACACCCGCAGTGGAAGCCACTCTAACCACGGACGCATCCCTTACAGGATGGGGGGCTCACCTATACCATCAGACTGCTCACGGAGCATGGACTCCGAGCTTAGCATCCAAGCATATAAACCTGCTGGAACTACTAGCGGTGTTCAAAGCACTGAAAGCCTTTCAGGAACACCTACAAGGAAAGACAGTGATGGTCCTCACAGACAGCACCACAGCCATGTACTACCTCAACAAGCAAGGGGGCACTCACTCTCCAGGACTGTCCAAGCTGTCCCAGAATATATGAAAGTGGGCTCTCAAACACAACATGTTCCTACTATCACAACATGTACCAGGGGAACTCAATCTGCTAGCAGACAAACTCAGCAGAGACTTCCCCCTGCCCGAAGAGTACGAATGGCAATTGCACGAAGACATAGTCTTCGACGTCTTCACGCAATGGGGATTCCCGGGAATAGACCTGTTCGCAACTATGGAGAACTCACAATGCCAAAGTTACGCCTCCAGGTACCCCCAGAACCAGACCAAGGGGAACGGTCTGTCGATTCAATGGTCAGGGAAATTTGTTTACGCCTTTCCCCCGACTCCCCTTCTCAACAAAGTGGTGCACCAGGAGCAGGTTACCATGATACTAGTGGCCCCAATGTGGGCCCGGCAGACATGGTTCGCTCACTTGATGGAGATGTCCCTATCTCCCCCAGTGAAACTTCCCTGCCCGTACAACATGCTGTCACAGGACAAGGGCAGGACACTGCATCCATGCCCTCAGACCATGAACTTAGCAGCCTGGATCCTGAGATCATATATTTTGGACATTTACAACTCCCGCAGAGATGTATGGACATCCTCAGGGAAGCCAGAAAACCTAATACTCGCCACTGCTATTCTAGCAAGTGGAAAAGATTTGTCATCTGGTGTAGAGGCAAGAGCATCAACCCGGTTGACTGCTCTCCCACTAACATTGTTCTGTACTTGACCCATTTACTGGATTCAGGTCTAGTGTTCAATTCCATTAAAGTCCACCTAGCGGCACTTTCTGCATACACCACTTCCCAACTTAAAGTGTCGTGGTGGAAGATACCAGTTATCAAGGCCTTCATGGAGGGAGTAAAGAGAATACACCCGATAGCTAACCCAGCTCCCGGATGGGACTTAAATGTGGTACTTTCTAGACTCATGGGCCCTCCTTTCGAACCCATGCACAAGGCAACTCTTAAAGACCTCGCTCTTAAGACTGCTTTCCTAATAGCTATCGCCTCCATTAGGAGAGTAAGTGAACTACAGGCTCTTTCTGTACTAGACCCCTTCGTAACAGTTCACAAGGATAAGGTGGTTCTACGCACACACCCAAGGTTTGCACCAAAATTCATCTCGAAATTTCATGCAAACCAGTCAATAGAACTACCAACGTTCTTTCAAAACCCTTCCAGCTTGGGAGAAAAAAGTCTGCATACACTAGATGTACGCAGAGCTGTCATGTTCTACATGGAAAGAACCAGACCACTGAGAAAGACTAATCAGTTCTTTGTCTCTGTGGCAGCAGGAAGAGAAGGAGATGCAGTTTCAAAGTCCACTATATCTAGATGGATTGTTCAATGCATCACTCTCTGTTACACTCTTGCTAAGAGAGAACTACCCTTCAAGCCAAGAGCACATTCCACTCGAGGCACTGGGGCTTCCATAGCGTTCATTGCAAATGTTCCCCTTGAGTCCATCTGCAAAGCGGCTACCTGGAGTTCTGTGCACACCTTTACAAAACACTACTGTCTAGATGCACACTATAGATCTGATTCCCAGGTGGGACAGGCAGTATTAAGACATCTTTTCTCTACTGTTCCTTCTCATAACTTACCGCCAACTGCGGGTACTGCTCGCTAGTCTATGCACAGCATGTGATTCTAAGCAGATTAACAAACATCAGAAGACAATGCATTACTTACCGTAAAAGCATTTCTGATGGTTGTATCTTCTTAGATTCACATGCGCCCACCCGTCCTCCCCGCTCGGATGGAAGGAACATAGACATCCTTTTCTATATTTCTCTCTTTTCTGTACTCACTCACTTCTAGAAGGCTCCCTCAGGGCAGAAAAATACAAACAGAGGGACCTCGACGCGTGAGGGATTGTGGGTACAACGCACGTCACTATAGGGATAGTGTTACAGACACGCCTTGTCGACGTCCCCTTTTTCGACTACGAAAAACAAAATGCAATACTCCGCAGTGACCACTGGATGTCGGACCTATGCACAGCATGTGAATCTAAGCAGATACAACCATCAGAAATGCTTTTACGGTAAGTAATGCATTGTCATATTTGTGCGTTATACGATTGCCTCCTTCTAATGAATGTTTTGTAACTGACTGATAAATTAATAAGTATTTATCCAAGAAATCTTGAGTATAAGAGTTTATTTGAACACCTGTGATTGTAAACCTGTGTAACATCATTACTGCTCACATTCCCCTCTTGAGATTAGCCTGGCTGTTGAACACGCTACCAAAACTGTGTAGTACAGACTTATACCAAAGGTTGGTTTGCTTACATCTGTAGTCCTAGTTGTGTGTAGTGTTCCCAGAGGGTACTGCATACAAACTTTGCCTAACAGCTGCCAACTGCGCAGTGCCGTAGGCTGTCCACTCTACACCACATTCCACGTGGCGCTCCACGTCTGGCGGTGGTTTAGATGCTGAAGTGTTGCACTCAAAGGGGTCCTCCCCTACACAATTGACAAGTCGACAGTTCTGCTGCCTACACTCCTTCAGCATTGTGTAACAGGTTGCAATGCTGCAGACTGTCCCCCACTACACTGCACTCCAAACCACTATCTTTACTAACACTGCTAAGTTTTACTACTTCTCATCATAGAAAAGAATCCTCTTACTACTACTTCTGGACTTATCTGCTACTTTCAACACAGTGGATCCTTCTTAGTTCTTTCCTTTTTGGTCTAGTGTCTCGGTTGTGCTCCTCTAATCCAGGGGTCTGCAACCTATGGCTCCCCAGATGTTTTGGACTATGATTCCCATGATCCCTCACCATTGACTATGCTGGTAAGGGCGGATGGGGGTTGTAGTCCAAAACATCTGGAGAGCCTGAGGTTGAACACCCCTGCTCTAATCTTTCCAATCATGCCTTGTCTTGTCGGTGGAAATTTCCCTCATTTTCAACCGCTATACCTTTTGGGATTCTTCAAGGACCAGCTTTTGGATCCTTTTTTTTTTCTTTATATACATACTCACAATATTATTTAATTCATTTTCTGTAGTAATTTCTTATTCTGATGACCGTGATAATTTTTCCTTTTATTCCTTCTTCAGCTATCTCGTTTCCTTCTGATTCTCTTTTCTCTATGTCCACGGAACTAAGTTGTCATATTTGATCCACAGCTTAACTTTTCTAATTGGATCTACTCCTATTTCTTCCTGTCACTGTCAGCTTTATAATAGTACTCCCATTCAACCCTTTACTAACTTTTCTTCAACTAAAACCCTTAGGCTTACATTTTTTTGTGAATACTATTGTTCATGTCCTTTAATTGGTATTCCTGCATATATTCTTGACCCTCTTCACTCTCTTTAATTCTGCTCTGCCCCATCTATGCTTGCTTATTGCGTTCAAAAAATATCTCCTCCTTTGGCTTCTCTTCAATAGTTCCATTTTCCTGGCCATTTCCAGTTCAGTTTCTTGTGCATTGTGTCCAAAGCATAACAGTTTGAGAGGCCACCCACAACACAGGGAGTTCCTTCCCTCCCCAATCAAGGTGTCAAACAACAAACTGTTTAATATATTCTTTGTTCAGCCTTATTTCAGACACATACCGTGTCCCTTGGAACCCTGCCCTTGTGCCACCAATGAGCCAAGAACCAGGTCGGTGTAGAGAAAATACAAATAAGGCGATCAAAACACTTTCTTTTTGACAAAACTTAGTTCACTGAGTAAAGTTCAAAAAAAAAAAAAAAACAAAAAAAATACATTTATTTGAATCATAGGTAATAGAGATTGAAATGATAGGTTATTTATAATGCACTTAATACCCAGAGGTTTCTAAGCGCGGACCGGGGATCGAACCTGTGGTGCTCATGTCGTATTGCTTCCAAGGCGAGTACGTTGCCCCTGAGCTAACCTCCTGAGACAGTAAAACTACACATGCCACCTTCTCTGTGGCTCACAATTCAACTTCTTTTTACATAAATCACACAAGTTGGTTTGAAAAACACAATTACCAATACTTTATACCGATTTCTATTCAAGGAATAATCAACACTGGTCAATGAACAAAATCAACTTACATATGCAGTGCGGTGCAATTTCGATTTTCCTGCGTGCATATAAAGGCTAGCAGTTTGGTTTACAGTGTTGGATATATTAAGTCTCTCTTTTGCAAGCACTTCTCCCCCCAGCCCTAAAAGCCCAAGCATCAATTGCATGCAACACCCTTCTATTCAAAGGCCAGGTTTAGTGAGGTGAGACAGTTAAGAAGTTTGTTTTTCAAACTCCCACCCTGCCCTCACTTAAAGGCTTGTGTTGGGGAAGTTGGTTAGTAAAATGGGGATGATTTAGGAATGTTCAATTTTCAGACCCCCTCCACTTCAACACCTGTTGGGAAAGTTGGCCGTTTGTGTATATTTTTAATTTAGAGACAAGGACACGTCTCTTCCTTAAAGATGTCGTGGTCAACAGGAAAGATAGGATTACCCAATTACATTAGTCTATAGTTTTCAGCTTACACTGGGAATGAGCTTGGTTAATTTAGAATTTTAACAAACATCACCCTGTGGTGTTTTGCCAAAGGGGAATTCAATTTCTCCAGCATTGGATATTTCATGGATTCACATGCTGTGAATATTCCCCGTGGTCAGGCTGGGAAAACCCTGTTAACTTTAATAGTCGTTTTCCAATGGAAAAAATATTGACACCTTGAGTGTCCCATCGACGTCGATATTGGTTCTTTGGGCAGTACCAATGGGACTTCGAGTGTATAGCCCCGCCGCTTACCCTCAGCTTCAACTGTCTTCCAAACCATTGGGAATACCTCAAGAGAATTCGTCTTTTTGTGAGAATAATTTTTTCGTCACTTCAGCTTTCGCTGGTTCCAGTCTTTTGACAAGAAAGGTGTTTTCCGGTACCGTTATGGAATCCTCATGTCCGAATAAATCTTTGTTCAGGCCGCATGATAGCTGCGACATCAAGAATGCATACGAAGTAGACGGGCATTTGTATTTGTATTTAGTTGTATTTATTGATTTATAGAGAGCTTTACACCAAAGCGCTTTTTGTACCCTAATAATTCAGCCGGAGTTTGCGATATCTGTCAGGGGTTCTCACAAAAAATCCTCAAAGACTGGAATAGGCGCCTAATTTGTTGGCTAAACGAGGGAGCCTATCTGGCTTCGGAGGTCAGCTCTTCACGCAGAGGCAGGGCTGCCACTCCCTCAGATGGGAGGTTGCCATCGCGCTAGTGGTCAAGATCAGATAAACCGCTGCCAAAGAAACACCAGACAGGTGAGCCTAGGCCTTCTTCCAGTCAGGATAAAGCCAAGCTTTCATTATCCACGAAAAGGCCTCCGTCGAGTAGCTGCAGGCCCCCCTCTCATGACACTTCTACATCACGCTCTGAAAGACCAAAGAAGGTGGCCTCGCACCCGCAAAAATCCATGAACTCGGCTTGCACATCTTCGTCATCAGATGAAGTCAAATCAAGGCCTAAGACTGAATCGGCGAAGTCTTCGTCCACGGACAAGCATCACTCTTGATCAGCTTCCCATAAGTCCTCTTCCGGCCATGACTCTACGAAACACAAATCCAGGTAATCATCCAAGCTGTCTCCATCAGCAGTGGTACCCGTGGCGAAGACAACATCTACAATTTGTCTCCCGTCGACTGCTCCATAGATGACGACGGGTTCATAGACAACTCTCCCGTTGACTTCCCCGTTAACCAATGTCCCGTTGTTACGCTCACCTGGCTCCCACAGAGGGGTCGATCTGGACTGGACTGCTGCAATCTCCACCAATGTGACGCATAGGGCCGAGATGACGGACTGGACTGGCCCACCTAGCTTCGTTTGCTTGGCCCGTAGGAATATTCTTCTGCAAGTGAAGAAAGGGAATTAACCACCCGTGGAGTTGAGCGTAAATCCCCCTCACCCTGTTGTTCTCCCCACTGATCACCTTGGATGTCCCCTCTTATAGTCTCACCTGATGATTTCAAAAGATGAGCTCTCCATCCTGCATTGAGCGCAGGGTCGCGTAAAAAACCAGTTGCTTCACTGGCTCGAAAGAATTGGTGAGTTCCAAGACAATATTGACTCTGATATTCCCGGCAAGGCGCCGTAAGTATGTAGTTCGTAAGAGTTCAAATGCCTGACTTTCACTCTTGTCCGATTCCTTGCAGGTTGCAGCTTTACCTTACCGAAGAGTTCCTCGTGGCAACCGGTAATGTTCTGGTAAGGATTTGTATTATCCAACACAGTTCGATAAAATATCCATATGTAACCTGTTGCTTTCTCCCTTATTCAGGCGCTGAGAGAAAGTATGAAGTCTCGGGGGAATAATGCCTCCGACGGTAAAATCAGGTAAGTCTTTTGTGGTGAGGAGGGTTCCCCTTGTTAGTCCCTTGTTTCACCTTGCTGTCCTTTTGTTTCCGCTTGGGGGCTGGGGTTCGGCTAGGATGCGCCGACCCGTGAAGAAGAATAGTACCCCAGGTGGTAAAATCAGGTTAGTCTATGGGGGGTATTCCTCTGTGTATTCCCTTGGCTCACCTTGCTGTTCTTGTCTTCTCCTTAGGTGCCGGAGTGCGGTGGGGACATGCAGGAGGATGCAGTGAAATGTGAAGATGCTGCGAAGGCCGGTGAGTTCAGCGCGGCGCTCCAGCAGACGAGGCGACCCGCATAAAATAACTTCTTTCTTCCAGCTCGAAGACGCAATGAATCGGGAATTCAGGTAAGGATCAAAGGTATTACTCTTGTTCTAACCTTTTCTCCTTCTTTCTCCCTTTTTCTAGGAGCTCCAAACTCGAGGCGGGCGTGGCAGAAGACTGGATGCAGACTTGCAGGCACGGTGAGCGTTACGCTGCTGGATGCAGAATAACGCGAAGTGTGTGCTGCTCTTCGGGCGTTGTTTAAATAGCCTCCAAAGTAGTCCCAGGTAAGTATTCCCCCAGCCCCACCCGAGTAAAAAAGAGTCCCTAGGTTAAATAGTCCCTTCCAAGCCCCTTTTGGCTTGGAGCTCTTGCAGCATGGTCTGCATCAGGTAAGTTTGCAGCATGGTCTGCATCAGGTAAGTTTTAATCTGAGCCTGGCGCTTATGGCGCCAGGACTGACTTCCCATATGAGCCTGGCGCCATAGGCGCCAGGACTGCACCCAAATAGCCCCTAGAAGGGGTTGTTGGGCTTGCTTGGGGTAACTTGATGCCTGCTTCCGGGGTTGCTGGACTTGCTCTGGGTCCCCGGGGGTAGGCATCATGACACCAGTCGACGACAACTTCGATGAAGAAAAAATCTGACACATACTTCCTCTACGAGGTTAGCCCAGCCTGAATTGGCAACGGGAGATCCATCTTCCAAGGGCAGATCAAAGCACACAGCTGCACCTATTGAACAACCTCTTTTAGAAAGCTCTCCGACCATGCTACCAGAGGACATCCTTCTACTTGATATCACATCTGATTTTGAGGCACGATGAGCAGGCAGTTTTTGAATCAGATCCCGAAGGAGTTTCGGAACCGCCTTTTCTGAATCCATCTGTTTTGGGCCAACAGCGAACAATGCAATCGCCTGTTCTCTCCCGTCCCCATCAATGGACATGGGGGCCGTTCTACCTCAATATCCTCTGATAAATCCTCAGTCATTGCTTTCTATGCAAGTACTCGCCACTTTGCAAGCACTCCTAGGACAACTAGACGCAAGGCTACCAATCCCTCAGGCTCCAACAATCCCGCTGTTGTAAAGCCTGCAGATTGCCCCTCACCAGAAGGATACTTCTGATACCTTACGAAACCAGGGCTCTCGCCCCTGAAAACCGTCCCCAGCTAGATCTCCTCCCCCATCTACTAAGGCTTTCAGTCCTCGACACAGGGATCAGAAGGCAGGAGAACTGGATGACACGGAACAGGACATTGCCCCCACAGGACACCCTCTCCACTGTCTCCTCTTCTCCCAGGAGGGCAGACACTTGGGATACAGCAGGCAGTAGACCCGGGCCAGGATTTGCCGGGTAGTCCAGCCCAACCATCTCCCCCCGATTAGATGGGTGCATTCCATGCCATGATTCCTAAAGCTTGCCAGGAATTCGGTCTCACTCCATAGGAAGAAAAGGACTGTTTTTTGTTCGATCACATAAGGAGAAAGGCGGTTTTCTCAATCCCAATACTAGATCATGTATGGCAGGAGGGTGTCCATACGATGAAACACCCTTTTACGGAGCCAGCAGTCAAAGGCTGCTTGGAAATAAAATTCAAAGCGCCTGATACCACTCCAAAGTGCTTACCTTCCCAACCAACACAGGAGTCTGTTGTGTCCGCGGCAGCTAGCAAGAAAACTCGCACCCAACACAAGTGTGCCACTCCACTGGATAATAACTGTAAATGGATGCTTTTGGGAAGAAAGTCCTTACTATAGGAGCGACTACCGTGAAAGCTACCAACTCTTTGGCCAATGCTGCAAGGTATGGCTGTGAGATGTGGCAACATCTAGCGCCATTGTTAGACCACCTTCTAGAGCAGCAGAGGAAAGAAGCTATGCTTTTGTTGCGAGAGGGGGGGAGGCATCAAACCATAGCATAAACATTGCTGTTGACCTAGCTGATCGATGAAGCTTTGAAGACCATGAAAGCGGATTCGGATACAGCAAGGTCCATTATGGCTCTGCAGGGCAGAAGATCTTTTCGCCCCTTTTGTTCCTTTTGTGGTGTCTCAGGAAAAGCAAGATTTTCAGGTTCCCGGGACAAGGGATAAACAGATCCACCTACTATTCCCAGGTCTACAGGCATTCTTTTCAAACCGTCCAAAGCAACAAGGATTACCAAGGTCAAAGGAAACGGGGATCTTCCTCTTCACAAAGAAGCCGTCAAAACTAAGCACAACAAAAACGGCCACAGGGGCAGTCAGATAGGAGGGAAAGCGTCATTTCACCACAACGAGTGGCGTTCAATATCCACAGACAGATGGGTACTAGATGCTATCCAATATGGCCAGTTGTTGGAGTTCAAACGTCCACAATTCCCTGTTCCTCGGTAAAAACATCTCAATCTCACCTTCACATCTTATGTCGAAAGGTCAGCCTCAATGTTAAAAAAAAAAAAAAAGGGCCATCTAGAGGGTTCCCCCATCGGCAAGAGGAAAGGGTACCTATTCCAGGATTTTTGTGGTCAAGAAGCCAAACAAAGTGGCGCCACATTCTAGACCTGCCGATGCTGAACAAGAACATAAAAAAGCAAAATTTCAGGATGCTGACATTGCAAGACGTTAAAAGGGCGCTACAGCCAGAAGAGTTTTAAGTGTCTCTAGATCTCGAGGACGCTTAGTTTCAAATACAAATTCACCCAAGGCACCGCAAATTCCTCAGGTTCACAGTCGGCAACAGACATTTCCAGTTTCGGGTTCTCCCCTTTGGCCTAAAGTCAGCTCACAGGACTTTCACCAAGTGCCTGGCTCCCGTAGGCTTTCCTCCGGAGAAACTGCCACCACGTTTACCTGTACCTGGACGACTGGTCGCTCAGGGGGTCAACCTACCAGCAGACGTAGGAGTCTCTCAAAAGCACAATGCTACTCCTACAACATTTAGGCTTTGCTATCAACTTCAGCAAGTCCTATCTGACACCCTCAAAGAATGTGGTCTTCCTGGGAGCGCAATTCTGAACAACTCACAATCAGGTGAAACATTCTGAAGAGAGGATAGAGAAACTCTTGACCCTAGCGGGCTCCTTTACACTGGATAATCTGTCAGGGTCCGCTCGTATGTCTCTCCTTGGCACCATGTCGTCCTGCATCCCCCTGATTCCAAACTGTTGCCTCTATATGCGCCCAGCACAGGAATCTTTCACATCCATATGGTCCCAGACCCGGTGCTCCTGGTCGGACAAGATAGTCATCGCCCGGCCACTGGCAGAGGGCCTACAGTGGTAGACCCATTCCTTCAACATCAAACAGGGCATGCCCCTGGTAGAGCCAGATTTTCTTTACACTTTCGTGACCGATGCTTCACAGATAGGATAGGATGGGGTGCTCAACTGGATCAGTTCCAAGTCAAAGGCCTGTTGTTACCCACAGAGTCCTCAACCTGGGTCGTGTAATTCAAAACAAGTTTGTTCAAAACAGTTCAAGTTTGTTTCTCCAACTATACTGCTGAATATGAATCCAAGTAAATGCGAAGTCTTGGTTAAGGTAATATGTTTTTATCAAAGAAATATCAAAAATGTCTAACAAAAATAGTCACTAATATAGTCTTAGTGAGGGCGCGGCTGACATATCTCATAGTTTGTGTAGACTTTAAATGCCAATGCATTGCGGAGCAATAAGCTCCTTCAGGGCCAGTCTATACATAATGTAACAGAAAAATACCAATGAAAAATGAAGAATAACAAATATAGTATGGTAGTATTGCATAAAGAACAATTAACACAGACATCACATGGATACATAGAACCATAACACAATTAAGGATAGTAAAGGTAAAATAACATACCCATTGTAGAATGGATTCACATTCATTTTTCATTGGTATTTTTCTGTAACATTATGTATAGACTGGCCCTGAAGAAGGAGCTTAATGCTCTGAAATGCATTGGCATTTAAAGTCTACACAAACTGAGATATGTCAGCCGCGCCCTCACTAAGAATATATTAGTGACTATTTTTGTTAGACATTTTTGATATTTCTTTGATAAAAACATATTACCTTAACCAAGACTTCGCATTTACTTGGATTCATATTCAGCAGATATAGTTGGAGAAACAAACTTGAACTGTTTTGAACAAACTTGTTTTGAATTACACGACCCAGGTTGGGTTTTAACAGAGAGCGGCTGTTTGACTATGTTGCTTACCTAGCCTATTGCTCACTTGTATTTCGGGTCAGGGTGTCTCCAGACCTATTGCAGCCAGCTCCTGTGAGTTTTAACTTATTTTTGCATATATTGGTAACAAAACTTGAAGATTCACCCAGATACTGGACTTTAATTGTCTCTACCCAGTGGTGCCCACTCATTTCTGTTTTTGATTTTTCCTATTTTTGATACTTACCCACAGAGTCCTCTACATATCAATGTCCTAGAGCGGAGGGCAGTACACTGGGCTCTCAAATCTTTTCTCCCCCTCATCAAGGGCTCGGTAGTCAGGGTTGTTACCGACAACAAAACTATTATGTTCTATCTGCGCATGCAAGGAGGGACACACTCACAGGCCATATCCCAGGAAGCTCACACCATCTGGTACTGGGCCATCCAGCATAAGATTCAGATCCTGGCTTTCCACCTGCCAGGGATTCAGAACAAACAGGTGGATACACTGAGCAGGGACTCCTCCCAGATGCACGAGTGGCCACTGAACAGCTCCCAGGTGGCAAAGATCTTTGCTTAGTGTGGTCTCCCCCTTTAGACCTTTTCACCAGCCCCAGCAGTTTGCCGGCAGGGTCCCTCATCTGAACTCCAGAGGGGACACATTCTCTTTTCCTTGGACCGGGGTGTTTGCCTACACGTTCCCTCCTTTTCCCCTGATAAGGAAAACGGTTCAAATGATTTGCAAGGTTCCCTGCAAAATTATCCTGGTGGCCCCATTCTGGCCCAGGCAGTCCTGGTTCTCCGACCTGCTTCTCTTGGGGGTGAACAATCCTCTTCACCTGGGTTCCCAGCCGGATCCCCTATCTCAGAACAAGGGAATGGTATGGCATTACAACCCTGTTAGGCAGACTTTGTATGCAGTACCCTCTGGGACCACTACACAAAATTCTGACTACAGGTATAGGCAATCCAACCTTTGGTATACACTTGTACTACAGTTTTGGTAGCGTGTTGAGCAGCCAGGCTTATAGCAAGAGGGGAAATGTGAGCTGTAGTGGAGTTATACATAGATTCACAGTTACAGGTATTCAAATAAACTTATACTCAAGATTTCTTGCATAAACAATTATTAATGTATTCATCAGTCAGCTATAAAGCCTTCTTCAGAAGGGAGCAATAGAATAGTAACACACAAATACACTTCAGTACTGTACACTTCGAGTTTCTGAATCAGACGAGACCCTTTTGGGATGGACCAGACACAACCTACACCCACAGGTGACTTCAATAACAAGGGTACTGGGGACATTAATATCTTACTGTTGGCATTCAGAATACTCTTAAAAGTTGGTAAAAGGCAAAGGTTATTAGAACACAAGAGATCACAAATATTCTTAAGCAGGTAAATATGTTTGGATCCTCCAAGAAGAGTCATACAATTCAATAGTCGAAGCCAAAGTCAATGGGCAAAAGTCTTGTATAGTATGAAGCACTTCTGGTTAGTAAATGGAAAAGTTTTTGCACAAGTTCTTAGGAGTCTTTGAAGAAAAGAAGAATCCAATGTAGGGCCGCAAGCTGATTAGACTTGTGAATTGTAGAGGTTTTAAGCAACTCTACAGTAAGAGGCACGTTCTCTTATACTTGCTTTACAGTACCTTAGAAATGAAGAAAAGATGCAGCTGATGACTTTTGTTCCTGTGCAGCTCTGCAGATCGTACTGTTCCTGGACCTCATTCGTGGGGACAAGAGGGAGGACGTTGGGGGACTCCTGCAATGCACTGAGACGGTCAAAACTCGCAACCAGCAAACTTCACTTTCAGTGGCTGTTCAGAGTTTCAGCTCCTCGTGTCTAACGCAAATAGCAACACCGCTGTTCCTGGCCATCGAGGTAGAGTTTCCTTGCTGCTGGGGTCCCACACTCTGAGGGGGCTCAGTCTTGGTCAGTCCTGCTTCTTGGGAGTCTGCAGGATCTTCTAAAAGCTCTAGGCCAGCTTAAAAGCAACACACACAATCTGGTGTTTCTCTCCCTGGCTATACAGTTTCCAGCAGCACCTCTGTGGAAATTCAACCAGCTCCGAGATGGATGTCCAGGTGGCTTACTTTGGAGTTGATTGATCCCACCAACTCAAGGGGAGAAGTCGTCCGTGCAGGGGCTTCTCTGTCGATGCGAACTTGGCGTTTCGGCACTGCAGCAGCGCTTCACCAGGCAAACCAACAGTCCAGGAGTTGCAGCACGTGTCCTCTTCAAGTTCTTCTTCGTTTCCTTCGTCCAGTGGTCGACTCTGCCTTCCAAGCCAAAGGACTCGCCTTTTATTCTGTTCTCTCCCTTTCATTCCAGCCTAGCTGTCAGTTGCCCAGCAAGGTGGCTGTCCTTGACAGTCAGCCAGCCAATCGCCACAGAGTGCATTTGGGTCTCCTAGGAGACTAAGCACAGGGAGTTTCGGGCACCTCCCTCACTTCCTGCCTGCCCAAGACACTCTGGAGCCAGAGGCGGGTTTCACTCCCGAACCCCGCCAAAGGCGAAATGAACAAAGACCAAACCTGGTTTGGCGCGCAAACCAAATCTCAAGAAGGACTTTTCCACAAAGAAATGGTGAAAAAAGAAGACAAAGATGGCTCCCGTGTATGCTTTACTGTAGCTGTGAACGCAGCCCGCGGTAAAGGAATACTATGGTAGTTCAAACAAAACCACTGCCACCAGCCATTCAATGAGAAAAGGTAACGCATACAATTTTACATGAGAAACTAGACAAAGGGGATACCAGGTAACCCCTCCAGCACTCTATTGTAAGATGGTGTGTGCTGGGTCTAGAAAGGTACAATGGGTAAGTAAAGTCAATTTCACTTTACTGTTCTTGGAAACAGTAGTTTATCCGAGAGAAGGTATTTAAACCGTTGGGAAATCTGAGAGACTTACCTGTGTCACTGCACTGAAGGTACTTGGTGACACAGTGTAAAAGATGATGTCTATGGAGTTTGTCATACTCGACAACCAAAAGAGAAACCGAGGTAAAATTCACATAAAAATACATGAAAGAGTGGGGAAAAAGGGTCACACTCTCTCCAGGTTAAAGAAAAATCTAGTACTCAAAATCCTGTAAAATTGATGGTGGTCTCTAAGGTGGAGGGAATTAGCACATTTCTGAGAATTCCCCCTAACCAAACCCAGGCTCCCTCAAGTTGGATGACCAATCAGAGTTTGGATATACCTCAGGACTGTCGCTGCATTTTGGCTACGGCAAGAGCTCCTTCTACGAACACATCATATACCCGTAAATGGAAAAGGTTTCGCGTTTGATGTGGCAACAACCTAACCTGCAGCCATTGCGTGTTACTCCTCAACAACTCCTTCCTTACCTTTTCTTGTTAGCAAAAGATGGTCTTGCAGTATCTTCTATCAAGGTTCACCTATCGGTGATATCAAGATTTACGCAGAAAAGAGCTTCTACCCTGCTTTACAGCGGGAGATTAATCAAGTATTTCCCCCCGTTTGGAACCTCAACTTAGTCCTAACAGCCCTCATGAAGCCACCTTTTGAGCCTATGTCAGCAGCTGACATCAAATTTCTCACTTGGAAGGCAATCTTTCTGGTGGCTGTATCAGAACTACAGGTTCTGATCATTGATCCACCATATTTGCGCTTCACGAGGGACAGGGTGGTTCTCTGTACAAATCCACATTTCATTCCAAAGATTCCATCGGATTTTCATAAAAACACTACAATCACTCTACCAACCTTTTTTCCTAATGCTTCCACTCTGGCTGAAAAGGCTTTATATTCCCTGGACGCCAAGAGCTTTAAAGTACTACCTAGATCACACTAAATCGTTCAGATCCTCCAAGCAACTCTTTGTGGATTTTGGCCCTTCCAATAAAGGTAGGCCAATTTCAAAACAATGCATCTCACGCTGGGTGGCTGCTACTATATCTTTCTGCCACGCAAAAGCCAACAAACCACTACAATCCGCTCCCAGAACTCATTTCACAAGGTCCACAGCGGCCTCAGCAGCTCTATTGGCAGCCTACCAATCAGAGACATAGGCAGAAATCTGGGAAGTGCCCCACACGTTCACCAGGCACTGTCTGCATCAACAACATGCTGAAGATGTACAGGTGGGACGAGCGATGCTCCAACATCTGTTCCAGTAAGGTAAGCCCCGCAGCTTCCGGGGTTTGTGCTCTACTCCTGTTTATTACCTTAAGGTTATATGCTTTTTTTTGTCATATTACTGAAGGTTTGTGTCCTCTTTGCCTGAGATGCACTTCTACTGCTACAAAGTCTATTCACAGCATGTGAATCCATGAAAGATCCAATGCTGGAGAAGGGAGTAGTTTCTTACCTGTAACTACATTTTCCAGCGTTGGTATAATTCATGGATTCACATGCGCCCTCCAGCCTTCCCCCTTAGGCAAACATCCTTCTTAGATCATCCTCCTTTTGGAGAGGTTAAAATTTGAGGGGATGCCCCGGGGGAGGAGTTATACACACTACGTCCCATTGGTGCTGCCCAAAGCATCCATGACGATGTAGATGGGACACTCAAGGTGTCAAGTTTTTTTCCATAGGAAAACTACTATATTAAAGTTATCAGGGTTTTACCAGCCTGACAGGGAATAGTCACAGCATATGAATCCATGAAAGATGGCAACACTGGAGAAATTGAGTTACAGTTAAGAAACTACTCCCTAATAGTCAGTCAAATAGGCGAAGGGGCTACACAGTTTACCCCTCTCTCCCACTAATGGAAAAGAAACCACCAATGAAAGGGAATGGGTTAATTAAATTGATGCCCCCTGACCCCTGCTGACCTTTTGTTGGATAGTCTACTTGGTTTTGGAAATCGCTGTGATTGGCACCTCGGGGACTCAGCAGCTTCTTTGTAGGGAAAAACCGGATTATAGCCAGAACTTCAGTCATTTGAATCCCACAGAACTTCTCTCTCTCTGGGTCCAGTGAAGAATCACAGCCTCTACTTTTCTAGTCTACCCAGCAATATTTCCACTGAGATGAATGAAACTTCAGCAAATCTCCTTTGGTAATGTTGAGCAGCTGTCCCTTTCTCTCATAGTGCATCCACTTTATATACCAGTTATGACACCATCCAGATTTCAATATGGGCAGTGCCCTGCAAGAATTCTCGCTCCTTTTGATTGGTCCTTCAGATTTCTCTCCACGCCCATCCCGTCTAATAATTGGTTCAGTAGTCTAGAACAAAAACATTACATCTCCCATTTGAAATTTCCCTTTTTTTATGTCGACTTTAGCCAAAAAGTAGCTATCTGGCAAAACTTCATAATTTACTAGTAACTGCCATAATATAGATGTTTTCCGCTTCAGCTCGTCATGGGGGATTGAATGAAATGACATCCGGGTTCGCACCATGTTGCAGGGGCGTGTGGCAATTTTTTGCCGTTTATACAAAAAGCATAATAGTTAGGAAAATGCAGTACTCTTCAAATAACTTTTACCTTCCACTAGCTCGCCAATTCATAAATTCTGGACATTTTCAGAGTAGCCAGAAACCCATTTTAGCTTGCCATTACAATTCCGTAAAAGTTGCATGTGGATACTTTTTATTTGAACAAAATGTACTTGCAATTATCTTAAAAATGACACATAAATGGATGCAGTGCGACTTGTGGTTGCTGAGAAAATGCATCAGTTATGATAGTCCATTTAAACTAATGGGAAATCTTCATATGTATGCAAATCCTTTCTACGGACCAGTTTCCATTCTTGGCCATCATGTGACCAGAGCCTCCTGGACTAGCCTCTTTGTTGTTTGAAGTTGATGGACTGCAGGTGATCTAGTTGGGATGCATTGGCTACACAGAGATCTCCCACTGCAGATAAGGTGTCATGCTGGCCCTGTGGTGATATGAGGCCATGCTGACATCTGGCATTCTGTCCTGTTATCTGAAGTCAACCACTATTTCAATCTGAAAACCTTCTATTTTCTTGTTTTTTTGTCAGAGTTCAGCTCTCCTTGATTGCAGCCCCCATTAACTCAGATCCTCCCTACATTCTAGTCAGGCTCTGCCTAGGCCATTTGCCCTGCAAAGAAATGAGCCTTGAGGTCTGGTGATAGGGGAAGTTTGCTTTGAAAACCATTAAGAGCAGTCCACACTTTATTGCAATTGTAAATGGCTGGGATGCAAGAGCTTCCCCCTCCAGGCTTGCAGTGGAGGAAGCCATTTGGGAAATCTGCCCAGAGACCCACGGATTGTCCCTGGCTGAATCAGCTCACATATTTCATTTTCTAACATCAGCCTTGATTCTGTGAAATACTATGTATTTTACTGATCATGGTTCAATTTGCATTTGCATCAGGGGGGTTTTCTCTTTTCACGCAGCATTGGTTTTGAAATATGACTGAAAGTAAAGGGCTGTTTATTTCAGTCATTAATACAATTTTTAATGATCGGTTTGTTTTTCTGCTGAGTGGGTTTGAGTTGTCAAAGAGCACCACCTTTTGATGGGTGGCAGTTTCAGTGAAAATGCTGCATTTGTCTCAGCCCGCAATATACCATGCCTTTTCAGTCGGCACTCTGATTGGATGTTCTTTCTTCAATTTTCTGGATTTCAACGACAGAATCACACCCATGTAGTCTGCCTTAATAGGCCCATTTCCAGTGAGAAGGTTCTTGAAGACTGGCAGGTCACTTTTCCAGTGGGCCCTTCAGTTCTGTTTGTTTGGGGCCTTTGATTAAACCCCACAAAAGGCATCCATGGTCTTGCTCCTCTACTATTCTCTTTAATATCGGTATTTGCACCTCTTCCTACACTTCGATCTTCTTTCTCTTGACTGTCCTACACAACCCCTTTGTGCTTAGTCTCAGTCTCCTTTTTTACTTTCAGCTTCAATTCTGCAACGTGCTTCCCCTTCATTTACCTTCTGCTCCTACTCTCATCCAATTCATCACTTGAAGCTTACTTTCTTTATTCTTTGTAAAGGAAATGTGTACTTGACGTTGCTCATTTTGTAGATTACTCTTAATTATTTTGTAGCAATTTCACTATGTAAAGTGCTTTTGCGAAAACACTATATAAATACAAATAAATTAATAACTGATTTTCTAAAAGTGTTATTTATTTTATTTATTCGTTGCTTGTAATGCGCTCGTACAATAGGAATATATAAGCGCCGAAAGGGCAGGGAGGAAAGGAGAGTGAGAAGTGCATTACAATAATTTCTAACAAAATATTTAAAGAGCTGGGGGGTAGAGGGAGGGGGACAAACCTACTATGTCTTGTGAGTATTCAGAACGTGCAAGTGCAGAAGGAAAAGGGAAGAGGGGTAAGTGCTTGGGAGTCCGAGCTGTTGGCTGAGCCATGGACGTAGTGCTAGAAGTGTTGAGTGACCTGGGCCGAGGGAGGTGTAAGTGTGAGTATCCTGAGTGGAGGGAATGCAGATGCAAAGTGCTGTGGAAAGACGGGAGCTGGGAAGTATTGGTGTGGGAGGTCAATGCCCCAACATTTCTTAAAGGCCAAGGCCACCGATTCAGCATCTGTTAGATTAGCAGAGGAGAGCAGAAAGGAAGGAGGAGGAAAAGAGGGAAGTCTTAAGGAGCTTCTAGAATTTGAGGAGATCCTGCTCCAAGGCGCAAGCGGAGAGTGAGGCTATTCCAAAGGAGGGAGCCTGCAGAGGAAAGTGAGTGCTCCCCTGCCCTCTGTTTGGCAAAATGCTTTGCACACAAAGAGTTGGTGCTAGAGGAGCAAAGTGGTCTAGAGGGAGAGTTTCGAGGGGATTGGGTCCTCCGACGTATTCCATATCTATGACAGGTAATCACCACAGCTGTGCTGCTTCGGAAAATTGTCTGCATCCTGCATCGATGACGTCGATACGCTGTCCTCGAGGGCCTCCGTCGAGCCGTCGTCACCGGATGTTATAAGTAAGACACACGACGCCCGTATCCTCAGTTCCGTGTTTGCTTCGGAGATCTCGGCGTGCCTCGGTTCTTGTGAGTTCTATTCTTTTGGTTCTTCGAACCTGTTAGTTTTTGAAGATTTCCATGATGTCGTCTTCTACCCTGCGTCTGGGTTTCAAGAAGTGTCGGGTCTGTGGTTCCAAGATGTCGCTGACGGACCCGCACGATGCCTGCCTCTGGTGCCTCGGTGAGGACCATGCCACGGACGATTGTGACAAGTGCCAGTCGTTAACATCAAAGTCCCGCTCTTTTAGCTTTGTATCTAGACACCCTTAGGCAGCCAGTGTTGGTCTTCCTTGTTGGCCTAGAGGGGCTGTATTTGACAAATCTTTCTGCCAAGTATTAGGGGTGCAGAGTTATTAAGGCATTTATAGGTAACAGAGGCTGTTTTAAGCTAGATCCTTTCTTGGATAGAAAGCCAGTTCTGTCTAGTTGTTGAGAGATGTTGCCATCTGGGGATGCCCGATGCAGTCCTGAGTGCGTTGTTCTGCAGGTTGAGAAGAGCTGGGTGGGTAAGATGGAAGCAGGAACCCACTCAGGGAAGATTAAGATTACCGCCCCACCCCCTGGCAGTGCGCTTAGGCCGAGGCTTGGAGATGATCTTGAAGTCGTCAGAGAGGAGGGAATCAAAGACAGTGACTGTGCTGGCATTGAACCAAGTCTCGGTAAGAGCGAGAATGTCGAGGTCACTGTCTTCAAGGAGACAGATGTCCGAGGAGTGTTTGTTGGCTGATCGGGCACTAAGAGGCGCTAGGTGGAGGAGGTTGGCACTTTTTAAGGTTTTCTGAGGTGGCGTACAGGGGTGTGATATACCAGTCAGAGGAGGTAGAAGTGGGGGGGGGGGGTTTGCAGGCGAAGGAAGGACGTTAATGCGAGAAGGCAAGATGCAGTCAAAAAGAAGGTTGGGTTGTGGACCCTGAACCGGAATGGTGCCAGTGTGATGAACGTTAATGAAGCAACGAGACAATCCCACTTGGTGCACCGTTAATAGTGGAGTGTGAGGAGGGAGAGAGAGTGTACATGAGCTATGGGGTCCAGAAATCAGGAGAAGGCACGGAGAATAGGATATCAGTGAAAACCTCTCTGGAGGAGGCACTGACGTAGGTGTCTGCAATGGGAAATCCTGGGTTTGCAGGATGTTTTTGTGCTTCTTCCTGCCAGACTTGGAGAGAGAAGGGGGCATCGGCGATGGTGTAGCAGTTAAAGAATATAAGAGAGATGGAGAGAGCCATAGGATTAGCCAAGGAATGTGAGAGGGGGTAGAAAGCACCACCCAGTTCTGGCTCACAAGGAGGCCTAGTAGAATGAGTTTGGGGAGAAAAAGAGAATTCCAGAGGAAGTAGAATTACATTTGATGAGTGGTACAGAGAGGTGAGTAAACTATACACAGCCAAATTCGATTTTTAAATGGGGTAGCAAACAGTGCAAAGCAGATGATACAAAGCAATGTTAATAACTGCTTGTCTAAAAGGGTTAAATTAACAGTCTAAAAGGAGAGACCCCACTGATCATATTTCTTGGTAATACCCTAATAGGGTTTGGGAATCCAGCAATTTGTTTCTAGTACCAGTAATATTCCATGACCATAAAATGTTGTTTTTGTGAGCTAATATCCTAAGCTACACTGCGTGACTGTCTACTAGTCTCTGGAATGTGTCCACAATGAATCCTCATAGATGACTTCAGAGGATGGTATTGCAGGTACTTCAGTGCTTCAGCAAGGCTATCAGTGTGTCTATCGATCTCTTTTCAGAGGTGTGAAAAATGTGGCTTGTGATTCGTTGTTCAACTTGAACTGTCTCATTCTAAATTCTCCTTCTCCCATGGCAGCATGGTGCCTTACTGACATCCAGAGTCTATCACCTCTTTGCCTCAATGTCAGCAAAACTGTCCTGCACAGTCTACAGACTTGAAAGAATATGTTTGGGCACAATGACGGGACAAATATGTGCATTAGATCGGTCTAAGACTCAATGTACAGCTGAAACAGTAATATTTCATCTTAAGTTGTGCCTTTATCTATATTAATGCTTGTATGTCCAGTCCAATCAATGACTGTCCCGCACCCCCAATTTTCTGTTCACATGACCTGTGGAAACTCTGGTTAACTCCCTACCTGCTGGTAGGGCATAGGAATGGTCACCCCCTGAATATTTTTCAACAGCGTCTGTACCAGTAGTTGTGTATATGGTTTCTTGTTGTGGCATGGTTTAGGCCTAAGCAACTTCCTCCCCTTGTGGTCTACTGTGATGCCGGAAATGCATTGGAGGGACAGGGCTTCCATGTCCTTGATCATGTGTGTGCTGTGTGGTTTTCTGCACAGGAGTCCATGTGGGACTCCTGGCAGTGCAGCCCTTCCTCTTTTTGGTTGTGGTGAACAGAGGCCCATGGAATACCCTTATGGCACCCATGGGGGCGGAATACAACCCTGTACCCCTAGTGTATGTTTTTGGGCATATTAGTGTGTCCCACAGAGCCGGTTATGGGCTGTTAGCAGCTCCATGCTGAATTTGACAGGTGCTCCGAGTATGCTCCATTTTGGGATAACCCAGGCCCTGCCATAGGAATCAGTGGATTCCTGAAAGGAGACAAGATGGCCCCTGTGGCCCCTTGGGTTCTATGACCTGTTACTTGTTTTCCCATGTCCTGGTAAGCCCTGCCTCTGTCCCTTCCCCTGACTGGCTGTTGGGTGGAAGAACCATATATGGTATTGTAAGGGGGTGGGGGGGGTGAGTCCAGGCCAGACTAGCTGGAGCCTTACCAGCGACTGTATGTTGTGGGTACACCCTTGGGGCGGGACCTGGGTGAAAGGTAGTATGACCAATATGCACTTCATGTTATGGGTGTCTGGCTTCTGTGAGACGCAAAGAATGAAACCGCCCTGCCCGAAACTGACATGAATGCAGTGTGGTGTGCTGAAAGGCTGGGTGCTTGCCCCAATCCACATTCCTTGTTATGGGTGGATTTGAATGGCATGAATGCACTGTGAGCCTGATTGCCTGCCTGCATGATCGCCCTTCTGATTGGCTGCCTGAGCTTGGCTCAGCAGTGTGAATGAGAGACAGAACAGTATATCTGGAGACCTCTCACTTACCAGAATTGTTCAAAAGCTGGCATTGAAACTTGATGCTTAACCTTAAAGCCCAGCTGGAAGAAGGTCTTGCTGCTGCTTGCCGTCGAAATCCGAAAGCTGTCGTGTCTGTCAAGGACTGATCCAAGAGAGGCCTGGCTAGGAGAACTCTTCCCAAGATACGAGGGAACATCGTACAAAAGCTAATCTTCACCAAGTCACCCTGGAAGCCAGTCCCGAAAGACTGTCGACCGGAGATGGGGACCGCCGAGGAATACTGAAGTGAAGCACCGAGACATCGATGTTCATGGTCGCCGACGAGGGTTCGGAGGTTTGCCATAACTGCTGGAAGCCCATCGAGTCGTGGTGCCCAGAAGTGGGGACAGCTTGACGCCATGCTTCTCGACGACCGGAGCCGCGCCACTCCCCCTTTTGCCTAAAACATTTGAAAAAGGACTACTCCCTTGTCATCACTGTCGACTGCTTTGTCCCGCTGGAGAAAGTCCAGTTCTTCGACAAGCCGGGAGAATACACCTCTGGGTTTCCCGCCACCCGAAGTCCACAAAGACACAGACCAACGAAGATCTGAAAGCCAGCCATGGTCGGGCCCAAGATGCAGACACCTGACGCCTGCTGCCGGGCCTACGTTCATCGGTCTACTTTGCGGCAATGAACTCTTGTCATCAAGGTGCACCGCATGTCTCCTCTTCACAGGACATTCACAACCGATTGTCGACGTGCACTGCGAAGGTCGAAACTGCTCTCTCGACGACAGTGTTCACATTTTCTTCGAGGAATCTCGATGCGCTGTGGCTCCTGCTTTAAAGGGAGTTCACCCTGGAGGGATCCGTCTATGAACCATCGAATAAACTCTGCTAAACTCAGGTACATTGGGGTAGTAGAACATTTTAGCAGGGAATAAGACTATTTTAAACATATATGGACTGGGCTTGTTGATGCACTTTTACTGGTTGCCCAGGTGGGGGGGGGGGTCCTCGCACAGAACTGTGCCTTGGGTAGGGACAAAGTATTCTGCCATTGTTTAACCTAACTTGTCTTCCTTCCTATGTCTGATGTTGATTCACTTTACTATTTGATATGTATGCCATTGGAAACTGTCAGCCTTTGGTGCATTTTAAAGGAGTTGAGCGAATTGTGGTATCACATAGACATTGTACATATTTCTCATATTCGTATTGCCAACGCAGAAGGTGTGTTATTGATTGTGTATGTATATTGAACGTTATATAAAGAGCTGTGATATCACATAACAGTGTGTGGACATACCTTTGTGGGGGCTTGGGGACTGCACTGTACTTCAGAATCTGCCCGCATCACCTCCTGAGAGCTTAAGCCTTAGTTGCTCATCCATTGCTACCAACAATAGAGAATCTTGGATGGAGTGCTCTGTGCTTCTACTCTGCCATATAGAAGGCATGAGTGCGGATAACCCCACCTCCAGTCTGTCTTTACATATACCCTGCAGCCTTGCTTTAATATACAAGATGCATGTTTATAGTGACAGTGGCCTCACAAAGAGAATGGTTGCGGTACCAGAATTGCGGCTTCACCATGGAGGTTGTTCAGATGGCTGCCTGCATGCAGAGCGCCAAATCCATTTAGACTATAAGATGAATGTTTTGAAGTTTGTATCGAAGAAAATGTCCCTCGACAAATCTGTTGTAATTTTCAGTCTTCTGTGATCCTAACTTGGACACATTTTAAAGGCTATTTGGCTGCGTTTTCTCTTTAAAATAAAAAAGTATGTTATGTTGGCATCCGCACAGTTTGATTTCTCAAAACTCTGGTTAATTCCTGTTCATCTAAGATTTTTGTGGTTCCCGCCTGGGACTTGTTTCTTAGGCTGACATTTAGCTTGCTGCTCCCTTTGATCATCTGGATTCCTTTTCCCTTAATGCTTGTGACAGTTAAAATTATTTAATTTTAAATTGAAGTTTGGTGACTGAGCTGCTTGCTCTGTGCCAAGCCTGCCTTCCTTAGTCATTTCCCAAGAGAAAGTGTATTAGAATCGGAGGCCATCCCTTTGACCTAAGATGGGCTATGTTCCATCATCTGGTCTCCCCCTCCTTCCCCCTGAGCGTCTCACCCAAGTGTGTGTGTGTGGCCGTGTGTGTGTGTGTGGCCGTGTGTGTGTGGCCGTGTGTGTGTGTGGGTGTGGCCGTGTGGCCGTAAAGGGATTTTGACACCTGAAGCCAAATTGAGTGTGCTTGACTTTTACCTCAAGAATTTGGGAATTTGCAAACAGCTTTTTCTTTGCTACATGAGGGGAAAATAGATTACCTAGTAGTCCCAATTGAGGTGGAAGTCCTGTGTGTGGAAAGTGTGCAAGGGATAATTTGGGGGTATCTGGACTCAGTCTAGTCATGGCCAGTGGACTACTTCCGATTACAGTGCAAGGTTCTGTGAAGAAGACCTGAAGCAAGACCCAGACAACAGATTCAAAGTTCAAACCAAATGTATTTATTAACTAAAATGTCAGGATGTTTTAAGGCCTCACTTGCCATATACTAAGGTGGGATTTCCCTACCTAAAGAAACGAAGGACAGTCAGAGTCAGTAAGTTCAACTTGAGTCTGTCTGTGTCCTAAACCTATACTTGCCCTCACAGCTAAACGGTTATAGGTCAAAGGTTCGACTGAAAAGGATCGAATGACAAAAGGGTCGAATCAAAAGGACCGAAAACAAAAGGGTCGATTATTATTTTTTTAAAAAAAAAATTTGGGGGGGGGCCCAAACCCCTTTTTTGTGGTAAAAACCACTTTGTTTTCCTATAAGAAACCCCCCCAAAAAAATATTTTAAAAAAAATTCAACCCTTTTGTTTTAGGTCCTATTGACTCGACCCTATGACATTCGATCCTTTTGGATTCAAACCTTTGACTGGACACCCAGCTAAACTATACAATGTGTATGGATATCAGTAACAAATGAAGTGTTCCAACTAAAGTTCTGAGCTTCTTCCACCTCGAAGCTTACTTTCCAGCTCCCCTTCCCCGAGTTCAAAGCAGTTCAGAAAGGTCTTGGGGTTCCTTTCCCCAAGTAAGTAACATATTTCCAAACAGGCCTTAGTGTTCCCTTCCCCAAGGCTACAACACTTTAAGCTTGCCAATGTATAATCAGTCTCTGCATTCCCATGACCAGTTCCAGGTTTGAGGAAGATGAGCACTCCTGGTGCCTTCACTGCCTTCACGCCGACAAGTCGCACGTGGAGGACTGTGCGTTCTGTAAGAACATGTCAGTCCCGACAATGAAGGACCGTCTTATTCGGCTCACCAACTGGCCGGAGGGGAAGAGCCCAGCAGCAGGTGAGAAGAAGTCAGTGGTGTCTTCTAAGACCTTTGAGGGTGCTCCGGCGACGGGGGCCCAACAAAAGGCAAAGCACCGGGAGTCTGCGGGCACCGGGAGCACCGTTGGTTCGGGCTCCTCGGCTGCCAGGCCGGGCACAATGTCACCGACGCCATTATCCACGAGCCATCGCTCTGGCTCGGGGGTCGGGGGGACAGGAAGTCTGAGAACCCGGGTAAGCTTCGGGAGAGGCCCCGGTCGATCCCGAGGGAGAAAGCCAAGGAGGGGGGCGTGAGGCGGTGACCCTCGCCCTAAGCTTGAAGGCCTCAGATGGGTCCAAGGTCATGAAGGCCCTGATTCACCCAGCGAAGGCCTCGATCGAAGGAGTTGTGGTGGCCCTGGCGAAGCCTGTGCAGGCTACCCCAGTGGAGAACACTTCTGGGCCTAGAGTTTCCCTGCCACCCTGAAGGGAATCATCTTTCCAGCCTATCGAGAAGACCCCCGTGAAATCCCGGGACGAGAAAGAGGGGGGGGCACGGTAGCGATAACGGACACAGATACCACCTCAGAGGATGAGCTGGCTGGCATCAAAAAGATCCTGGACAAGAAGTTCGAGGGAGTCCGGTCCTACGGGAGGGATCCCGACGAGGCGGACATGGAGAGCAACGGTGGAGGCGACGAGGAGCTGCGGCCGTGGAGAAAACGGAGGAACCCGCGCACCAGCATTCGTGCCCGTCGCAACAGATGCCTACACCGCAGGACAAGTCGGGTGCAATCTTGATGGCTTTGCAGACCCTGTGTACGGAGATGAGTACAAGGTTGCCCTTACCCCCAGCGGACAATCCAGCGGCGCCTGGACTGACGGGGAGCCCACCGAACAAGCAGAGGCGAATCCATCCTCCCCCTCCCTTCCATCCTTCTCCTCCATCCCCTCCACCGAGGGATGAGACGGAGACAGCGATGACGGGGACGGATGAGGACGGTGGTGATGACGGGATGGATCTCCCATCATCCCCTCCCCGGGCCTCCCGTCTCGACGAAATTGGCTCCTTTCACGCCATGATCGCCAGGGCATTGGAGCTTTTCCAACTATGCCCCGAAGAGCAGAAGGAAGGTTTCCTCTACCAGCCCTGGACTTCCTCCTAGACGACAAGAGGGCGGAAGCCCTTGAAATCCTGCAGGAAGGCGAGGTGGCTTTGGACCACGCCATCACAGTGGCCACGGACATCACCGACACCTGCTTTCGCCAGATGGGCAACGGCGTTTGCCTTCACCGTCGTGGTTGGCTCAAGGCCACAGATTTCCGTCAGGATGTGCAGACTAGGGTACTGGACATACCCTTTGACGGGAACAACCTGTTCGGCAAGGCAGTGGACGAGTCAGTTCAGGCCATCAAGGCGGACACCGAGATGGCCCGGGCCTTGGGTTCTCTCAATCAACGACTGCCGTCCTTTCGGACCTCTGGAGGCAAGTCTCAAGGTGCCTCCAAAGAATTCAGCGGCAGTTCTGAGTTGCAGGAAGCCTACAGAGGCCGCAGCAAGGCCGGAGGACACTGTCATTGCCAAGAAGGCCAAGGTGGCAAGGCCTAGGCGAAGAAAGACTGAACGGGCCGTGATGTCGGGCCCCCACCTGAGCACCCCGATGGGAGGCCGGCTGGCGAATTTTGTCAGCGTGTGGGAGTCCATCTCCACCGACTGTTGGGTGCTAGAAGCCCTGGCCCACGGGCACACTCTGGACTTCCAAAGCAGGTGCCCCCGTCTACCACCTGTGGCCAGGAAGGAAAACCACATGCCACAGCTGCTTCTGGAGGTACGAGCAATGCTAAAAAAGGGTGCGATAGAACTCGTCCCGAAGAGGCTCCCGGGCTCCGGAGTATACTCGCGGTGCTTCCTCGCCGGAAAGAAGACGGCGGCTGGCGGCCCATCCTAGACCTTCGCCGCCTCAACAAATACATCAAGTTCCAGAAGTTCCGGATGGTCACCCTTCAGCACGTCCTGGGACAGCTGGATGGGGGAGACTTCCTGTCATGGCTGGACTTGGAGGATGCCTACTTCCAAATCCCCATATACAAAGGATATCGAACGTTTCCACGATTTGTGGTCCAAGGGCAACACTACCAGTTCAAGTCCCTGCCCTTCGGGTTGAAGTCAGCGCCGAGGGTCTTCAAGTGCCTGGCACTGATGGCGGCGCGGCTGCGCCTGTAGGGGATCCACGTATACCCCTACCTGGACGATTGGCTCATCCGAGCAAAGTCAAGAGAACTCACCGTTGATCACACAGCGAAGACCGTCCGCCTGCTCACGGATCTGGGATTCTCGATCAACTTCGCGAAATCCCATTTGGTACCATCGCAAGACGCCCTGTTCCTGGGAGCCAGACTCGACACAGTGGCGCGGTTGGCTTCACTGTCAGAGGAAAGGACAAAGGCCATCCTGGGCAAGGTACAAAGGCTGTTGACAATGGAAGTGGCCAGGTCAAGTCCCTGCTCAGCATGATGTCATTGTGCATCTACCTTGTGCGTCTATGCAGGTTGCGGATGCGGCCATTGCAGGAGTTCCTAGACACCCGTTGGATGCAAGCGGCGGGCAGCTTTGAAGACAAGATCTCCCTCAATGAGACGTTCCGTCAAGTAATCCAGTGGTGGGGCTCCCAAGCGCTCCTCACGGCGGGCATGGACTTCCAGACCCCAGCGCATCAGGAGACTGTGACGACGGATGCCCTCCTGGAGGGATGGGGAGCACACAACGGAGATATCCACGTAAGAGGCCTTTGGCTCCCGGAGGAGAGATCCCTGCACAACAACGTCTTGGAGTTCCGGCCTGTGTTCTGGGCCCTCAGGTCTTTCCTTCCGTCCCTCAAGGGCAAAGTGGTACGGATCTTCACCGACAACACCACCACAATGTTCTACATCCGGAAGCAGGAGGGCACCAGATCCCCAGCCCTATCCAAGGAAGCGCAGGATCTGTGGCACTGGCCCGTTGCCCAGGGGATGTTCCTGGTACCTTTTCATAAGGCAGGAGTGAAAAACAGCCGCTGACTCACTCAGCAGGGAGCTGCGCTCTTGCCACGAGCGGGAGCTTCAGCAGGATCAAATGGACCTCCTATTCTGACAATGGGGCAGTCCCTAGATCGACCTGTTCGCGACGGTGGCGAACACCAAGTGCCAGAGGTTTGCCATCAGGTTTCCCCAGCCGGGGAGCATGGGCGATGCATTCTCATTCCCCTGGGGCGGCCTGTTCCTGTACGCGTTCCCACCGTTGCTGTTGCTTCTGCGACTCATCAATCAACTCAGATGGTTCCGGTGCAGGTGGAGCCCCGTTGCACCGGCGTGGCTAGCAGATATGGTTCCCGGACCTTCTGGACTTGTCAGCGTCCCCCCCCCCAGTCAAACTACCGATGGACGTGGATCTTCTTGCCAGGGAAGGAGGCGCCATCCTACACCACGACCCGGGATTGCTGGACCTGCAGGCCTGGCTCCTGCAGCACTAGAGTTCGGAGGCTATGATAACCTGGCAGACTTCAAGGAGGTACTTGCAAAGGCCAGGGCGTCCTAGACTCTTAAGTGCTATGGACATAAGTGGAAGAGGTTCTGTGTCTAGTGCCTTGCACAGAAGATCAACCCTCTATGGATTACGGCCCCAAAAGTGCTGCCGTACTTGCTGTCGCTGGCCAAGGCGGGGCTGGCCCATGCCTCCATCAAGATCCACCTGGCGGCTATCTCCCGCTACACCAGAACACCGGGGCGGTCGTCGCAGTGGTCTCACCGCCTGGTGAAGGAGATCATGAAAGGACTGTTCCGCTCGTTCCCGCCGGTGAAGGCCCCGTCCCCGGCATGGGAGCTCCACGTGGTGCTGACCAGGCTCATGGGTCCCCCATTCGAGCCCTTGCACTCGGCACCTCTGAAGTTCTTATTGTGCAAGACAGCGTTTCTTGTGGCCATCACCTCCGCACGACAAGTGTGAGTGATTCAGGCCCTCTCCTGTAAACCTCCATACCTGATATTCCACGAGACGAGGGTAGTGCTGAGGACGCACCCCTCCTTCATGCCGAAGGTGCCGTCTGACTTCCATCTCAACGAGCCCTTGGTGTTACCGGTTTTCTTCCCGCCGCCTTCGTCGCCAGCTGAGAGGACTTTGTACTCGCTGGATGTGGCTAGGGCGCTGAAGTTCTACGTGGACCGCACAAAGTTTTCGAAGACATCACAGCTGTTTGTGAACTTTGGACCTGTGAACCAAGGGAAGGCCCTTTCGAAGGCTTCCATTTCCAGATGGCTCACCGGCTGCATCATGCACTGTCACCGGTTGGCAAACCAACTGTTGCCCAGCTGTCCGAGAGCCCATTCAACCAGAGCGATCGCTGCTAATACGGCGTTCCTTTCTGGTGTGCCCCTGCTAGACAACTGCAGGGCTGCTACATGGAGGTCGACACACACCTTTACCTGATTCTACTGCGCCAACTGGGATTCCAGGGAGGAGTCCAGAGTCGGCTAGGCAGTGCTGCGCAAACTTGTTCGCTTGAAGGTGAGCCTGGTGAGGAGGTAAGAGATGCTTAATGTTGAGTTGTTGAAATGCTTAATGTTGAGCCTTGCCACCACCTTGGCTGTGCATGTGTGTACTGCTATGTATTCTTGTATTCATGAGAATGTGAATCCATGCCATACCCCATGCTGGAGAAGGAACAAGTTACTTACCTGTAACTGTTCTCCTGGATGAGTCTGGCATGGATTCACATGCGAACCCTCCCTCCAACCCGTCTGTGGCTCTTCTCTTGATCCTCCTGCCACTTTACATGCTACCAAATCTGAAGATGGCTGCCAGAGGAGGGGCTTAGATAGAGGGCAGTCATTGGCTGGGGGCAGTATGACCCAGAGGCCAGTGATTGGTTATTAATAGAAAGACAGTTCAGAAACGAAACTGGAACTGATTTTTTTCTTTACCGAGGGTTCCCAGCCTGACGGGCAATATTCATGAGCTTGTGAATCCATGCCAGACCCATTCTGGAGAACAACAGTTGCAGGTTAGTAACTTGTTCCATCCTTAACATTGGTGGGCTTGGGCTTGCTCGCAGCCTGAGTCTTGGATAAAATGAGGACTCCTGCAACAATTAAGTAGATTGAGCTAATAAGAGCAGCCATCTGACAACCCGAATGCGACCCCTGCAGCTGAAAAGGATCAACTCCATTGTTGTTCCTGTGAAGCCCTGCTTCTGTCTTGATCTCAAGGCGGCCTAAGTTGGTGCTTTGATTCCTGAAACGATGGGTACAACCCGTCTCCACCCCTGCTCGATGATCCTTGCCTGCTGAACCTTTTGAAGTCTCCCTAGAACCAGTAGTGGACCGACTAGCTCGCCCTGGGCTACCTTGCTGCAGCCGTCGTTCCGAGTAGAGCCTGGGAACATGACAGATCATTAGTTTGTGCCACAACTTGCCTGCTCCTGCTTTTTCAGCACTCTCGCTCCAAGGGAATCTGTGCTGGGGCTCCTGTGTGCAGTGCTATTCGATTGTCTGTCGTCACTTGACTGTGGTGACTTACATTGGCTCTCCTAGTCTTCACTTGTCTTCATTTGGGTCTTCACTTGGAATCTCTCAGGTACTAGTTCCTGTGCGCCGCTGTTGGGAAAGTCTTTTTTTTTTAAACTTGCCCTCATAGTTCATATAGACCCCCATGCTTGATCCCTTCAAAAAGTCACCAGCTTTAACAATGGAAGTAAAGCATTCAGCTTCACCTCCATTTTGCTCATTATTATAGAGATGTCCTTCAGACTGCAAGTACTGGAAAACTGTTTCCCTTTTGAATTAGTGTACTTTTTAACATTGCACATAGAACCCTACAGTGCAGTGCAATTGGAATACTTGTGTATCACATTGGCTTTTGACACTTGGGAGTGTTGGTTACTTTTATATGTGCCTAAAGTAAAGCTGGTGGCAGCAGATATATTTTTACTATTTTTGCAATCTTTTTAATGTGCACATTGGCGTTTACTATGTATGGCTGCTAAATGTGGCTAATGTCCTAACTTGGCCATATTGTTGTTTGGCCTTCTTCCTACCTTTTTCGTTTTTTGCATTTGTAAGGCACCCAGATTCAGAGGTATAACTGCGCTTGTACAGTATGTAGGAAGCAAGGGCAATGTCTGTTGGGAGAAAAATATAGATATTAGAGGAGGCCCATAATTGTCCTATTTATCAAACAGCCAGATTTTCAGGAGTTCTCTGAAGACGAGATGCGAGGGCTTGTTTCTGAGGTGGGCAGGGATTGAGTTCAAAAGTGTTGGTGCAGTCACTCAAAAGCAAGAGCCTGCAGCTCTTAAGTTTGAACCTGGTGGGTTGGAGAATCAGGCTGGAGGAGCAGCCAAGGGGGTGCACTGAGGACTTTGCTGAGATGTGAATATTAATGTAAGAGGGGCCTCCATTATGAATACTGCGGTGCACGATTGCAAGAGTTTTCAAATTGATCTGTGATTTGATGGGAATCCAATGGGCTTTGCATCTTGTGGTAGATATGGTGTCATCGTGTTTGAGGCCCATGCTGCCCTTAAAGCTCTGTTTTGTAGAAGTTGTAACTAAGTTCTTGGCGGAGGTGCTCTTGAAAAGCGTGTTGCAGTAGTCCAGGTTGCTGCACATGATGGCTCGGGCTAGAGTCAGGAAATTGGTAGGTGAGGATTTTTCTGCTTAAGGCAATATGTTTGGCTTTGGAGGAAGCTAAAGGGTTCACATGTTTGGGCATGTTGACTTCTGCGTCGATGTGAACACCAAGCTTCTTGCTTAGAGACCTGGATGATAGTGCCATCAATGGAGGAGTAGGAGGGCTCAAGGGATCTGAGATGCAGTGGGGAGCCCACGATAAGAAGTTCCATTTTCTCATCATTGAGACATAAATTGTGGTAGGCCATCCTATTCTGGATGATGCTGTAAGACTCGTTGATAGATTTGATGTCCTGGGCATAGTTTCCTGAGATCGTGAGCAGGATTTTGATGTCAGCTAAGTTGGTGTATGGGATGCCAATGGCATCGAGATGGTCAAAGAGGGGCTTGGTTTAGGTGTTAAAGGGCGGGTGAGATGCAGGAGCCTTGAGGGACCCCAAACGGGACAGGGATGGGATCTGCTATGGCGTCTCCAATGAAGACCCTGAAGGTGGGTTCACTCAAAAGATTTTATCCGAGATGCAGCCTTGTGGTCAAATTTGGAAGAAAGATGTTGGGAGAGGATGTTGTGACCAACAAGGTCGAAAGCCACAGAAAGGTCGAAGGAGTAGGATGGCTATGTTGCCAGAGTTACGGAAACTATCTTATTGGATTTGAAGATGAAGGAGGGCTATTTCTGTGCTATGGCTAGGTCGAAATCCCAATTGTCTGGAGCCAAGTAGTTGATGATTTTTGAGATAAGTTTGGATCTGGGAATAGGCTATGTGGTCCAGGATTTTTTAAATAAAGGGTACTGTTGTAATAGGCCGGTAGTTAGTACGGAGTGATGGGTCATGGTAGGGTTTCTTGATGAGGGGGATACCCAGGCTGCTTTAAGGAAAGAGGGGATCGATTTGGTGGCAAAGCAGGCATTGACGCATTCAGAGATGGGTGTGTGGACATAACTGGACTATGTGGGCTGGTCAGGCATCTCCTGAAGGTTTGAGATGTTGGATGATATTAAGGACTTATTCCGGTGTGACTGCTGAGAAGTTGAACTGTGGAGTTAAGGGTAGATCAGTGTGGGGCAGGTGAGTGATTGAGGAAGATTAGGAGGCGTTTGGCCACAAGTTGGAGATTATCTGTAATTTTGTCACAGCGATTGTCCATTTTATTTGAGAGGACGGTCTAGATGGTCGAGCACCAGAATTTATCGATATGAACCTGGGAACTAGTGGGGAGGGGGTTCTCTAGCGCCTTAAGGATGGCAAAGAGCTCTTTAGTGTTGAAACTAGTCTTGGAGTTTCTTTTGGTGAAGGAGTTGGCCATAACAGAGCAGTGAGTTTTTATAGGCTTTAGCTGCAGTGTTAAAGGTATTGAGGTTCACAGGGGTGGGGTGTTTTCTACTGGTGTGTTCTCATGCACGTTTGAGCATTCGGAGTGTGATCAGGTCTTCGGAAAACCATGTGTTGGCATGTCTGTTTGGTTTGGGGGGGTTTGGCTATGAGGGAGGCATCTTGGTCAATAGTTAAAGTAAGGGCCTGGTGGGGCAAGGAGAGGTTAGATTGTGGGAGAGGTAATTAAGAATTATAGAGGCATTGTCTTCAGTAAGCCTGCAAGAGTTGTTGGTAAGGGTGGGGAGGTAAGGTGGCAGACTAGGCCAAGGGGTGGGTGTGAAACAGTAGGAACTCAATAAGAGAATGGCCCGTCCAGGGCATAGGGCAGATGTCGGTGACAGTGGCTGTAGTGTTGAGCACAAGCAGCCAGCCTAGAATGCGACTTTGGTATGGGTCGCAGAGGAAATGTGTTGGGAGACGTTCATCTCGGTAAACGTTTTCAGAGGCGTCATTAAAACCGAAGTTGAATTTGCCTAGTAGCATGAAATTGATGGTGGGTTTTATGAAGGGGGAAATACATAGAGGGATGTCTAGCTCGGGGCTGTTCTGAGGGTTAGGTTGGCATTAGATAAGTAAGATATTGATGGTGTTGATGGTGGGTTGAGAGATAATTTGGACAAAGGTTTCCCATAGATTTGCTGTTATGGGTTGGGGGATCTCCCTAATGGCTAGCGAGGATTTAGCAATCGGGGCAACATTGCCTCCTGGTTTGTCAAGTTGATAGGCTCTGTGGTTGGAATTATCTGGTGGGGGATGGCAAGTGAGAGTGCTGGCCTGCTGCTTTGTGTAGCTCTTGACAGCCAGTAGATCTAGGAGGTGATCAAGTGTCAGGATTGTGGTGTTTGTTGCACTTAAAGGGTTTGGGTGGCTGAGGGAAGCATGAAAGGTTGTGGAGTTGGGTGCAGTGCAGGAAGAAAGTTTGAGTCTGGAACCACCCCTCACAGGGATGAGCTTGTGCGTGGGTTGAGGCTCAGGGCCTGTCGTACGGGATTGTAAATTAGCTGTTCTTTGTGCTCTTATCGAGGGCGAGCTTGTGGGGAAGTGACGAACAGGGAATGAGGTGGGGTAGTATGTAGGGTGCAAGGAGTAGGTGATGTGGACTTGGGGCGGAAAGGGATGGGATTGGGTAGTAGGTGAGTGCAGACCTGATGAGTGTAGATACAATCAGGATATCCCTTTATAAGGTCATTCACTTGCCCAGGAAAGCTGCTGCTTTTACAGTTTTGTGATTCCTTTGTGTGTTTGTGGCCCAGAAAGGGGATTGGACTGTCTAGTCCCACTCCACATCTGTGGTGCCTGAAAGTCTTGATTTTGAGCAAATGCAAAACAGTAGCTGTTCCTCATTGGACACTACTGCATGTTTGAATGGTGTAGATCCTTAACATTGGTGGGCTTGTACTTGCTTCCAGCACCGATAATGTATAAGACGACCTCTGCACCCATTTCTTGAGATCATCGTTGGAGCCAATAATCCCTTGAAGAAGCACAGCCTGCTGAATATCTGATAATGACTCCTGGAGTGGCTCTATAATCCTTTGTGTGCCCAAGACCCTGAGCGGTGCTTCAGCCCTTGAACTAGTGGGACCAACTAGTCTAAACGCCTTCCGAGGATCCTGCTCTTCTAATCATTTCGAAGTGCCCCTTAACTGTTTGCTTTACTGATAAGCTCTCTTGTGGGCTACCTCACCAGAAGCGCTGCCAGTCTGTGTTCAAGCCTGGAGCTCCGGTTTTCGCCAGCTCAAGCCACAAGTCAAGTTGCCCCCGAATTTCAGCATCCCAGCGTCAAGGGATCTTGTCATGAAGCAGCTTCACTGACCTCGACTGGAAGGACGCTTGTCGCCAGAGTGTGGACATCATTGCTGCAACTCACCATTCTCCAAACTGTGGTGTCCTGAGGAGGTCTGCATTTCCTTTCTTCCGCAGATTGCTCATCAGGTAGATATTCATTCCTGTGTCAGCTGCTCAGAAAACCTTTCGGCAGGGGGCGCAGTGCACCTCGACTCGGTCGTTGATCCGTTTTGCCTCGATGCGGATGCCGTCGGTTCCAGTCGTAAAATCAGTCATACCTATACTACATCACTATGCTCCTGTACCTCAGTTCCTTTTTTCCACACGCTCAGCACGCTGCTCGAGGAACAACTCTCCCGCGAGAATCTTTTCAACCAACAGATTGTCATTTGAGGCTTCAGTAACATGTTGTTTGGGAGAATTCTCATAAATGTGTGAATTCCCTTCACCTTAGAGACCCCCAGCAATTTTGCTGGATTTTGGGGACTTGATTTCTTTTACCTGGAGAGAGTGCAAGCCTTTTGTCCCCCTCTCTCATGTATTTTGATGTGCGTTTTACTCTTGTGTTCTTTGATTATGGAGTTTTAGACCACTGCATAGGCATCATCTTTTCATGTGTGTTACACAGCACCCTCGGTGCAGTAACACAGGGAGGCCTTTTTAGGATGTCCCAAGGTTTAAATACCTTCTCTCGGATAAACTACGGTTTCCCAGAGAAAGTAAAGTTAAATTGACTTTACTAGTCTTTTTTAAATTCCTAGACCCAGCACACACTATCTTACAATAGAGTGCTGGAGGGGTTACCTAGTATCCCCTGTGTCTAGAAATTCATGTAGCAGTCAAATGCTACCCTTTCCTACCAAAATGTCTTTTGGCAGTGGTTTTACAACAAACTACCATGATGTTTCCCGATCGCAAACACCTGTAGCGTTAAATCGCGGGAGCCATGTTTTTCAAGATGGTGTCTGAGCCTCCTTTGTTTAAACGGGTCCTGGTCTTTTTTCCACCATTCCTTTTTGGAAAGGTCCTTCTAGAGTTTCTCTGCATGCCAAACTAGCTTTGGCCCCTTTGTTCCTACGCCTCTGGCGGGCTTCAGGACTGGAGACCGCCTTTGACGCCCGAGTGTCTGGGGTGGGCAGGAAGTGAGGTAGGTGCCTGAAACTCCCTGTGCTTAGTCTCCTAGGAGACCCAAATGCACACTGGCTGGCTGACTGTCCAGCCGAGACAGCCATCCTGCTGGGTAAGAGGCAGCTAGGCTGGAATGAATGGGAGAAAACTGTTTAAAAGGCGAGTCTATTGGCTTGGAAGGCAGAGTCGACCACTGGAATGAAAGAACCGAAGACAAGCTGGAACAGGACAGCTGCTGCAACTCCTGGACCGTTGGTTTGCCCGGTGAAGCCCTGCTACAGGTCAGAATCGGCAAGTTCATCTCGACAGAGAACCCCTTCAAGGTCGACTTCTTCCTTTGAGTTGGTGGGACCAATCAAATCGTAAGCCACCTGGATACCATTCTCAGAGCTGGTTTTATTTTCCTCAGAGTGCTGCAGGAAACCGAATAGCCAGGGAGAAGGACACCAGATTGTGTGCTTGACTAAAGGTAACAGAATCGAAGTATTGCCAGTTTGCCAGCTTTGTGACAAGTCCTTGTGCAGTGCAGGAGTGCCCCAACGTCGTCCTTCTTGTCCCCACGACTGAGGCTCATGAACAGCGAGATATGCAGGAACTCAAAATAAGCTACTGTGAAAACCCGACGAAGAGAAGTTACCTCTCACTGCGAAAGTGCGTGAAACTTTGCCAACTTGCAGGCCTAGTCCACTTGTGACCCGACTTTCTTCTGAGAACAGTGGCACAGACTTTTCTGTTCATCTACCAGAACCGTTTTTACCTATACAAGACGCTAGCCCATTGACTTTGCCCTACCTATTGCATTGGACCAACTCCTCTGGTGAACTCAAATTATTTGCACTGTTTGAAAGTAGCTCTACTATTCGTTTTATTAACTTCTGCCTTTTTGCTCCTACTTCAAATGCTCTGAATGGCATGTTTCTCCTCCTTCAAAGTAGTTTACATTTTTCAGAACTGGTAAGTGTGAAGTATTGTAGGATATTTTTGTGTGATATTGATTGCCTCCTTTTAGTGAATGTTTTCTAACTGACTGTAATAAATTAATAAGTGTTTTACCAAGAAACCTCGAGTAGAAGTGTCTATTTGAATACTTGTAATTGTAGACGTCTGTGTAACCTCTTTACAAGTTCACATTACCTCTTGAGATGATCCTGGGGTGCTCCGCTCGCTACCAAAAACTGTGTGGTACAGACTTATACCAAAGGTTGGTTTTGTTTACACATGTAGTCCTAGCTGTGTGTAGTGGTCCCAGAGTGTACTGCATTCAAACTTTGCCTAATGCATGTGCAGTCCCATGGTGTTGGGTTTCAAGAGCTGCAAGGACTGTGGTTCCAAAATGACCACAGACCCACACTGCGTCTGCGTGTTGTGCCTCATTCGATCACGTCAGTGAGGACTGTGGTTCTTGTAAGAGGATGAACTCAAAATCGCTACGGGAAAGGGCTGCAAAACTCTCCCTCGGCCAGCCCCCATCTAAATCTCTGCCACGCTCGACCGCCAGGTCAACAGAGCTAGATACGGAGTGGCCTTTTGCTGCAGAATTTCCAATGCGGCGTGCCCAGGTGAGCTGCAGGGACCCCCTGCTCCATCTTGCCATCTTTGGCTTTGAGCTGTGTCCCCAATGCGCCCCCAGCCCCCCTCGCGTTGCTCCGTTCCCAGTCTCCCTGGCTCTCCTCTTACCCTCCCTCAGCCCACCTCCCAGACCTCCCTGCAGCCGTGATTGGCTGACTGTCTGGTCTTAACTGAACGACCAAGGCAGTCCTCTCCCTGGTAGCCCCTTTGGCTAAGGGCCTAAGGCAAAGGGCGACTCCTGCAGAGGCGGCTCCAAGATGTGTCTACAGGTGTCCGCAGGGGAAGCAAAAAAAAGCCAGCAAACAGACACCAACAAAAACTGTAAGTGTGGCTTGGGTGGGGTGTAGAGCAATTACTCTACTCTAGAAAGCCCCTGCCACTCTACCTTACCTCTCCATAAAGTACACTGCCATAGAATTACACTATGCACACTTAGAGATAATTATGACCACCGACCTAAATGTACTCATGACTGGACTGGTTTTGCATTACTTATGAACATACTTCCAAATGTTAACATCTGCCACACTTGGTTGGAACTCTTAACCTTAGCCTACTTCGCATCTAGACAGAAATTGAATGTTAGCATGTGCCACACTTAGATGGAACTCTTAACTTTAGCCCACGTCGCATCAAGTTAGAAACATGAATGTTAACAAGTGCCACACTAGAATGTAATAGTGATCACTAGCCTGCCTCGCAGCTAAATAGGACATTGAGGATTAGCATGTGCCACACTCAGATGGAATAGTGAAGGTTAGCAGGCATCACACCTAGACATAATTGCATGGAAAGCAATGCCAATTATCCAATTCAGTAGACTTAATCATGAACATTAGCCGCCGTCACCTCTAGAAGATATTGTGAAGATCAGCATGTGCCACCCTTAGATTGAATTGTGATCATTAGCACGTGCCACACCTAGACGTAATCTTGAACATTAGCCAGCGTCACATCTAGACTTAACCAATCCACTAACAATTTCACTCCTCTGCATATCTCGCAAACTCTAACCAGACACAACCACAACCCTATGACACAACAATCTGCACAAACTTCACTAAAACAACAAAACAAACGGCACATACTCGCAAAACAGCACACGACTACCAACCAGAAAACGCCCCAAGCCCAACCAACGGAATTCCGGGTTTAGGCCGCCAACAGCACATCACTGCTCTCTTACACTTTTCCAGCTTACTCCCACTAACTCACCCCCACTTCTTTTTTCAAAGCCGCCAGAGCACCAGGGGACCACTCCGGTGGTGATTGTGCATGGTACAAATATCCTTTAACATTAACAAAGGAGGATAGGCATTGGAAGAAGGCTAAAAAGAGGTAGTCTTAGAGCCATTGTTCTTGCCATACAAAGAAAAGGCGTCATCGGCACAGGCATGGATCCGACTCTCCGGATGAGCCTTTTAAGTTGTTGGCAGGACCTGCATCCAAGTCGAAGTGGGAGGCCTTTAAAGAGCAGAGGCTCGTCTCAAAAAGCTGCTGTGGGTACGGGTGATCTTCCGAAGCAGCAGGCTTTGGTGGATCCAGTAGCACCAGTGACCCTGACCCCAAGCTGCCGACTGACGACATGAAAGCCCTCGGGGTCTTTGCTGAATCTGGGCTGTTTGGCATCAGCGCTGGTAATAAGCAGTGCACCCCAGGTCTCGAGTAGTCTTTCGGCCCTGGCAGACACATTACCATCGGTATCAGCGCTGATAGTCAGACGTTTGTACGTTCTGCAGTTGAGAACAGAGTTTGTAGACCCAATGGGGACGATTTTCAACGACTATGGCCAGGTGTCGTGTGGCCTCGACCCTACTCTAGCAGGTGCTGTAGGCAAGGATTTTTTCTTTGTCGGGCAAATTTAGTTGCCCTAGCTGAGGGCCTCCATGATGCCAGTGACCTGGACACCTCTCCCTCCTGGGAGACACACAGCAGGCTCACTCACAAGGGCATGCAAATGCCAATTACCATGCCATTATGGACATGGTGGTGAATACCCTGGGTTGGTGTGCCGCAGACAGACCTGTGTCCGACTATGAGTTCAGACATTCTGGAGGAAGGACCCTCTGTGGCTATTGCCAAACTCATAGGCACCTTATGGCAGTGGCCATTGTGAGACAGGCATGGTATCAAGAGAGAGACGGACTCGAAGACACGTTTTCAAAACCTTTATTTCTAAAAGTTTCTGGGTTTGTGTAATGCCTAACTGGCCCTAACCCTAAAGTGATGATTCCCTTAACTGATGTTTCTAAGGGCCGCCAAAGTCTAAAAGTCCAAAATAAAAATCACACTGTCTCTAAACCTATGCTTTCCCTCACTCTTTGACAGAAATGTGTTGGGAAGTCTTTCAAAAGCAAAAAGTAGTGGTTTAACAGAAATGGGAACCCAGGAATGGTTTCAGGTGGTATTCTCACCAGATGTAATTTGGTTAGATTCAAAAAAGATGAGTACAACCAAAAGGGACTGTTCATAGCACCCTCTCCACAATGTCAATGACTTTAATGCCTTGGGATTCCCTTCCCCAAGATTCAGTTCCTTCAGCAATACAAATTAATCAAGATTCCACTTTGACAGGCTTCTTAGGGTTCCCTTCTCCAAGCTCAGGCCCCTCTTGAGCTAAAAAAAAAAACACAGTTCAGTTTTGTCAGGATGTGCCTCTTTCTTCATATATAGTTCTTTCAAAGGGTTAGCCACAGAAACCTTGGAAAACGCCAGGTTATTTGCATATCATAAGCGCGACCACTCTGAGCTTTAACCCCTCCTTTTTGTTTTCTGGCCTTTTTTCCTTCGGGGCTTTCTGCACCCCTTTGTGTTCCCCCTCTATTTTCTTTACCTTCTTTCTTGTGTCCACTGACAACTTTCTTTCCTTCTCCTGCACACCTGTGCTTTCTTTTGCCTTTCCGCTTCAGTCATTGCATGCTCCCGAGTCTATCTTATTTTCATGAGACTCACCCGGGCAGCAGCATAGTGACAAGCGCTCTCTGGTGGTTGTGCGGGCCTGAGGTCAGGGTCTCACCACCTGCACCTCGGACATCCTTGGGCCGGCACAGGTCACAAGGGAAAGAGCAATGTTCCAACTGCCAACAGCAACCTGCAAGATGGTTCACTCCGGCTCTATGGAGACACGGCTTCATAGCCATACTAACTGCAGCCCCTCAAACACCGGACCAGCTTCTCTGCATGCCCTTCCTGTCTGAGCCGTAGGTCCTGCTGCTCTCTGCCTCTTGGCTTCTCCGGTCTGAACAATGTCCTCGGCTCACTCATTCAGCTGTGCAGAACCACACCTTTTATCATTGGAAAAGAAGTAAAATTAAGTCGGGTGTGAGTGATAGTGAATGCCTGACTCTGCCTGCGTCTTTTTTTAAAATTTTTAATTGTTTATTGTCATGGTGATATCCCTTTTTATTTTATTTTATTTGTGGTTACATTTTCGGGTAAGGCTGTTATTTGAACCATACCATACAAGGCAAGATAAGGGTATTATTAGAGTATGCATCATGCATGTTTGCCTTTCATTTAGTCTGTTATGTCATACAAAGCTACATGAGTTTGCGAGCAATCAGCATCGATATATATGTTCACATTTCAAATCAGCCCCAAGCAAGATGGCGGCATACACATGGACAAGCCACCATCTTGTAGGAGGCATTGCCGTGGTAACCGCAGCCTCACTCTGAACAGAACCGATTGCTTACTTAGCAAAGCGGTCAAACACAGAATCGTGACTCAACGAGACACGTATCCTGTGCTGAAACATTCCACACAAGGTAGGGGTTTGATGACAAATTATCGTGCAGACGGTCTCATAGATGTTAAGTGTACGGCGGTAAAGCGAGCTAGCAGCACGCTTTAATGAATGCTATTTTTCAACACAGGTCAACTTGTGAATTTAATGCAAAGCGGTGGAGCCGCACATTGAAAGACAAACTTTTAAGTTTGAACACGCCAGCGATTTACTGGCTAAGGTCAGCCATTTTTGACATTGACACAACAGCATTCTGCATGCATTTTTAACGTGGTCACCATGGGATAAAGCACAGGGTTTGAGCGAGTTATTAGCAATTGATTTGTAAACTCACACCCTACCCGCTCATTTGGAATACTATTAACATCAGGCACCACAGCAATATCATCACTGGCCAGTATAACCGTAGGTGCAGTAAAACATTAACAACAGAACGGGAAGCTGGGTACAGATGAAGCATATTAATAAGAGGCTGAAAAATGTGATGTTAAATTGTAAAATTGTTATCTATTAACTTGTTGACTTTTTCTTTTATTATTTTTTGTCGTGTTCATTCTTCAGCACGGGGTCTGGCATGGATTCACATGCTCATGAATATTCCCCGTCGTCAGGCTGGGAATCCTCGGTAAAGAAAAATCAGTATCAGTTTTGTTTCTGATCTGTCTTTCGTAGTAGTAACCAATCACTGATCTCTGCGTCATACTGACCACAGCCAATGACTGCCCTCCACCTAAGCCTCCTCTGGCAGCCATCTTCAGATTTTTACCGCACGTTCAAGTTTTGGGAGTCCTCGTACTTAGCTCTCAAGCTTTTACTGCGTGTTTCGCGCTTTTTCGGGTGAATTTTCACATTTTTTCGGTTAATCGAGCCTCAAGCTCCACCGTTTCTACTCCCGTTAACGGCTACCCGTTACAGGATTTTACTACACCAATCAAGGGTGAAGATTCTTGGAGGATTCCAGAAGATTCGCAGCCTACTTCGAGATGGCCCAGGACACGAGTTTGTCACCCGGACCCAAGCTGTTTCGCAGCTGCCCTGGATGCGGGCTACAGAATGTGTTTAAGAAAGACGAACATTCGCGATGCCTCTACTGTCTTCATGGGGACAAGACTCATGTAGAAAAGGACTGCCAGTTCTGCAAGAACTTGTCGGAGCGGACCATGAGGGACCGTCGATCCCGTCTCGCCAGCTGGTTGGAGAAGGGCTCGACGGGTGAGAAGAAGAAGAAAGGGTCCGAGCGGGCTTCTAAGTCATGTGCGGGCGCCCCGGCGACGGGGGCCCAACACCAGGCCAAGCGCCGTGAGTCCGCTGGCTCCGGGAGCGCCGAAAGGTCGGGCTCTTCAGTCGCCAGGCAGGGCGCGCCTTCCCCGGCACCGTCAACCACGAGCCAGCACTCCGGTTCGGGGAAGAGGAAGTCCGAGACCCTGGGTAAGCTTCGGGAGAAGCATCGTCCGATCTCGGAAGAGGGGGAGCGAGGCGTCGCCCCTCCCCCGAAGGAGAAGGCCCGGGACGCACCTAGGGTGGTGAAGGCCCCTACCCAGCAGGCGAAGGCCTCTATCGAGGCGATCGCGGCGACTCTGGCCAAGCCGGCAGAGACCCCGCCAGCGGAGACTGCCTCCGGGACTAGAGTTTCCCTGCCGCCAAGGAGGGAATCCTCTTTTCAGCCCATCGTCGTGGCCACCATGATGGAAGAAGCGAGGGGGGGCACGGTAGCCTCCTCGAGCTCGGAGTCAGCCTCGGAGGAGGAACTGACCGAGGCCGTGAGGAACCTCAAAGTCCAATTCGAGAAGGTTCGATCCCGTAAGGAAGATCCTCGGGAGATAACCGAGGAAGACGACGATGGCGAGGAAGAGCAGCCTTCCCTTCTGGCGCAGCCGGAACCTAGGCCTTAGGATGGCTCGGCGGCCATTTTGTCTGCGATCCAGTCCTTATGCTCTGAGATAAGGACAAGATTCCCACGGCCCAGGCCGGAGGACCCGCAACCTGGCCCGTCGGGAAGTCCTCAGAACAAACGACGGAGGACCCAACCCTCTCCTCCACTCACCCCCGTAAGGCCTACAGTTCCCTCCTCATCCTCCCACGAGTCGGGAGATGACAGTGCGATGGGCTCGATGACGGGTTCTGAGGGCGACGACGACGGAACGGGTCTCCCGTCTCCCGTCGCACGGGCCTCGCCGCCCGACGAGATTGGCTCATTCCACGCCATGATCGCCAGGGCGTCCGAATTGTTCCAGCTCTGCCCGGAGGAGCAGAAAAAGGAAGGTTTCCTCTATCAGCGCCGGGAGGCCAAGAGGAAGACTGTCATCGCGGTGCCTCTAATCGATGACATCGGGGAGGAGGGCCTGTCGGTTCTCAAGAACCCCTCCACGGCACCAGCCAAACGGGACCAGTACGAGAAGAAGTACCGGGTCCCCGAAACCGCTCCCCTGTGCCTCAGGGCCCAGCCAACGCCAGACTCTGTCGTTTCGGCGGCGGCGAAGAAGAAAGCGGCGGGGTCAGGAGCCTCGACGTCGAATTCCCCGCCGGATGGCGAGGGAAAGAAGTATTGGACTTCCTACCGGACGACAAGAGGTCCGAGGCCTTGGAAATACTTCAGGAAGGCGAGGTGGCGTCGGACCACGCCATAATGGTGGCAACCGATATTGCCGATACCGGGTTCCGCCAGCTGGGCAACGGTGTTTGCCTACGACGGGGTTGGCTCCGGGCGACCGACTTGCGTCAGGACGTCCAGACCAGGGTGTTGGACATGCCGTTCGACGGCAGAAACTTGTTCGGGAAGGCGGTGGACGAATCCCTCCAACCCATAAAGACGGACACGGAGACGGCCCGCGCCCTAGGAGCCCTTCAGCAACGACGGCCCTTTCGGAGCTCCGGAGGCAGACAGGTAGCCTCCAAGGGATCCAGCGGTGGCTCGTCCTACCGCCAGGCGGCACGCTCCTCGTCTCAGGAGGCCTACAGGGGTCGCGGCAAGCAAGGAGCGCCTCGCCGCCGCCGGCAAGGAGGCCAGGGCAGCAAGGCCACCACCTCCAAGCAGGACTGAACTGGCCGTGGTCTCGGGCCCCCACCGAAGCACCCCGGTGGGAGGCCGGCTGACGAATTTCATCGGCTTGTGGAAGTCCATCTCCACCGACCGTTGGGTGCTGGATACCCTGGCAAGAGGACACTCTATCGAATTCCTGAAGAAGTGCCCTCACGTTCCACCTGTGGCCAGGAAGGAAAACCACATCCCGCAACTGCTGTTGGAAGTGAGGGCGATGCTCAGGAAAGGCACCATCGAGCTTGTCCCGAGGAGGCTCCGGGGTGTACTCAAGATACTTCCTCGTCAGGAAGAAGACGTGCGGCTGGCGCCCCATCCTGGACCTTCGTCGTTTGAGCTAATACATCAGGTCACAAAACTTCAGGATGGTCACCCTCCAGCACGTACTGGGACAGCTGGAGGAAGGCGACTTTCTATCGTCGTTGGACCTGGAGGATGCATACTTCCACGTTCCCATCCTCAAAAGTCACTGAAAGTTCCTCAGGTTCGTTGTCCAGGGACGCCACTACCAATTCAGAGCACTGCCGTTCGGATTGAAGTCGGCCCCCAGGGTCGTTACCAAGTGCCTAGCACCTGTGGCGGCGCGGCTGCGCCTGCAGGGGATTCATGTCTACCCCTACCTGGACGACTGGCTCATCCGCTCAAGGACGAGGGAACTCGCCGTCTAACACACTGCAAGGACCGTCCAGCTACTCACAGACCGGGGATTCGCCATAAACTACCCAAAGTCCCACCTGGTGCCGTGGCAGGTGGCCCTGTTTCTGGGAGCGAAGCTCGATACAGTGAGGCGCCTGGCGGCCCCGTCGGAAGAGCAGACGAAGACCATTCTAGGCAAAGTGCCGCGCCTGCTAGCCACGGACGTGGCCAGGGTGAGGTCCATCAAGTCCCTCCTGGGGATGATGTCCTCTTGCATCTACCTGGTGCGCCTCTGCAGACTACGCATGCGCCCTCTCCAAGAATTTCTCGACGCCCGTTGGATGCAGGCGATGGGCACCTTCGAAGTCAGGGTCCCCCTCAACGAGGTGTTCCGGCGGGCGATTCAGTGGTGGGGCGTTCGAGCGCACCTCACGGCGGGCAAGGACTTTCAGACGCCGGCGTACCAGGAGACTGACGATGGACGCCTCCCTGGAAGGTTGGGGCGCCCACACAGGAGATCTCCACGCAAGAGGCCTCTAGCTCCCGGAGGAGAGGCTCCTGCACATCAACGTCCTGGTACTCCGAGCCGTGTTCTGGGCTCTCAAATCGTTCCTCCCGTCGCTCAAGGGCAAGGTGGTGCGGATCTTCACGGACAACACCCGACAATGTTTTACATACGGAAGCAGGGAGGCACCAGATCCCCAGCCCTATCCAAGGAGGCCCAGGATCTGTGGCACTGGGCGGTCACCCAGGGGATGTTCCTGGTTCCCTTCCACCTGGCAGGAGAAAGAAACACCATTGCCGACTCGCTCAGCAGGGAGCTGCGCGCGTGTCACGAGTGGGAACTGCGCCAGGATCAGGTGGATCAACTCTTCCGACGATGGGGCAAAACCCAAATCGACCTGTTCGCAACAGCGACGAACTCGAAGTGCAAGAGGTTCGCCAGCAGGTTTCCCCAACCGAGAAGCATGGGCGATGTGTTCTCGTTCCCCTGGGACGGCCTATACCTGTATGCGTTCCCGCCGTTGCTGCTTCGACTCATCAACCAGCTCAAGAGGTCCCGGTGCAGGATGATCCTCGTCGCACTGGCGTGGCCGAGGCAGATCTGGTTCCCGGACCTTCTGGACTTGTCAACGTCCCCTCCCATCAAGCTGTCGGCAGACGCGGACCTTCTCTCCAGAGAAGGAGGCGCCATCTTCCACCACGACCCAGCGTCGCTGAACCTGCAGGCTTGGCTCCTGCAGCGCTAGAGTTTGGAGGCTACGATATACCGGCCGATTGCAGAGAGGTTCTTGCAAAGGCCAGGGCGTCCTCGACTCTCAAATGCTACGGTCATAAGTGGAAGAGGTTCTCTATCTGGTGCCGAGCACAGAAGATCAACCCCCTACGGATTACGGCCCCTCAAGTGCTGCCGTACCTGCTATCGCTGGCAAAGGCAGGGCTAGCCCATGCCTCCATTAAGATTTATCTGGCGGCGATCTCCAGATATACCAGAACCACAGGACGGACGTCCCTGTGGTCCCATCGACTGGTAAAAAAGTTTATGAAAGGACTGTTCCGGTCGTTCCCGCCGGTGAAGGCCCTGGCCCCGGCATGGGAACTTAACGTGGTGCTGACCAGGCTCATGGGGCCCCCATTCGAGCCGATGCACTCCGCACCGATGAAGTTTGTGTCGTGGAAGACTGCATTACTCGTGGCCATTACCTCCGCACGACGAGTGGGAGAGATCCAGGCCCTATCCTGCAAAGCACCGTACTTGACTTTCCATGCCTCGAGGGTGGTGCTTAGGACGCACCCCTCCTTTATGCCCAAGGTGCCGTCGGACTTCCATCTTAATGAGCCCCTGGTGTTACCTGTTTTCTTCCCGTCTCCTTCGTCGCCGGCCGAGAGGATTTTGCACTCGCTGGATGTGGCTAGAGCGCTGAAGTTCTACGTGGACCGCACAAAGAGTTTCAGGAGGACATCACAGCTGTTCGTGAACCTTGGACCTGTGAATCAAGGGAAGGCTCTCTCGAAGTCTTCTATTTCCAGATGGCTCTCCGGCTGCATCATGCACTGCCACCGGTTGGCTAACCGACCGCTGCCAGGCCGTCCGAGAGCCCATTCGACCAGAGCGATCGCTGCTACTGTGGCGTTCTTATCTGGTGTGCCCCTGCTGGTCATCTGCAGGGCTGCTACGTGGAGGTCGACGCACACCTTCACGAGATTCTACTGCGTCGATCGGGATTCCAGGGAGGAGTCCAGGGTCGGCCAAGCAGTGCTGCGCAACCTGTTCGCTTGAGGTGAGCCTGGTGAGGAGGTAAGAGATGCTTAATGTTGAGTTTTTTGTATTGCTTAATGTTGAGCCTTTTGCCACCCCCCGTGGTTGTGCATGTGTGTACTGCTATTTATTCTTATATTCATGTGAATCCATGCCAGACCCCATGCTGGAGAAGGAACAAGTTACTTACCTGTAACTGTTGTTCTCCAGCATGGGTCTGGCATGGATTCACATGCGAACCCTCCCGCCTACCCCTGCGGCTCTTCACTTGGTCATACTGCCACTTCACGTGCTACCAAATCTGAAGATGGCTGCCAGAGGCGGGGCTTAGGTAGAGGGCAGTCATTAGCTGTGGTCAGTATGACGCAGAGATCAGTGATTGGTTACTACTACGAAAGACAGATCAGAAACGAAACTGATACTGATTTTTCTTTACCGAGGATTCCCAGCCTGACGAAGGGGACTATTCATGAGCATGTGAATCCATGCCAGACCCATGCTGGAGAACAACAGTTACAGGTAAGTAACTTGTTCCCTACTTCTGGTTGCCTCTTCCTCGTCCCAGTATTTGTTGGAAATGGGGAGGGGGTGATGGTTTGTAAATACTGTGAAATCTGAGGGAAAGGGTTTTGAGGTGGAATGGGAAAAGTGGGAATACCATTTCTCGCCCTTGGATCTTCTCCCAATCCCCCATGACCCTTCACTCGTGATCCTCCTTTGTTTGTCCACCCCCGTCGGGATTCAGAAGTGATGGCACTTCTCTGGCCACTTAATTAGTGGATCTCGGGGAATTTGGTGGGAGAACACAGTCTTGTTTGTCACTCCATTCACTACTCGCCCAGTGAATTATGAGTGCAGAAAATACATGTCAGCAAGGGGAGACCCGGTTTATCTCTCCACTCAACTTATGCCAGAGGGACTAGTGGTGCATGCAGCCACTGTTAACACTAGGTAAGCCACATCTATGTTCCCTAAGGATAGGCAAGGAAATAAGGTTGACACCCTAACCAAGGGTGCGTTCTCTTCGTGCAGTATCGCCCTTAAGGCAGCTAACACGCCTGGCTTGGCTTGTGGAGGGCTATCTGGGAAGCCACCCAGTACCTTCCCCAAGGGCAGATGCAGGAGGGCTTTCAAAGAATTGTGAATGATGGCAAGGGGAGGCCCCGGCAGTCATTGGAGATGTGCCTGGACGTCACGGACTACGTCGTATGATCTATGGGGTAAGTGGCTGTCTTCCCTGTCGTCCATAACAAACTACTGGACAATGCCTTTGACGGTGAGAATCTATTCGGCCCAAAAGCTGACGAGTGCTTGGAGAAATGTAAGGTCTCAAAATTTGCTGCCAAGTCTCTGAGCCTAACTGTCAAAACGTTCCTTTTAGCCTTACTCCAAGGCGGAGAGGTTACAGGTGTTGTATCCCCTTTGGCAGGACGGCTCAGCTCTCGCTACCCAGGCAGGAGCAGAGGCATTTCCCACGCTTCGGAAGGGAGAGTGGATCCTCCAGCGGTCAGCGGCTGGGGCTGCTCCACCCTCAAAGCTGCTTTGATTTCTCCTCCCACGGTTGTAGGACGCATAGGCAAGCACTGGCCTGAATGGTGCAAGATTTGCTCCGATGACTAGGAGCTCCAGCCCGTACAGTCGAGTTACTGGTTTCCTTTCTTAAAAAGGCCGCCGGACAGTCCACTCCCTCCTCCTACTCTGCAACCAACCAGGAGCTCTGGGAAGAGCGGCGAGCCTGGCTTTTGAAGGGTGCCGTTGAAGAGGTACCCCCCGAGCAGAGTGGATTGGGGTGGTATACCCGGTATTTCCTGGTACCCAAGAAAGGGAGAGGACTCCATCCCTTCTTGGACCTCAGGCCCTTGAACAAGTTCCTGAGAAAGGGCTTCTCCAGCATTGGGTCTGGCATGGATTCACATGCTCATGAATGTTCGGTATCCCTACAAAATATCCCCACCAAAAATATCGCTGTACATATGGCCGTTTGTCTCGCCATAGGCAATATCTTTGGGGTGGTAATTAATGGGACATTTTAAAATAATGCAGGGGTTGCAGAGGTATCCCCCGCAGGGTCCATGGGTCAATATCACCGCAAAAATATTGCAATATATTTGTATCAGAGTATTTTTGCGGGGATATTAACACATGGAACCGTTCAATGTCGTCGGGCCGGGAATCCTTGGTAAAAGAAAAAACATTTTCACTTTGACTTTAAAACTGTATTTCTCCTCTAAACCAATCTCTGTCCTCTGGGTCATACTGCCCCCATCCAATGACGGTCTTCTCCCTAAGCCCACCTCTGGCTCTGGCAGCCATCTTCAGATTTTTACTGCATGCTTTAGCGTTGAGTCCTCGAGTTGCTCTCTGAGCTATTTTGTACTTTTTCCAACTTTGTCACTGAACAGTTCTATTTTTGTTCCATCAGAGCCCGTGTGTACCTATCTTCATCGGCTGGCAGCAGGGATCCATTGTCTTTGATGTTGCCCGCACCTCAAGGGCGAATGTTTGTCAATTTTTGGATTGTCGTCTTGGCCTACATCGCGCCCTATGACCATGACTTAAGAGAATAAAGGAGGGAAGGAAACTTTTCAGGCCCTGCACCCAATGCGGGCTAAAGAACTTTTTCGTGGATGACAAACATTAGAAGTGTCTATACTACCTGCACCCGGACCACAACGCAGATGGGTGCGAGATATGCCTGGGCTTCTCGAAGAAAACTCAGAAAGATGGGTATAGCAGGCTGGCGGCATGGCTCAAGTCTAGCAAAGAGGGTCATGCCTCACCCAGGACTGGTCGGACTGAGGAGCGGTCTCCCTCGGGAGGAGGTTGAAGTCCTCTGGGGATGCCCCACCCGTCAGGGGTTCAAGAGAAGGCCAAGAACAAGGTTCGTAGCTGATGCAGGTTCTAGGTCGGATAGGCTGCGATTGCCGTCAGCCTCATGAGCCAGCCTGGGATCGGGTTCCTCCTCAAAGAGGAAGTCCTGCTACCTGGCCAAGTTACGAAACAAATCTAAGAAACAAAGGCAAGAGGAAAAGAAGGCCTCACTGCTGGCAAATAAGGCGCACCCGAAGACGCCGTCGACTGCTTCGTCGACATCCTCTGAGGTGACTGCTAAGGCAGGTGGTGCCGACACAATGAGGGTGCGCCCTACAGCACAGAGTATCCCTGCCTCCCAGACACAACACGGCTGCGGGGTAGTGGCAAAGGCTACGAACACCCATGAGGGGCAGGGGATACCGGTTCATGTCCCAGGACACCCCAAAACAGCCCTCTAAGGTTTGCAGTCAGCCAATGGACATCTCCTTCATGTACGACGACAACCAGGTGTCTGTAAATAGTCCACGAGGACGACAGTGGTGCCTAGCACCCGGTTCCCTGCACAGCCGAGGGAAATATCCATGGACGTCCTGCCAACTCTCCATGCCCTAGTGAAGGAGATCCAGCAAGGGTTTCCTCCAACACCAGCACCTGTTGTACCACAGGCCTCTGACAAGCCTCGACGTAAGAAGAGGAAGCATCACCCGACTCCTCCGGATCAGCCTCCTTCACCACGTCGGGACCCGACTCCACCAGCACACCCAATACACACACGGACACTGGTACGGACATGGCCACGGGAACCGGCGAAGATGAGGTCTTTGTCCCTGCAGACTATCAATCTCCGCACCTGGACGCCCCTCAGAGGCTCTCCACCAGACGAGGTGGGATCATTCCACTCGATCTCCAGGGCCTTCGAGCTGTTCCAGCTGGTGCTGAGGAAACCAAAAAGGTGGACTTCCTATATCAGCAACGGGAGTGCAAGAGGAAGACCATCATGTCTGTACTCTTTTTGGATGACATTTGGGAGGAAGGCATGGCCCTCATGAAATATCTGTGCACTGCTCCAACCAAACGAGGCAGATTGGAGAAGAAATGCAAGGTGCCGGACTCCACACCCAAGGGCTTGAGGTCACAACTGTCACTGGACTCGATAGTGTTGGCCGCCACAAGAAAACATTCAGCCGACCCGGCCTCTGCATCATCAGTCCATCCCCACCCCCCCCGACCGCCAGGGACAATAAGGGGAAGATGAACGCCATGGGAAAGAGTCATCTACACGGCAGCATCCCAGATCAAAGCGGCTAATGCTCTGGCTATCTTTTCCTAATACGATTGAGAGTTTTCGTACAAGCTCGACATCCTGGAATTCCTTCCCGACAAGGAAACTGAGGCTCTCTCCATCTTCCAGGAAGGGAAGGTTGCATCTGATCATGCCATTTCAGTGGCAGTCGCCGACATGGGCTTCCGACAGATGGGAAACCGTGTTTTCCTTTGTTGACGGAGATGGTTGACGGCCATTAACTTATTGCCAGGACATTCATGAAAAGGTGCTGGACATGCTTTTCGATGGCGCAAATCTGTTCGCCAAGGCAGTTGACAAATCCTTTCAAGCCATAAAGTCTGACATGGAGACGGCATGTTCCCTCTGCAGCAGCATCGCTCGCCGTCTTTTCACTTCTCTTGAGGAAAATCGAGCCGATCATCCAAGGGAATGCTCCAAGTCGTTCAGACAACCTGATCATCCAAGCAGGATGCTTACACTTGCACGGGTCGCTCCCAGGCCTAAGGTAGCGGAGGTCCACGTCATTATCACCCACATGGCTGGGCGCTGGCACCTAAGCAAGCCTGAACCGGCCAAGACATCGGGCCCCCAATCGTGCTCCTTGGTGGGAGACCGGCTGACTAGGTTCATCAGCGAGTGGAAGATCACCACCGACAGATGGGTGCTGGATGCTCTCGCCCAGGGGCACGCCTTGGAGTTCCAACGCAGGTGCCCTCATATTCCACCACATCCCTGTCAGGAGCAGCACATCACTCAGCTCCTGGAAGAAGTGCATGCCATGTTACGGAAAGGGGCGATAACGCTCGTTCCCAACGTTTCTGGGGCCCCAGAGTCTATTCCAGGTATTTTCTAGTTGGAAAGAAGACTGGGGGTTGGAGACCCATCCTGGACCTACTTGAAGTCCCAAAAATTCAGGATGGTCACGTTGCAACACTTGCTCTACCAACTAGAGGAAGGAGACCATTTTGCATTGTTGGACCTAGAGGTTGCCTACTTCCATGCATAAAGTCTCGTGGCAAAGATTAATCTAATCACAGGTAATTGGCATCAATTTCAAGTGTACCATATTTAACTCAAGCAGCATGTATATTCTTTTTGTTTGGAAATAGTTTTTGTAAGAATGGTCAAACCTTATTACTAACAACTAAACTCGTTTTTTTGTTTTTATCTTCTTTTGTACTGTAAAATTCGCCCTGATGAAGGACCATTATGTTAGTTCCGAAATGCATTGGCAATTGTTTGGAATTCTGCTTCCTCAACTAAAATGAACTTTTGAAAAAGCCACAAGCAAACCCATAAAGGATCATTGCCTATCTTTTTAGATGGAAGTCTAACAATTATCATTTGTTCCATTAAGCATCATATGAAAGAGTGAAATATGTTTCAGTAGTTTTTACTACAGCATTGGCAACCCAAGGTCTGATGAAAGCTTATCACACACATTTTTCTCTTCAGTATTTTTCCAGTGTAGTGTACTCACTTAGATTCACCATTAATCACACAAGGAAAGCTACAAGCTATCATACGAAAGTAAAGTAAATCAGCGGTGCCTGCTCATATTCTTCGTTTTTGCATACTTCCATGTCCCCATCCATAGGAAAGATCGCAAGTTCCTACAGTTTGTGGTACATGGACAACGCTACCAGTTCAAGGCCCTAACGTTCAGTTTAAAGGCAGCCCAAGGTTGTTTCACAAAATGCCTGGCCCTGGTGGCGGCCCACCTGCGTCTGCGGGGCATACACATATACCTGTACCTGGACAATTGGCTGATATGTGCCTGCTCCAGGGACTGGCCGACGAGCACACAGAGACCATCCGGTTGCTGACAGAGCTGAGTTTCTCCGTAAACTATCCAAAGTCCTGCTTAACGCCATCACAGAATGCACGGTTCCTTGGCACCATACTCAACACAGTGGCTTGCCTGGCATCTCCCTCAGAGTAGAGGCTAGCAGCCATTCAGGGGAAGGTGCAGCCAATGTCATCAGCGAAGATGACCACTGTTCGGGCCATCAAGTCGTTGCTGGGCATGATGTTGTCCTGCATCTCTCGTCCCTCTCTGCAGATTACAGATGCGACCCCTACAGGAATTCTTGGATGCACTTTTGGTACAAGGGTCTGGGAATTTTGCGGACAAGATGCCCCTCAATGGGGAGCTAGAGCAGGCAATACAGTGGCGGGGGTGCAGTCCCACATTGCCCAGGGGATGGGATTTCAAATCCCACCGTACCAGTAGACGGTCACCGTGGATACCGCTCTGGAAGGTTGGAGAGCACACACCCGACGTCTACACGTGAGCGGTGGTTGGCTTCTGGAGGAAAAGGATCAGCACATCAACATCCTGGAGCTATGGGCAGTGTTCTGGGCCCTCAAGGCTTTCCTACCATCTTTGAGAAGCAAGGTGATGAGGATCTCCACGTACACCACCACCATCATGTTCTACATCCAGAAGCAAGGGGGCATGCGATACCCAGTACGCGATCCCTTAGAGAGCCAAGGAAGCTCAGTGTGTGTGGCATTGGGCCATTAGACAGGGGATGTTCCTCGTCCCGTTCCACCTGGCAAGCGTCAACAACGCCATTGCCGACTCCCTCAGCGCTCCTGCCACGAGTGGGATTTTCATTAGAATCAGGTGGACCGTCTGTTTGTCATATGGGGTAGACCTCTGATCGGTCTTTTTGCCACAGCGGCAAAGTGCCAGAATTTTGCCAGTAGATTCTACCAATCGAGGACAATAGGGAACGTGATCTTACGTGGGAGGGTCTGTTTCTGTACGCTTTCCCCCTGCTTCCTCTCCTGCTACGGGTTATCAACACACTCAGACAGTGTCAGTGCAAGATGATACTCATCACCCTGGCATGGCAGAGGCATATTTGGTGTCTGGACCTACTCATTCTGTCAGTGTTGCATACAGTCAAGTTGCTGGATCTGCTTACCAGAGAGAGGCGCAATACTTCACCATGACCCAGGATCTCTGAACCTGAAGGCATGGCTCCTGCAGCCTTAGAATCTGGAGGTTATGAGGTGCCAGCGGACTGTAGGGAGGTTCTCGCCAAAGACAGGGCGTTGTCGACACTAAAGTGCTACAGCCATAAGTGGAAGCGTTTCTCTATGTGGTGCTGGTCGCAGAAGGTTCCCACTGAGGGTCACAGCACCACAGATTCTTTTGTACTTGCTTGCCTTGGCAAAAGCTGGTCTGACTCACACGTTCATCAAGGTACACCTGACGGCCATCTCTTGCTACACCAGATCCCCGGGAAGATCCTTGTTGTGGTCCCACAGACTCGTTTCTCAAGGGGCTTTTTTCGATCTTTCCCGCCAGTGAAGGTTTTAGGAAGGATTTCCATTTATGGGTCATTTTTCCTCCAGTTGTCAAACGCCACATTTTTTCATTTTGGCTGAGCATCCTAGTGTGACTTTTACAAGTGGAGCCGAGCCTTCTGCTGTACTGCGCTCAGCTTTTGCTCAACTTGTTAAGGGGAAACTGACATGCCCTTCAGACTGTCAGTACTGGGATACTTTGTTTCCATTAGTCTTTCACTTTGTTACCATTTCTTTTATGTTTTGTATTTACATTTTATCAGTACACAATGTACCATCCAGTACAGTGCGCTGGGGTCTCTTTCATTTTTAAGGACCTAGACGCCCTCAAAGGATTTTTGATGAATGTACAAGTGTGTCCAGGACAGAGCTGGAGGCAGCTGTTACTTTTAAAACATTTTGGACACTCGTCAATTGTCCCAATCATGTATACTCCATTGGCCCAGGACAGTGGGGAGTGCCTACAATAGCCATGCAACGAGGTCCTTAGTTCTGTCCTTTGTCCATTTTGTCCCTTTGCCTGCCTTCCCCAGTTCGAGCAAACCGGGGAAATTCCTTATTGGGTCATGCAGACCTGCACGCAAACCAAGGCTTTTGCAGGCTTCACCATGCCTTGTGTGGTGTGCCCAGGATGTGGGCTGGGGGTGTCCAGTTCCAATACACCTCCTAATTTCCAGGATGTCTGGTGTGCTGGGATGACTGAGACCACCGTGGTCCGGGATTGGTCCAAGTCTGGAATGGTTGAATGTGAGCAAGATCTCTAATTGTTTTTCTTTGTTTTGGCGCGTAGGAGATTTTGAATAAGTGAAGGCACTCTAGACCTATTCCAGGTAGATCTTGTGAGTTCACACTGAATTTGGTAAAGGAGTCGAGTATCCTAAACCGAAGAAACAGATTTGTGGAACCGCTGGGGAGTAGGGGGACTAACTATTCTCATCACCTCCTGCTTAACCAGCAAACGAGCCCCTTCGGGAGTGTTCCTGGACTAACCAGTGAACTGACAAGCTCGTACAGGACTTTTGCTTCGTGTCGATGTGAGATGTTTTGGAACCGTAACCTCTTGGTAGAAGGCCCTCTCCCGCTGTGGTTCGTACACCTAGAATTCATAGGTCTGGAATAGGTAGAGTCTACCTGAACCCATATAGGAGGCATCACATGTCAGTTGGGTGACACTGTTATTGTCAGAGTATCTAGGTTCCAAATGACTCTCAGCAATTGCCTTATCAGCACACTCAATAATACTGATGTCATTGATATCATTATTTAAAGCCTCCTCGATATCTAATTTTTTACCACTTTTGCCAAATGCAAGTGGTCTAAACTAGCAACTGATAGAACCGAGGAAGCTGACTTAAAAATGGGTGCTAGTGTCAGTTCTTTTGCCAAAGTCATTGGACATCTTTTTACCAGCAAGAGGTTCCCCAAAATTACCTTTAGAGAATTTGTATTAAGGGGCACTAAACGGGGGTTTCATCATTGGTGTTTTAAATAAGTGAACTCCTTGTATGGCCCTATCCAAATTCCCCTCTTTAGTAGAAGATAGATTCATGTGCAATTCTGACATTTTATTTTTTGAATGATTAAAAGTAGAGCCCTCCATTAATGACTTAATAGGAGAAGCAGTATTATTATCATTGCCACCAATGTTCGATAAGAGCTTATTAGTAAAAACATGTGATACACAGCTTTTTACATCAGAGACTTTTTTAAAGTAAGATCCATTGTCATCTGTCAATAAAGTAGACATAGTTTTAGATGGAGGGCAGTTTAGCCCAGTTAGTGCGATTGTCGCCTCTTCTTTATCAACTTCCCTATTAGGAGAGTCCCCCCCCTCATTATGCTGCTACCTTCACCCAAGTTATGAGCTAAGGTAGCTGCTAGTCGATCTTCCTGGGCATCAATGGAGATATCATCTTTCCCATTGTGTATACATCTGTTCTCACTCATCCTCAGGGGAGTAATTCCCAAAATATTATAGACTTCCATCTTATCTTGGGAATTTATTTGAGCTTGCACAAAAGTTTTTAGTTTGATAGGTTTCATTGAAGATGAACATGATACCCTAATCCTCTCTTCCAACTGAGCCTCATCTTTACCAATCAGAACATTACGCAGTTGGTACAGTGTACCTTCTTTGAGATCAAGTACATTAGCCTGGCCTCCATGGCTGACTGACTCTTAAGGCCTTTGCAAGCCATAGAAAAAGACCCAAATTAAAACACAGTCAATAAATTAAGGCTTCAGGGAAAAAGAAAGACCAATGGGTAACGAAAAAATACACAGAAAGGTCCCTACGCTTAGTTGTGAGGAGAGAGAAACACCTGCTAGGGGGAGTTGCCGGACTCAGAGGCCTAAAAACCTTATTTGAAATACTTAACAATATTTCTAGGAAAGTGACAAACTTTTCATACACATTCAGTATAGGTCACACCTATTCTTGGGGAGTGAAAACCAATGGTTACTTTTCACAATTACATTCAGTCATGCAAAGGCAGTAGACTCTACCAGTTGTACAGTGACCCTCGGTACAAATCACATAATCAGTCAACTGCACAATATAGTTTTTGTGAATAGTGGAACACTTATTCCAGGTACGGTAAAAACCTCGAACTACTTTTGTGATAACACAGAGTTATATTAGGCTAGTAAAACCTAAGGATGTAATATTCAATTACAGGTGCTTTTGAGATCAGATCAGTGAACCACAAATAAAGATGAGCAGTAACTCTTGTAATTTATTTTTGGGAAGGCACACAGCTAACTCAAGGTAAGTAAAACCCATATACTTTTTATATCTCACAAGCAGTCCAGTTTAGAGCTTTCCGAACTATAAGGATAACTGAAGTATGGTTTATCAAGGACAGTTCGAACCATAGACTCTGTTAGATAGCACAGGGACAGTAAAACCCAACGTTACACTTTACTGAATGACTCAGTTATTCTAGGTAGGCAACCACCAAATACAGACTTTAAAAAGAAAAGAAAAAAGAAACCAACACTTTACTTTTGGGAAGAGGCACAACCTAATCCCAGGAGAGTAATATACCTTCAGATTTACTTTCTATTTGACTGGCAAAACTCTTTCTAAGGAAGAAAAGATGTTAACCATACTTTTAAGAATTGTGCATCACACATCCAAGGTAAGTAAGAACTTTTGTAACTGTTCACTCTTAAGAGTTACTTGTAACAGAGTTGGTTGATAACTGTAAACGCTTATTTTCTTTTCTAGGCAAAAGGCCCAATCCCTTCAAAGTCTTTCCCTTATTCTTGGAGCATGATCGTGCTCAGTGGCAGAAGAGGGCTCACTAGGACTAGTGACCAACAGGCAGTGTCAGGTAGTTTCTTTAGTAGTAAAAGTCAGAGTTCCTTAGGAAAACTGGGCAAACAGGTGACTACTTTACTTCTAGGGTTAGAAGAGGGTCCGGGCGCTTCGCAGAAGAGACTCCAGCAGGGTTCTAACAGTGGGACTCAGTGCACTGGATGAGAGGCCTCTGCATCACAGAAAACAACCCACGGCTACACAGAAATCCTAACCGGCTTAAGGTAAGTACATACCAAAGCCAACACATTACCTCAGCATTGAAGAAGATTTTGCTGCAGAAAGACTTCAGGATCTGCAGCCAAAAACCTGGTCAGTGGATTCCTTGTCGTGGTGACTGAAAACAAGACCTCAGAAGGAACTTTGCAGCAGGGATCGATGAAGGCTCTAGGCAAGGTTTTCCTTGCAGCTGAATGCGGTTCTGCGGATTTGGCGCCTTTTCAAGGAGCACAGAAGAAGACAGAAAATCGTAGTTGAATTCTCATTACGAAGGTCCAGCCCTCAGTTGAGGGGACTTCTTGGAATCGATTTGTGTCTCTGAAGATACACCAGGATGCCCACGAAGTTTCAGCAAGATTCGGAAGACTGTGCACCGCACAGTGGCTTGAGGTCACGGATTATTGGGGTACTGCAGCAACGCAAGGTCGCGGCAACGCATGGGATGGCTCAAAATATAGGTGGTCTTGAGTCTAGTGGGTCCCACTAGGCTCTGGGTTGGGGTTGTCATTGTTGGGAGTCTCCAGGTCGATTGGAAGGAAGGGCTACAGCAGGCTCCAGTTACACAGCATGCTCTCCGGTCGCTGGAAATCATTTCAGCCGCTTTTCCTTCATCCTCTTCGTTTTTGGTTCCAGTGGTCGACTTGTCTTCAGCTTCCAGGTTCGCAGTATTTATCAGGAACTACAGCACAACCTCTGCATTCTCTCCTTCCACATTTTACAAGAAGGGGCGGTCTATTTGTCCGATCAGGACAGCCAGCCCCCCATTGCGATTTGTCCCCATTCAAGCAAGGTGGAAGACAAAGGGCTGTGGAGCTTTGGACTCCTCCCTCACTTCCTGCCCTCACAGACAGACTGGAGCCTCGGCTGGGAGTCCAGGGGACTCACGCCAAAGACAAAATTCACACAAAGGATTTTCTCACCCTGGATGTCTGGGGAAGGAACAAGAAATATTAAAATGTCGAAAAAAGACAGGGGCCATTTTGGTAAAAATGTGCACCCTTTGGTGCCTTTACTGCAGCTGTGCACACATCCTGCGGTAAAGGTGCAACAAATTAATACAGGGTATCACTGCCACCAGCCATTGAAGGTAATCTTGTCCCTGTAACAGAATTGTTAAAGTTTTAGTGTGAAAGGGTTTACATTGCATCTCCCTAGCACTCCACATAAGGTGAGGTGTGCTGCTTCACAGAATAAAATGTAAAAGGGATCCAAAGATCCTTTCTAACATTGGGAACTGTAGTTCTCTCAAGGTTAGCAAAAGAAAGTTAAAAGGATAGCCCCTAGGGCAACCCAGCAACAACAGGCACTTATTGCCAATAAGTTGTTAGAGGATAACTTTAAAAAGACACTATGGAGAGTCAAAGAAATGACACCCATAAAATGGGTTAAAGATTATTTGAGTGTGGAAAAAGGTTCTGACTCACTGAGGTATCAAGGAAAAATATCCCACTAGTAAAGCAAAACGTTCTGGGATTGACCCAGGTCAGGAAGATTTACCAGTTCTGTGAAAATCTTACCCAACACAAATCAACCGGCTTTTTGATATCTCGCATCAATCACCAGTTGTTGCCGTTCTTCAGTTTTCACTTTATTCATAGAATTTTTAGACTTTGTTGTTTATCGAACCGCCCCAAATTACATCTGTTGATGGGAGGAAGACAGGCTTCTCACCAAGGACTTCTAGAAGGACTCTCTCTCCATCATTTGCCACTTGGAAATGTGAGTCTCTCGCCTGGCCTTCTTGTAGCCTTCCCACAGCTTGCTTTCCAGGTTCCACTTTCTCAAGTTTAGCCGCCAAGATAACCCGGTCCTGTTTTGCCTCCAGCCTAGCTCTCTGAGGGCTTGAGATTTAGGTAGGGATCCTCTGCCAGACTCAGCCTTGCAGCCTCCCTCCTGTCTTCTCAGGAGCAACTGGCTTCTCTCACTATACAGCCTCCTTTTGTACACCTGTGAGGTGTTGAGTGCAGGCGTTTTGTCAGGGTTGGGTCTTCCTGAACTTGCCTGACTCTAATAGTGGGACAACTTATTGTTGGGATGGGATAGTCTGTCTTCGGTTTCTCAAAGGGTTTTCCCTTAGTAATCCTCATAATCTCAGTCACTCTCTTCCTCGTCCGAGGGTATTTTAATCAGTGAATGGGATTATGGGAATTGTGGTGTTTTACAAAAAAGTGAGAAAGTCATAGATTTTTGTCAGGAAAATTAGTTTGAATGTATGGTTGTTGAAAAGTGGGTTTCAAGGAAAGAGGGGTAAAACTCATGTTGGAATTGAGTGGTGATTATTTTTCCTGATGGGTTGCCATGTCTTCAGTATGGGAAAAGGTTGGGGTAGAATGGGACTTTGGTGACAATATCACATATAGACAGAGGCGATGTCAGGTAGGGGTGTCTCAAAAGAAAGGGGATACCACGTCGCACCCAAGGGCATTCCTTCTGCAGTCCCCAAGAACCCCCTGCCCAGGTGATCCTCCCTCACTTGTCCGCCACCAGGGTTGGGATCTAAGCCCGATGGCCCTCCAGTGGCCACATGCACAAAGGATCTGCAGGGCCCTATCCATGATGATGCCCTCTGCTTTCTCACACCCCACTGCCAGTTCCTCCACAAGAGTAACCCATCAACCTATGCCTTTCATGTGGGCACATTTTTGGGAGCCCTCTGGGCATGTTTGGGTGAGCTGGGTGAGGTGTATACTTGTATGAGCACAGGCTGGCAACACATGCCCAGAAACATTGTTTTCTTTTGACAAATAAACCATACCTTTGAAAAGGCACTCTGAAATCTAATATCTTACTGCAAGAGATACCCCATTACGTTGCTGAAAGGAAGGGTATATGTGAACAATGACATTTTATTTTTACAACCTTATTATGAAGATCTATTTGTTTTTTTTTGTTTTTTTAGCATTTACACATATTAAATGTATAGATCTGTGAAAGCCATGGCAACATTTATTTGTCTCTAACACTGATGATGGAATATTTTATTCTAGTTATACTTCCCCCAGCACCATACCAGTTTTACTCTGCACCCCCACTTCCAGTTAATGAGGTGGGCGACCATGGGGGCATTCCTCTGCCACCTCCGCCTTACTCCTGCGATCCCACTGGCAGTGATCTTCCTCGAGGTAAGCTTTGCAAAAAAACGTTTAAATGTATATACTGTTGGATTTTTTCTAAGCAGTTTGCTTAATAGAAAGTGATTCACGTTTTGGAGACCAAGAGAACAAGCCTAGTGTTAAGGTGTTTTTTGTATCGTAGGATTGATGATTCCTGATGCAAGTAACGCCTCACAAAGAGCTGCACCTGATGGTTATCTGGTCTGGGGGGTAAGAGGTGCAAGTCATGAAGTTTGGTATTTGCGCGAGAGGGAGCTCGACATACACACCTATATAATTGATTAATACTGACCAAGAGACCACTGCTTCCCTGGATGGGCTTGTTGCAAAACGGTGGAGCAGTTTAATGCTACTTCCATCTGGCTACAGTACAGATCACAAAGTAATTGGGTATCAAAGACACTTGAAATGTCTACTGGAACTATTAAGCTTTTTTTCTTTTTTTTTTTAACAGTATTTTACTTTTTATCATATTATTCCTTATAAAATATAATTGCTCTTGGACTTGCCCATTAACTTGGAGTTTACCTTATGTTTTCATGGATGTAAGTGCCTTTAATCAATCACACACAAAGACCAGAAGGAAGGACTCTCCCAGCTGATAAGGAGTTCTGAGTCATAACTAACTATAAAAAAAAAAATGTGTACAAAAAAAGTACACATTCGAGGGGATTGGGTCCTCCGACGTATTGTGCTGCTTCGGAAAATATTTCGGTGTCTGCGTCCTGCATCGATGACGTCGATACACCGTCCTCGAGGACCTCCTCTGACGGCTGATGTCACCAGATCTTATAAGTAGGACGCATGACGCCCATAGCCTCAGTTCCGTTTTTTCTGTGACCAAGTTCGCTTCGGAGATCTCGCCGCGCCTCGACTCTTTGGAGTTTCTGTTCTTTCGGTTCTTCAAACCTGTTTGTTTGTGAAGTTTAAGTCCTACTTTGTGATGTCTACCTCTTCTTCCACCCTGCGTCCGGGCTTCAAGAAGTGCAGGAACTGCGGGTCCAAGATGTCGGTGACGGACTCGCATAACGCCTGCCTCTGGTGCCTTGGGGAGGCCCATGACATGGATGATATCAATCTGTTGGAGCTGAGGGCCATCAGGCTTGCCCTGAAGGCTTTTCTGCCAACTGTGCGAGGAAAGAATGTCCTGATTCTGATGGACAACACAGTGGCCATGCACTACCTCAAAAAAAGGGGGGGCAGGGTCACTTCCTCTGTGCAGGGAGGCGATGCAGCTCTGGTTCTGGGCCATCCAGCAGGAAGTTTTCGATCTCGGCAGTTCATCTGGCTGGAGACGAAAACGAGACGGCAGATGCTCTGAGCAGGCAGAGCACGATCTCTCACGGGTGGGAGCTGGCTCAGGAGATTCTCCTGGAGATCTTCACCCTTTGGGGGACCCCTCAGGTGGATCTCTTCGCCTCCAGTTTCAACCAGAAGTGCGAAAGGTTCTGCTCGTGGGAATTTCCTCCAAAAGGAGTCTTGGGAGACGCGCTCGTGGTGGAGTGGTCATTCCCGCTGCTGTACGCGTTTCCTCCAGTCCCCGTCATCCCGCAAGTGCTGCGGAGGTTACGGAAGTTCGGTTCCTGGATGATCCTCATTGCTCCGGCGTGGGCTCAGAGGACGTGGTACCCGGACCTTCTCGACTTGTCCATCTGCCCTCCATGTCGTCTTCCCTACCGAGACGATCTGCTCTCAAGGGAGGGGGGTTCAGGTTCTCCATCGAGAGGTCAGATCCCTCAACCTTCACGCTTGAGGTATAAGGATTGGGACCTCCCTGAAGACGTGATGGAGGTGTTGCTCTCGGCCCGACGGCCAGCAACAAAGTCTCTGTACCGTTGCCGTAAGTTCTGCGACTGGTGCAGAGTTCAGAATGTGAATCCTTTTGCATGCGACATCCCCATGGTTCTGTCCTTTTTACTTTGTTTGGCCCACAGGGGCTTGCAAGTGGGTACCATTAAAGGTTACCTGGCGGCGCTGTCCATCTTTAAGCGCTCGTCTGAAGAGTGTTCCTACTTTAAAATCCCTTTAATTTCACAGTTTTTGAAAGGGCTCACTAATGTGTTCCCTCCGTCACCTTTCCTGGTGCCCGGTTGGGATTTGAACCTTGTTCTTAAGTTTCTTATGGTTGCTCCGTTTGAGCCTTTGCATTCTTGCCCTTTGAGGCTGTTAACTCTGAAAACTGTGTTTTTGGTTGCGGTTACTTCCGCTCGCAAAGTGAGTGAATTACAGGCACTTTCAGTTAAACCACCCTTCACTGTATTTCACAAGGACAGGGTTGTCCATAGAGTTTGTCCTTCTTTTCTTCCGAAGGTGGTTTCGGAATTTCATTTGGCCCAGAAGGTTGTTCTTCCGGCATTCTATCCTCCTCCGCACCCTGGTAAGGAAGAGGAGAGGCTCCATAGGCTTGATCCTAGGAGAGCTTTAAGCTTTTATGTTTCACGCATGTCCCGGGTCAGAGTGGGCGATCAACTCTTTATTGGTTACGCTGGAAAGCGTTTGGACAGGCTGTGACGAAACAGACTTTGTCTCGCTGGATTATTTTGGCCATCTCGGAGTGTTACCGCTTGGCGGGTAAGGACCCACCGGCTGGCTTGCGGGCCCATTCTACCAGGGGTATGGCTGCATCTACTGCCCTGCAGAGGGGTGTTCCTATTTGCAACATCTGTGATGCAGCCACCTGGGCTTCAGTACATCTATTTGTACGTCACTATTCCCTCGATTCCATCTGAGGACAGGATCTGGCCTTTGGCAAGGCGGTCCTTTGCTCCGCTATTTGATTGGCAATTCTAAATTTTGATTCTAAATTCTTTCCCTCCTCCTTGCTCTGGTACTGCTTTGGGAGTCTGTCATAGATATGGAATACGTCTTAGGACCCAATCCCCTCGAAGAACAAGTTACTTTCTTATCTGGTAACGTTCTTTCGATGGGATGGTCCGACGACGTATTCCATATCGCTTCCTCCCTGCCTTCCCCGCGGCAGAATTTCTTTTGCGATTGCAGCTTGCGTTCCGCAAGGCTTTGTGTCTGACTGGCAGTTGACTAATGTCACACGTTCTGGGGGAAAAAACTACAACTGAGGCTATGGGCGTTGTGCGTCCTACTTATCACATCGAATGACGTCGGATGTCAGAGGAGGTCCTCGACGACGGCGCATTGACATCATCGACGCAGGACGCAGACGCCGAAAAAAGTTTCCGAAGCAGCACAGCTGTGGTGATTACCTGTCATAGATATGGAATATGTCGTTGGACCATCCCATTGAAAGAACGTTACCAGGTAAGAAAGTAACTTGTTCTCTTAGGTGTACAGGGCTCCAATTCTTAGGTTTGCCTGACTACCCAAAAGGTTTGGTGACAATGGCTGAGCAGCCAGACTTGGTCTAGGAGGGAAGAGGGCTGTAGTGAGGCACACATAACTCGGAGCGTACAATATAGTCTAGGAAACACTGACGTACTATGTTACATAAAAATAGTATTTATTTTATGTACACTAAGGTTTTGGAAATCAATCGATGTAGGTAGAATGAAAGACGGTATCCTTAAAATCAAAACGGAGTGAAAGGAGGTACACTTTAATGAATGTAAAGTAATACAAAAAACTCTTGTAACAGGCAAACTTAAGATTACTCTGGCAATTTTACTCACCCATGCCTGCCCAGGCTTCCAAAGTCCAACCCTATACTAGGACAGTATCGTAGTCAAAGGGGGCACTAGAGGTCCAGTGAACAAGGGCTCTGGAGGAAGGAAGCTGGTAAGTAGTAGACTGGGCAGAGTCTATGAAGGTTTCTTCTTGTTTGCAAGAAAGTACAGAAGTTTGTATCACAGTAGGGCCCAATGGGTTGTTCACCCCAAGGGGACCCTAGGGTTCCCTCAAGGGGGGTGCAAGTAACCGCTTTTCAATGAATTGCTTTTGCTTTTCTCCTGCAGAGTCCTCATCATGATGGATATCAATCTCCCAGCTTTGCTGTTTGGAACCTTTTTGAAATAGGGGGGCGTAGCGGACCTAGACCCATATGCCTTTCAACCCAGCCATTGCAGATTCTTTAGCCTCCCTATGCCAGCACCCTTGTATCATTCCACCTGTGAAAGCCAGTTTCACAGGGAGGTATAGGCCGTCATCAAGAGGAGATCCTCCTTTCCTCTCCACACATCCTTCCCCCGGGAGGGTTGGTTATTCAGGCTGCCACTGTTTCCGCCAGACCCGCGGCATCCAAATCTGCCTATGGACTGAGAAGGGGAAAAAAGGACACTTTGGCCAGAAAGGTATTCACTTCTGGTAGCATGGTGCTCAAATGCACTAAAGTGGTGTGTGGTTTCACCAAATATTTGTCTGGTTTATGGAAAGCAGTAGAACAGGCTGCTCAGTACGTCCCTGAGGGTGCCTTGCAGGATGGCTTTTTGCAGCTGGTGGATAATGGGAAGGAGGTAACTTAAACAGTTGTAACAGATGGGCCTACACGTAGCAGAGAATATTGGCAGAGCAATGGTTTCAGCAGTTGTGATGAGACGACAAGCTTATCTGAAAACTTCTGTCTCCTCCCCAAATGTGCAGAACAGGTTGCTGGACATGCCTTTTGCAGGTGACATGCATTTCGGGCAGAAAGCAGACGAATCCTTGGATACATTCAAGGAGTCAAAATTGGCTGCTAAATCTTTGGGCCTAGCAGCGTAGCCGGCCGAAACCTGCTTTAGCTTTGCCTCCAGGGGAAGAGGCTATAGACGTTATGTACCTTATGCCAGGAAGGTGGAGATCCCGCAAGCCAGGCAGGGGCAGAGGCACTTCTCACATCCCGGAAGGGGCAGAGAGGCCTCTAGAGGCCAACGAGCAACAGCAACTCCAGGGTCACCAGCTCCCTCTAAGCCGGTTTGATTTTTCCCCTCCCATGATGCACTGGTTGGCTGGGCATTGGCCCCAGTTGCAGCCCTGCAGTTGATTCGGTGGACTTATTGTCTGCCTTTCCTGAACAGGCCTCCGGACAGACATCCACCTCCCCGAATCCAACCTGGACAGGAGCTCCAGGTCGAACTGTTGGTCCTGTTGTCGAAGGGTGCCGTGGAAGAGGTACCTCCTGATCAGAGAGGGTTGGGTTGGTATTCTCGTTCCTTATTGGTGCCCAAGAAGTGAGGAGGACTCAGTCCCATCGTGGACCTCGGGGCCTTTAACAAGTTCCTGAGGAAGGACAAATTCAGGATGGTGACCTTGAGAGAGACTCTCCACGCTCTCGAACTCCATGACTGGCTGGTGTCGATAGACCTACAGGACGCTTATTTCCATGTGCCGATACACCAAAAGCACAGGAGGTTCCGAATTTGCAACAGGCATCATCATTTCAAAGTGCTTCCCTTTGGATTGACCTCCACGCCGAGGGTCTTCATCAAGCTTTTGGCGGTATTTGCGGCTTGCCTCAGGAGATCCCGGGTCCATGTATGTCCAGTCTTCCCCACATCATACCTGGATGACTGGCTGATCAGAGGGTAGTCAGCTGGGCAGGTCTTGTCTCATCTGGAAGACACCTGCCTACTACTGCACAGGCTGGGCTTCTCCCTCAACTTGACGTCCCATCTGACACCAGTCCAGCAGTTGTTCATCCGAGCAGTCCTAGTCACCCTGGTAAGGAAGGAGTTTCCTCCTGAGGAGAGACTCCGCAACATCGCCCAGGTGGTGCAGTTGTTTCAGAACCAAGCCACTCTTCCAGCCGCTTCCTTCCTCCTCCTGTCGGGTCTGATGGCCTCCTGTATTTTATTAGTGCCAGAGGCCAGGCTATGTGTACAATCCCTCCAATGGCTCCTGTGGGATCAGTGGTGTCAGTACGTGGGAGCACTCACAGGTGGCTTTCGGTGTCCAGTCAGGTAGTCCACAAACTTGGCTGACAGAGTACGGGCAGCAATCTATTGGCAGGGATCCCTTCTGGCCTCCTTGGCCCCAGGTCCGAGTGGTCACAGATGCCACCCTGAAGGGTTGCGGCGCCCACTATGATAAATTAACTCAACTAGCAGGGTGATTTGCACTCTCGCCCACTCTGCACAGTGGCAATTAACTGTGGTTCTGGTTGAGAGCGAACCAAATCTCGGTGTCGGCAGTTCATCTGGCGGAGACAGAGAATGCCTTGGCAGATGCTCTGAGCAGGCAGAGCACGGTCTCACACGAGTGGAAAGTGTGCCATGAAGTCCTGGAGGAGGTCTTTGCGCTCTGGGGTACCCCTACAGTGGGTCTGTTCGCAATGGAGTCAACAGGAAGTGTGTAAAGTGTTGGTTGAGAGAATTCCCCGCAAACAGTACACTGGGGGACGAGTTTCTGGTGGATTGGAGCTTCCCCCTTCATTAAGCCTTCCTCCGAATCCCCTCATTCCTTGGGTTCTCAGGAGGTTGAAGAGATTTCGAGCATCCGTAACCCTGATAGTCCCGGATTGTGCGAGGAGAACATGGCACTCGGATCTCCTGGATCTGACCATCTGTTGCGCTCACCCGTTGCCTCATTGTCTGGATTGTCTCACCCAGTCGGAGGGTCGGGTGCACTACCCAACCCGCATTCCCTCAACCTACATGCGTGGCATTTGAGAGGATGAGATATGATGACTCGGACCGCTGAGAGGAGGTGTTTGAGGGATTGCTGGCTGCATGCAGACCTTCTACCAGATCTCTGTAGGCGGCGAAGTTTTGAGGCGTGGTACAGGGAACGTGAGACTGGTGCTATCGCTTTCCCCACCACATGATGGAGTTCCTTCTGTCACTGGCCTGGTCAGGCCTTCAGGTTGCCACAGTGAAAGGGTATTTGGTGGCCCGGTCTGTTTTCAAAAGATCCCCAAACTAAGGTTAATTTTTCACCTTTCTGGTCATGGCCCAATTTGTGAGGGGACCTTCTCGGCAAGTTTCCAACCCCCTTTGTTGTCCCAGATTGGAATCTTAATCATATGGTTATGACCTTCTTAATGGTTTCTCCATTTGAGTCTATGTATTCATATTCTTTGCGGCTGTTGTCGGTTAAAATAGCCTTTTTGGTCACGATCACATCGGCCAGGAGGGTTAGAGAGTTGCAAGCCTTGTGCTGCAAACCCCCATTCCTGAAGTTCTTTCGCGAGAAAGTCTCTTAATGTCAGGCCTGGGTTCCTTCCTAAGGTGGTTTAAAAATGGAATCTGTCCCAGTCTAATGACTTGCCTGTCTTTTACCCTCCTCTGCATCCCTCGAAGGAGGAAGATTGTCTCCACGCCTTGATCCCAAGAGAGTGTTAAGTGTCTGTCGCTCAAATCTGAGTTTAGGAAATCGGACCAGTTGTTTGTAGCCATTCCTTGTCTAGAAAAGGCCTTGCCATAACTAAACAAACTCTGTCACGGTGGATCGTTATATCCGAGTGTTATCAATCGGCAGGCAAGGAGCTTCCAGCGGGGATCAGGGCTCACTCGACCAGAGGGCTCTCAGCCTCTACGGCCCTCCAGAGAGGGGTTCCGGTTAGGGATGTTTGCCGGGCAGCCACTTGGTTATCCTTACATACCTTCACCAAGCACTATGCCTTAGATGTTTGTTTTGCTTGCCAAAAAGTGCATGGACAGACATGTATCTTTCTATCATCAGTACACTGCAAAGCAAATCTTGGACGCAGGTAGCCAAACCAATGATTCACACATACACACGCAGTTAGAAGATAAGTTAGCTCTTATATGGCTATTTATTCATATTCAAGCATACATAAATGAATAAACTGTAACAGAAATACACACAGGAAAGACAGGGATCTAAAGAAAATACATCACCGTGGGTGCAACTTCTTTCCTCATCTTGCCAGAAGTGGCTGGAAAGCCCTGGAACGTAGCCAGGCACAGAGCACAGAAACCCGCAGGTTTGGAGCGAAATGTTCCCCCTCCGACTGAGGCCTTTGCTTTTTGCCTGACCTTTCCAGAGCACCTCATTATAAACCCTCCACAAGGCGGGCTGGCCTTTTCTCGAACCTTCTGGCATGAGGGACTCCGCATTGGTGGCTAACTGTTAGTTCCCGGCCGGAGTGACCCACAGTAACCTCAAGGAGCAGAGCTCTTCCCTTTCTCAAACAGCAAAGAAAACAACTCTGTAACTCATCCTCCACTTTGACAGTGCCCATAGCAGCCTTATCGGGTACCAGCCTGCACCTGTGGATCCCAGTCTTTGTGAGCACTGTGTCCTTGGATGAGCCATGCAGACCAACATAAGCAACGAATAACGTTGAAAACAAGTTTTTCCAGACAAATGCTGCCAACGATGCTGTAAATCTGTGTACAGATTCAGCTTTCACTAAAGCATGGAGCAAATATCCATTATGGCTCCAAGTGCCCCCAGAATGCACTGCACACCAGCGCCATATTTTAGCTCAAGCATTACAACATTACACAGGGAGCCGATGCTAGGTTTGGTAGGGCGGTTCTGCAGAATCTACTGGTTTAAAACTTTGTTATCCTAACTGCTTGGGGAGTCTATCATGATGGGGAATCTGCAGGAGAAATTACCTTACCGTATTGTTCTTTCTATGGATTCTTCTCCCGCAGATTCCTCATCGACCCTCGCATTCATCCCCGCTCAGAAAGTTCTGTGGGTTGTCGCTTCTGTCCAAAAGAGAAGGCATCTGACGATGACGCTGGGATGATAGTTTCTGTTTATTAAAATAATAAATGTTTTTCTTCACACATTGTTGTGAGGTCACCCTCTTGGGGTGTACCGTTGTTAAAGCTTTAATGGCTCCTCCTGTTTTTCTTCGGCAGCGTTCAAACGCAAGGGGAACAATTTACAGAAACTAAGTCATGGGGCGTAGTGACATGGTATATATGCGACACCTGAGGTCACTTCCAGAACCGGCAATCGAGAGTCAGACAAGATGGATGGAGTCGAGGTCCTCTACGCCCCCTGTCAAAATGTTTCCAAACAGCGAAGCTGGGAGATGGATATCTATCATGAGGATTCTGCGGGTGAAGGATCCATAGAAAGAACATTACGGTAAGGTAATTTCTCCATCTGCAGCCCTCCAGGAGCACAAGAAAACACAGCAAGACCAAGTTAAGTACCTGGGTTTAGGACAGTATCTTTTCAACTTGCTGCAGCAGAACATTCCACCAGGTGCGGCGACAGTTGTCCCTGGTTTCGGTTTCATGGCCTGGATGGCTGAATAAGATCTTTTTGCAGGAGCAGACTGATGCACTCGAGCAGTGGGATGCCCAGAGTAGGTCTTCGCCGCACTTGTGTGTGGAAATGCTTCACAAGCCTCGGGTGACGGAACAGTTGTCTTGCGGTGGAGTTTGTGCCCTTTTTTGGTCCTCCTCTCGGCTGAGCGGACATTCGGGAATGGGATCCAGTCACTGGTGGTCCAGAAGGATGCCTGCAAGTTACAGATGAAACCGACCTTCGGCAGACATTGCACCGCAAAATGGCACAGGTTGCTATGGTATTCGTTAATGGCAGGCTGTGGAGGTCGTGGTGAGGTTCAGCTTCCAGAACCTCGCCTTTTATGGAGAAGAACTGGCTGAGCTCACCAATCGCCACACAAGCTGTTCATGCAAATCTGGTGGGTGGCTTTCCAGGGGGACAGCTAGCCTCCCAGTTGTAGCCGATTACAAGCAGGCACACTGCAGGACAAAGACATCGGGCGTTTCGGTCACCTTCCCCACTTCCTGACCTTGCGGTCACTCAAGAGAGCCTTGGCAGGCTTTCCAAGGGAGATCCAGCAAAGACAAAAGACCCATCCAGACTGCCCCCACCCAGCTAGGTAAAATGAGGCTCAATAAAGGACAAGTCATATAGTGTTGGCAAAAAAGAAAACCAGCGGCATTTTCGGTCAACGTTGACCCATATGTACAGTGTCCCCCTGTCCTTGGTAACGTGTGTTGTTGCAAGGAAAAGAAAAAGGGCAGCTCAAAGAGCTCTCTGCAACACCGCACAGAAAGTGCTGTGTACATCAGTAAAAGATTGCAGATGCCATAGAAGTTGGAGGAAAGCATGACTCCAAAATGATACAACCAAAAGGGTTGAAAAAGGTACCCACAGGTAGAGTAAAAGACTGAACGAGTGTGGCTAAAGGTTCCCACTCATGAGAACTGATAAGTGCTGAGGGACTCAAAAGTGGGGAGAATGACTCACAAAAAATAATTCTAACACTCAAACCCCATAAACTGGTCGAACAATTATATTGCAGCTCTCAAATGAAATGACTAAAGTGTCTCCTACCTACAGGAAGATGGGATAAGTTCATGCTGCTTTAAATCTGTAAGGGCAACAGACTCCAAATGCAGAGGAGGTTACTAAAAAATCTGATTATATATCTGGCAGAAGAAAAGAACATTGGCTACAGTGACCCATATTTTGCAGAGCCTTAATCTTCCACGCATGGTAAATAGATATCTATGTATCCAGAAATAACTTGGGACTACATTTTTCTCTGGACTGAGGATGTCCCTCTCTGTAAATAGATGAGTTGGGTAGGTGTGGGTGGGGGGGGCCTGAGGAATGTTGTAAAACCTTTGAACTAATGCCTTGCTGCATGCCGAAAAAACCCCACATTAAATGACGGATGAAATAGTGATCTGCTCTATTTTGAGATCTTGTTCGAGTGTTAACCTTCCCTTGTCTTTGGACATTGAAGTTGCCTTTGAGATTTCTGTTATGTTTTATGGACGTTAAAGATTAGTTTTCATACTAGACATCTCTACCTCTGTGATAATCTGACACTTAGAATAATATGTACTCTAATAGATATGCAGTGTTAGTTGTCATTATCATTTGTACATATCATTTGTGTGCTGTTTACCCGTTTTATAGATCTCTGAGAATCTATGCATATTTCTGGTGCACTGAAAAGCACTAGTTCTCCAGCGTGGGGTCTGGCATGGATTCACATGCTCATGAATATTCCCCGTCGTCAGGCTGGGGATCCTCGGTAAAGAAAAAATCAGTATCAGTTTCGTTTCTGATCTGTCTTTCTTAGTAGTAACCAATCACTGGTCTCTGGGTCATACTGCCCCCAGCCAATGACTGCCCTCTCCCTAAGCCCCGCCTCTGGCAGCCATCCTCAGATTTTATCCGCACGTTCAAGTTTTGGGAGTCCTCGTGCTATAGCTCTCGAGCTTTTTCTGCGTTTCACGCTTTTTCAAAGAGAATTCTTATTTTTCGGTAAAATAGAGCTTCAAGCTCCACCGCTTCTACTTCCGATACACGGGGGCCCATTTTGGAATCTTCTACGCCCCTCAAAGGTGAAGTTTTCATTGAGCTACGCTTCTTGGAGGATTCCAGAAGTTTTCTCAGGCCTACCTCGTGGACATGGCCCAGGAGAAAGGAAGCTCGACACTGGGCAAGCTGTTCAGGAACTGCTCTGGATGCAAGATACAGAACCTGTTCAAGGAGGACGAGCACTCAAAGTGCCTCTACTGCCTTCATGAAGACAAATCGCACGTGGAGAAGGACTGTGCGTTTTGCATGAACATGACGGAATGAACCATGAGGGACCGTCGGACCCATCTCGCCAACTGGTTGGAAAGCAAAAGCCCAGCAGGTGAGAAGAAGAAACCCAAGCGGTCTTCTAAATCCTGTGAGGGCGCCCCGGCGACGGGGGCCCAACAGAAGGCAAAGCACCGCAAGTCCGAGGGCACCAGGAGCGCCGAAGGGTCGGGCTCCTCGGCTGCCAGGCAGGGCGCACCTTCACCGACGCCATCAACCACGAGCGAACGCTCTGGCTCGGGAAGAGAAAGTCTGAGAACCCAGCTAAGCTTCTGGAGAGGCCCCGGTCGATCTCGAAGGAACAGACCGAAGGGGTACGAGGCAGTGACCCTCCCCCTAAAGGTAAAGGCCTCAAGCGTGCCCAAGGTGGTGAAGGCCTTGATTCACCCGGCCAAGGCCTCTATTGAGGGTATCGCTACAGCCCTGGGGTAGCCTGTGGAGGCTCCCCCAGTGGAGGCGACCTTGGGGCCCAGAGTTTCACTACCCCCACGGAGGGAAGCCTCTTTTAAGCCCATCGAGAAGACCCCCGTGAAGACCCCGGTGGAAAAAGAGGGTGGGGCCCGTGGCCTTAACGGACACTACCTCCGAGGAGGAACTGGTCGAAGTCATAGAGGTGGCCCGTCCCCACGGGAGGGATCCCGACGACGAGAGCGAGGGTGACGATGAGGCTCCAGTGGAGGAGGAGCAACAGTCACGTCCGTCGCAGCCCAGGCCACAAGACAACTCGGCGGCCATTTTGACAGCAATTCAGGCCTTATGCACGGAGATGAGGACCAGGTTGCCCTTGCCTCCGACGGACGACCCGACAAAACCGAGTCCGTCGGGAAGCCCCCCTAACAAGAGCAGAAGGATCCATCCAACCCCGCCTTCTCAGCCCTCTCAGCCTTTGTCTCCTTCCCTGACCCCGAGGGAGGACACGGGAACGGATACGGCCACGACGGTGACGGATGACGACAGTGGTGACGACAGGACTGATCTCCCGTCGCCGATTCCTCGGGCGTCTCTTCCCGACAAAATTGGCTCATTTCACGCCATGATCGCCAGGGCATCCAAGCTTTTTCAGCTCTGCCCCGAAGAGAAGAAGGAAGGCTTCCTTTGCCAACGGCGTGAGGCCAAAAGAAAAACGGTCCTTGCAGTGCCGTTGTTGGATGACATCTGGGACGAGGGACTTGCCCTCCTCAAGAACCCGTCCACGACACCTGCTAAGAGGGACCAGTACGAGAAGAAGTACTGGGTCCACGACACCGCCCCTTTGTGTCTTAGAGCGCAACCGACCCCAGATTCGGTCGTTTCAGCAGCGGCCAAGAAGAAAGCGGGGGGGCATCGGCCTCGACCTCTACTTCTCCGCCGGACGGCAAGGGAAAGAAGCTGGATGCCATGGGACGACGAGTCAACTCGGCGGCGATGACGATTAAGGCGGCCAACGCCCTAGCAATCGTGGCTTGCTACGAGGGGGAGTTGTGGTACAAGATTGCCCCCTCTGTTGGACTTCCTCCCAGACGATAAGAGGGCAGAGGCCCTGGCAATCCTGCAGGAGGGTGAGGTGGCCTCTGACCACACCATAACGGTGGCCATGGACATTGCCGACCCCGGTTTCCGCCAATTGGGCAACAGTGTTTACCTTCAACGGCGGGGGTGGCTCAAGGCGACGGATTTCCGTCAGGATGTACAGGCCAAGGTTTTGGACATGCCCTTTGATGGGAACAACCTGTTTGGGAAGACAGTGGATGAGTCCCTTCAGGCCATCAAGACCGACACAGAGACGGCTCGGGCCTTGGGAGTTCTACAACGACGACGTCCGCCCTTTCGGAACTCCGGAGGCAAGCAAGGTGCCTCCAAGGGATTCGGCAGCGGCTCCTCAACGTACCGTCAAGCGGCCCGCTCCTCGACGAGGCAAGTCCGGAGGACCTCGCCGTCGTTGCCAAGGAGGCCAAGGCGGCGACCAAGCAAGACTGAACCGGCCGTGGTGTCGGACCCTCAACCGGTGGGAGGCCGGCTGACGAGGTTTGTTAGCGTGTGGAAATCCATCTCCACCGACCGTTGGGTGCTTGATGCCCTGGCCCAGGGGCACACACTCGAATTCCTAAAGAAGCGTCCCCGCATTCCACCGTGGCCAGGAAGGAAAACCACGTCCCTCAACTACTGTTGGAAGTAAAGGCGATGCTGAAAAAAGGTGCCATCGAGCTTGTTCCAAAGAGGCTTCGGGGCTCCGGAGTTTACTCAAGATACTTCCTCATCAGAAAGAAGACAGGCGGATGGCACCCCATCCTGGACCTGCGTCGACTGAACAAGTACATCAAGGCACAGAAGTTCTGGATGGTCACCCTCCAGCACGTGCTGGGACAGCTGGAGGAAGGCGACTTCCTATCGTCGTTGGATTTGAAGGATGCATACTTTCATATCCCCACTCTAAAAAGGCACCGAAAGTTCCTCCGGTTCATGGTCCAAGGGCGGCACTACCAGTTCAAGGCTCTCCCGTTCGGACTGAAGTCGTCTCCCAGGGTGTTCACCAAGTGCCTAGCACCGGTGGCGGCGCGGCTGCGCCTGCAGGGGATCCATGTTTACCTCTACCTGGACGTTTGGCTCATCCGGGCAACAACAAGGGAGCTCGCCGTCGAACACACGGCGAAGACCGTCCAGCTGCTCACGGACCTGGGATTCTCCATCAACTTCTCCAAATCCCACCTGGTCCCGTCGCAGGTCGCACTGTTTCTGGGAGCCAAGCTCGATACAGTGGCACGATTGGCCTCGCCGTCGAAGGAATGAACGAAGGCTATCCTGGGCAAGGTACAGCGTCTGCTGGCCACGGACGTGACCAGAGTGAGGTCCATCAAATCCCTTCTCGGGATGATGTCCTCCTGCATCTATCTGGTGCACCTGTGTAGGCTTCGGATGCGTCCTTTGCAGGAGTTTCTCGACGCCCGTTGGATGCAAGCGACGGGCAGCTTCGAGGACAAGATCTCGCTCAACGAAGTATTCCGCCAAGCTGTTCGATGGTGGGGCACCCGTGCGCATCTCGCAGTGGGCACAGACTTTCAGACCCCAGCATATCAGGTGACGGTGACGACGGATGCCTCCCTGGAAGGAAGGGGAGCGCACACCGGGGATCTTCACGCGAGAGGCCTATGGCTCCCGGAGGAGAGGCCGCTCCACATCAACATACTGGAGCTCCGGGCGGTGTTCTGGGCTCTCAAGTCTTTCCTCCCGTCCCTCAAGGGCAAAGTGGTGAGGATCTTCACCGACAACATCACCACGATGTTCTACATCAGGAAGCAGCGAGGAACCAGATCCCCAGCCCTGTCCAAAGAAGCACAGGACCTGTGGCACTGGGCCGTTGCCCAGGGAGATGTTCCTGGTACCCTTTCATCTAGCAGTGATAAAAAACACCATCGCCGACTCACTCAGCAGGGAGCTGCGCTCGTGCCACGAGTGGAAACTACGCCAGGATCAAGTAGATCAACTCTTCCGGCGATGGGGCAAACCCCAAATAGACCTGTTCATGACAGCGACGAACTCCAAGTGCCAGAGGTTCGCCAGCAGGTTCCCCCAGCCGAGGAGCAAGGGCGATGCTTTCTCGTTCCTTTGGGACAGCCTGTTCCTTTATGCGTTCCCTCCGTTGCCGTTGCTGCTCAGGCTCATCAACCAACTCAAGAGGTCCTGGTGCAGGATGATCCTCGTCGCACCGAAGTGGCCGAGACAGATATGGTTCCCGGACCTTCTGGATTGTCAGCGTCCCCACCAGTCAAACTTCCGACGGACGCAGATCTTCTCTCCAGAGAACCGGCGCCATTCTTCATCACGACCCAGAGTCACTGAACTTGCAGGCCTGGCTCCTGCAGCACTACAGTTTGGAGGATACGATGTTCCGGCTGACTGCAGAGAGGTCCTTGCCAAGGCCAGGGCGTCCTCAACTCTCAAGTGCTATGGACACAAGTGGAAGAGGTTCTCTGTCTGGTGCCGTGCACAGAAGATAAACCCTCTCAGGATTACAGCCCCTCAAGTGCTAGCATACCTACTGTCGCTAGCCAAAGCTGGACTTTCTCATGCTTCAATCAAGATACATCTGGCAGCGATTTCCCGATACACCAGAACTACAGGGCAGTCATCCCTGTGGTCTCATCGCCTGGTGAAGGAATTTATGAAAGGACTGTTTCGATCATTCCCGCCGGTGAAGGCGCCAGCTCATGGGTCCGCCATTCGAGCCGTTGCATTCGGCCCCGTTGAAGTTTCTGTCGTGGAAGACAGCGTTCCTTGTGGCCATCACCTCTACACGACGCGTGGGAGAGATTCAGGCCCTATCCTGCAAGCCTCCATACCAGACCTTTCACGATATGAGGTTAGTGCTGTGGACGCAACCCTCCTTCATGCCCAAGGTGCTGTCGGACTTCCGTCTCAACGAGCCCTTGGTGTTACCTGTTTTCTTCCCGTCACCTTCGTCGCCGGCCGAGAGGAATTCGCACTCGCTGGATGTAGCTAGAGCGCTGAATTTCTACGTGGACCGAAAGTAGAGTTTTCGGAAGACATCACAGCTGTTTGTGAACTTCGGACCTGTGAACCAAGGGAAGGCTCTCTCGAAGGCTTCCATTTCCAGATGGCTCTCCGGCTGCATCATGCACTGTCATCGGTTGACAAACCGACCGTTGCCCGGCCGTCCGAGATCCCATTCGACCAGAGCGATCGCTGCTACCACAGCATTCTTGTCCGGTGTGCCCCTGCTGGACATCTGCAGGGCTGCTACGTGGAGGTCGACTCACACCTTCACGAGATTCTACTGCGTCGACCGGGATTCCAGGGAGGAGTCCAGAGTCGGCCAAGCAGTGCTGCGCAACCTGTTCACTTAAGGTGAGCCTGGTGAGGAGGTAAGAAATGATTAATGTTGAGTTTTGATGTAATGCTTAATGTTCAGCCTTTGCCACCTCCCGTGGATGTGTGTACTGCTATGTATTCTTATATTCATGAGCATGTGAATCCATGCCAGACACCATGCTGGAGAAGGAACAAGTTACTTACCTGTAACTGTTGTTCTCCAGCATAGGTCTGGCATGGATTCACATGCAAACCCTCCCTCCTTCCCCTCTGTGGCTCTTCACTTGGTCATGCTGCCACTTTACGTGCTACCAAATCTGAGGATGGCTGCCAGAGGCGGGGCTTAGGGAGAGGGCAGTCATTGGCTGGGGGCAGTATGACCCAGAGACCAGTGATTGGTTACTACTAAGAAAGACAGATCAGAAACAAAACTGATACTGATTTTTTCTTTACCGAGGATTCCCAGCCTGACGACGGGGAATATTCATGAGCATGTGAACCCATGCCAGACCCATGCTGGAGAACAACAGTTACAGGTAAGTAACTTGTTCCTTTCCCATTGCAAAGATGACACAACTTTCTGGAAAAGACATGCATGCTTTAATTTAGAAGTGCAGCTGCCACATGTCATGCTCCGAGCCTGGGTGCAATATATGCATAGGAATGTAGCCATTCCTACATTCACTGATTGACATTCATATATCGGTGATAGGCTTCGTTTATCCACAGAGGGTAGAGGTGGTGGATAGGTAATTTACTATACCTGTGGAGGCATCTGTGGGCCAATGTTAAATTCAACTACGTAATTGTTCTGAAGCAATAATGCTTTAAACCATTCATAAACATTTAGCTGTAACAGCAGTTTTTTTTGGGGTTAATTGAGGTTTAACGGTGTACCCATTATACCATTTAAGGGGAGTAGGGGTTAAATGGTGTAATGGATCTGGAGGTTGCGGGGGTGTCCCCCCACATCCATTACATGGATTGCGGTGGCAAAAACACTGCCATTTTGCCACAAATTTGTGTAAATATAGTGTTTAGAAAGGAAACCACAGCTGGTTTCAGGTAATCTTACCAATAGGTGTAGTTCTGCCAGTTCAAAAGTAGTTCAACTCAAAAGGGTTGCCCTTGGAACCTTCCACTTAGGGCTCTTCCAGTAAGTTAATAAAGTTCACAATGTTTCTGGGTCTCTTGAGGTTCCCTTACCCAAGTTTGGACTCCTCGGTTTCCAACCAAAAATACAGTTCTTGTCAAGCCTCTCCGGGTTCCCTTCTCCAAGCCTAGGCCCCTCTTTATGAAGTTCAACAAACAAACAAAATGTTCTTTGTGTCGGGGGGGTAATTTTCAATGTACAGTCCTTTCATGGGGGTAGTGTCCGACTTTCGAGAAAGCCCGACTCTCTGCTCCTCCCAGGCGCGACCACTCTGATCTCTTCACCCCTCTCCTTCTTTCTATACTTGACTTCCTCGGAGCTCCTCTTTACAGGTGCCTCCTGCACCCCTTTTTACTTCATCTGTATTTTTTATACATTCTTTCTGTTATCGTGCGCACTTGCACCTTCTTCTTGCTCTGCCTTCTTCTGGTTGCGCTTCTTGCACATTTCTCACTTTGTTGTGCACACTTGCACCTTTTCCTTTTTATAAAAAATAAATTAAGCTTGGCAGTCTGGAGTACAGCATCATAAAATAACAGAATTCATTGTATCACAATTCCTACAGTATAAATCACACAACATGGCAAATATTTCAACATATTAGCCGGTCAAGTGGCACAGCGAGTAAATCGCTCGTTTTGACAACCGTGCAGAGCCTCCTAACGCAGGTTCGAATCCCGGCGGGGCCAAGCTCAGCTTTTCATCCTTCCGAGGTCGATAAATGAGCACCACACACCATGGGTAATAATAAGCGCTCAGATACCTGAGGGTTCGTAGCGCTATATAACTGCCAAATGAGATTAGTAGCCTCAAGGGATATATTCGCACTCACTCCTGTAGCCTCCTATTTGGGCATGTATATCCATAATTTGAGTAGCTATATGGGATTAATCTTACAGTACTACTCCGGCCCTTACTGGCAAAATATCTACAGTGTTCCATCCATGTAGCCTTGGGCATAGTCATGGCCGGTAATGTCCCAATATAGGTCTCTTCACAGGTCTGTGCCCATGTTAAATCAACCACTCTCTTGCCTGTTGTGGCATTTTGTCCTTCCACTTCCGTAAGGATACATCTCATAGCTATAATACAGCCTATGTTGACAAATGCTCTGTCACTTCGCAGGAAGTTTGCCCACACACCAAACAGCACCCTCAGGGTTGAGCGATCAATCAGAAACCACACCACTTATTACTTTAAGCACAATCCCAAAATTCACACAATCGACCACAGCTCCAGAACATATGCAAGTGGTCAGCATTACTGACGTCCTGGGGCTGCCAGGCTTTCCAATTTAACATGCGGTGGGACCTGTTCTTCACCATACCAGTATGTAGCAAACTAGGCCTAAGCCGCCAACCAGTACATTTCAAAGTGCGGTGCTGCAAACCCTCCCTGTTCATACGGTAATGTTATCTCTAACCACTTCCGGACAGCGCTCGCATGCCACAGGAACCACGCAAGGTATCTGAAGTCTAAAGAAAAAGTAACAGCCCAGCAACAGGGGGACATTGACAAATATATTTACCAATTTGGCCAGTAATATTTTAACTAGGGCCAATTTACCTACCAAGGAGATGGGGGGCCGTCTGCCACTGGCTATCCTCTCCTTGACGTATTGCTCCTGCGCGGTATAATTGTCCCGCAAGAGTACAGCTTTTTCCCTGGATATAACAATACCTAAGTATTTAATGCTATTGGGTGCCCACCGCAAAGGAAAGTCTCTGTGGTTCCCTAGTGATGGCTGTCAAGGGGAACATTTCTGATTTGGTATAGCTTACCACAAACCCTGAGTATTTTCCCACACGCGTAACGTCTCGCATAATTGGGTCTAGTTTATTTTATGGGTGGCAGACATCCGCCCCTCCCCTGCACTTGCGTGATCTCAATGTCACCTGGCCTAGTAGGATCGTTGTCTGTCTTCCCTCTGTTTCCCCTCCCTTGCCTCTTTGCGCCTTGAAACACTTGAGTATAGGCGCGTTACAAATGCCATATCATGTATCTTATCATAGAGTAGGACGTCGTCAGCGTACAATGAAATTATTTCTGGTGACCCCTTCAGCCATATCCCATGCTCCCCATGGCAACCCATAATTAAATCAGCCATTGGTTTGATGGCCAGGGTGAATAACAATGGGGACAGAGGGCAGCCCTGCCATGTGCCACTACCCAGGGTGATCTGCTCTGAGACTTGGAAATTCACCAATACTCTAGCTACTGGTCTAGTATATAGTAGCTTGATATCGCAAAGCACGTTAGACCCCAGCCCCATTTCACTCAGCACAACAAAAATGTATTCCCACGACACCATATCAAATACCTTCTGCACATCTAGTGTCACAGCCACTGCATAAGCCTCAGGTAACAGTCTTGCCATAACATTGAACAATCGGCGCATATTGAGGGTGTTTGATCTACCCGGGATAAAGCCGACCTGATTTTGATGGATATCCACATTCATGAGCGATAAGGGCCTTTATGACCCGCATTCATTGCTAGGTTTGTTTGGCTTAAGTAGAATCATTATTTTAGCTGAAATGCAGTGGCCAATAATGTCCCTTATTCTTGCTAGAATTCGGCTGTCGACCCATCTGGACCCGGGCGCTTTACACTTCGGGGGGTCTCTAATAACGGTTAATAGCTCCTTGACCGTCAATGAGAATTTATTTGGATTCTAGCTTGTTTCGACAACCTTGACAAAGGGACATCTTCAAGCAGGGAATGTACAGAGTGTTCCCCGTGTTGCTGGCCAGGTCTGTACAATGCCTCATAAGTCGCTTAGCACCTCACCTACCTCTCGCTCTGCCCATCTAAACTCTCCCTAAGTATCTAAGATAGAGTGCACATATGTGGGACCTTTTTAGCTGCTCACTAGTTTGGCCAATGTTCTCCTCGACCGGTCTCGTTCACCATATTTCCTAGCTGCCCTTGGCTGTGATAAGTATTTAATTTCTCTATGGGCGCATGGGCATGGAACTGCTCCAGTTTAGTGTGAATATGTGCTAGCAGTTCTGGGGCTGGCGCTGCCGCATATTCTGTCTTTAAAGTCTTAAGATGGTTTTCACATGTCTGCAAATCCTGTCTAATGGCTTTAAGGACCCCAGATGCTCATGAATTTGCCATCCTTCTGATGTATACCTTGAATGCCTCCCATCTTGTACCTAGAGATGTGGCCCCCAGATGTTAGATAAAAATGTCTTTATCTGCTCTAATATCTGCCCTGAACACTGTCTTGTAATACATGTGACTTAAACCACCAGTCCTTTTCGGTCCAGTCATCCCATCCAATGTCAAACAGATCACTATAGGGGAAGGATCTGATAAAGTATGTGGGAGAATATCTACCACTGCAACTTTCCCCACCAAGGTTTGTGACAATAAGAAAATATCTATGCGTGACGCCATGTCGTGCACAGAGAAATAAAAAGTATATTCCCAGGCCTGTGGGTGTAGGAGAAGCCACACATCCCATATGGCCAACACTTCCATATAGACACTGTGCTGCTCTGGACTTGGGGTTTAGGGGCCGTACCAGTCCTATCCATGGCTTACTCCAAAATCAGGTTTGTATCCCCCACAGAAAAGGCACCCCAGCATATGATGACACTATCCCAACAACCTTGGTATAAAATTCAGGGGAATCTATATTTGGTCCATATGTATTTACTAACAGAAATACTGTGTCTTCAATAGGCCCTTGTACTACTACAAATCGACCTTCAGGGTAGATATGCAAGCCTATCCCTCTAAACTTCAACGATTTATGAATGATGGTTAAAATACTCTGGGGTTGGGTCGAGTACAAGGTAAAATATCTGTTCCTTCCCCACTATGTTGCTGTACTCCCGTAGACCCCAGACATTGCAGGTGTTTCCTGGAGGAACACAATATTGACCTTGTCTCTGGTAGCATACGCCAGCGTCTTCATAGAGTTTTGGGTGATTCCCTACTCCCGGACATTCCAGCTCATCACTTTAAGCGCCGTCGCATTGCCCTGCAGTTCTATCCCCATCAGCTATGTTTCCATAAGTCATATTGCTTTGTTTCCTTGATCCCTTTTCTATTATGTGCCTCCCCTTGCCAAGACATTTTTTAGGTTTTTTGTCTCCCCCTGTAACCTATGTTGCCCACAAAACATTCCATCCCACCCTCCCCTCATTCCCCCCAACTCACAGTGTAAGCCAAACCCACCCAACCCTCCCTAGCCCACAATTGCTCCACCCCAACATCAGGGAAAATTCCCAACTGAAGTTAACGCAGAGCGATATCAATTGGTACGCTCTTCCACCACTCAGCACTACTGTATTATTGTCAATAGAATATTTATTGTGGTAATAAGCCACAAGACGGCGGGCCATTACCGCCCCAGGTAATGCCCCTGGGGCCGTAGTTACAGGCCCGAGCGTAGGGGCTTATAGCCATTAGTACCCGTGCCCGTTAGAATGGGGTACTAATAGCATTTGTTTCTGTTCCGAAGCGCTGCTGCGTTTTGGAAATAGAAGAAAAAAAGTCTTAATTAAATGGCCACCGGGAAAGGGAAAACGTAGTCCATTTTCCCTTTCTCATGGTGGCCATCGGGAGCGGATGCGCTGGGAAAAGAAATGTTCCCAGCGCATTCGCTCCCGAGAAAAGAAAAAAGCAGGTAAGTGTGGTTGGGAGGTTGGGGAGGAGATAGTTCGGAACGGAGGGGGGGTGGAGGAAAACAATTACTTACCTGAGTCCTCGGCAGCGGACGAAGGCAGCCTCCAGCCATGGAGAGGCTCTCAGCCGGGGATTGCTCCGCTTCAAGCCTCCTCATTGGCTAAGGGGCCACCATGCCCCCCGCCGGTAACAAAAGGCACATATGTGCGTGTAAGGGATTCCCAGCCTGGTAATTACCCGGCGAGGCCCAATCAGAATGCTTGTTGCATTCTGGTTGACCCTCGCTGGGTACTAATGCACAGTCCGAGTGAAACTTCAATTTAATGCCATATACACGTAACACTAATTGGAGCATTTAATTGCAGTGGAACTGAAGCTGTTCATGTTGCCAATGGGCTCTCCTCTGCCACAACAGGAAGGACCCAGGACCGGGATCTTGGCCTTAGTGAATTTCACTTCTTCCTCTGGGGCCATGAAGAAGTAGAGTTTCCCTGGAACTGGACCCAAACGTGTGCTGGGAATAACGTAGCATGCTGGATGTTGCACTCGCGTAACAACTTTTTTTAAAAAAAAAATGTATTTGGTTTTTTACAAACCTTTAAAAAGAAGACAGATTTACAGGACTTTCAATACAAAAAAAAAAGGGAAAAGAAAATCGCAACCCACATCTCTTAGAATCTTAGTACATGTGTTTGGTCCCCAAACACGTCAACAGGACCAAACCTCAAGCCGTCTTGCCCGTCTGAGCAGCCAACGTGGCATGTAGACGATCTTTAACTGCCCGAAGAAAGGAGACCAAAGCATACAACACAGGTCTATTTGACCCGTCAAACAGGGCTGTCCACCAATCGTCTCGGGTTAAGAATTGAAAGTTCTTTGTGACTGTGCCGAAAATGCTATTTCTTTCTTGCTCTAGACCGGAGCATGACCTCGTCAGATGTTTGAGCGTTTCGTTTGAGGTGTTACAAAAGCGACACATAAGGTCCGACTCAGATGATTGGGACCAATAGCAGAGCCGTTCCTTAGTCGGCAGAACATTTAGCCTAAACTGCAAGTATAATGATCGCATCCACTGGTCTGGGAAGCAAGACAAGTATGCCGGAACGCAGCCATAGGCTCTCGCCTCTCCAGGGGCTTCTTGGGTAGTTCTTGATGTTGCTCTTTGGTTACAGGTGTTAATCCAATAGTTTCTCCAGAGCTTCAATTTAGCAGCATCAGGATTTTCGAGCAACATTTGTGTCGTGATGTCGTATGAGGTGAGAACCTCATGACATAGCTCATTCCATTGATACAGGATTGTAGGCGCTTTCTCGGTCTCTGGATTATGGAGAATTGCAATTTGGTGCGTCGGATTCATTAGTTTTAGTTTCCTAAAGAGATTTAGAAGATTCCAGGCAACCCTCGCTTGCATAGAAATGTACCCAAGCTCATATCTAACACAGGCCGTTGAAGTACCTTTGGGAAGGTGTAGGACTTTAGATGTTTTCGAGCGAGTTCCACACTTCATTCCCGCAACCAAAAGCATTTTCACCGGCGTAGATCAGTGAGGGAACCACCTTCTGTTGGAAAAAATTTAGCGTCGGTTTTAGGGAAAATTTTCCAAATTTTTTGTTAATTAGAGACGCTTGACATGCCAGTTGTCGGCATTTTCTTTTTACTGCTTCAACCCATGGTGCGTCATTTCGGCTCGCACTTATTCGCATCCCTAAGTAGCAGGTGTTTAGCACACGCCCAATGGGTTCTTTATCCAGGTACCATTTGAATTTCTGCCCATTTGTTTTCGGGCCTTGCAGTTTTTCAAAGACAATGATTTCGCATTTCCCCCTGTTGATATTCAGGCCGTTCTCTGTTAGATATTTTTCAACGGCAATTAGTTTACGTTGCAGACCTATATGTGTTGAGTAACAGAATGATGTCATCCGCGTAAACTATATAGTCAACATGAGAACCATGAATTTTGGGAGGAAACGTGCGTAAGCCATCAAAGACGAACTTTGATATCTGATATAAACAGATTGAAAATACTTGCTGCTAGAGGGCAGCCTTGTTTTACGCTCTAGAGGTGTCGATAGGAGCTGATAAATTGCCCTTTTGGTCCAGTCGAGCTCTGATTGAGGTGTTTGTGTGAAGTTCGTGGATGGCAGCCAACAGGCTAGATGGACAGTTCCATTTGGACATTTTTCCCCATAGTAGCTCTCTGTTTATACTATCAAACGCCTGGGATAAGTCTACCAGCGCAAGATCGATCTTAGAGTTTGATCGAAGGGCTTCCACCTTCATTAGGTTTAACAAAAGGAGATTAACGCAGCAGCCCACACCCTTAACAAAACCTGTCTGTCTGGGATCTACCCAATGGCTATTTGTAGACCACTCCAGCAGTTTTTGTTGGAGAAGGGTGGCCTACACCTTTCCCAGCACATCAAGGAGTGCGATTGGTCTGTAGTTCTTAGGGTTTCTGCGATCTCCTTTTTTAAATATTGGAATAATCACTGCGGATTTCCATGAGTTAGGGGTCTTACAGCACTCAATAATCCTGTTAAACAGCAGTTCACAGACGGTGGCCCATTCTTCTGGCTGGTCCTTAATCTTAAAGTTTGTTAGCCCGTCTGGGCCTGGAGCTCTAGAGTCATGCACGTTCTTAATGACTCTCAGGATGTCCTCATATTCAAATGCGAGATCCCAGTGTGTTAGGTTTGGAGGTTCCCAGTCGCAAGTGTGGTTACCCTTACGAAAGAGATCAGCATAAAAGGCTATCCACTCGGACTCGAGCACCAGATTGGCCTGAAGGGCGTGTTGTGGAGCAAGATTGTCATTTGAGTCACCAATAATCAGCTGAATTAGAGGACTCCATTTTTGACAGCATAAGCTCCATCGTTCTGCATCATAATTGCCTTTTGAGACTTGAGCCAGTTCTTATAGCCCTGTTTGAACTTTCGTGCTTGAATGCTGTCATCTATGGGGGATTGTTTTCGTGCCATTCCCAGCTGCCAGCGTAGAAGGCCTTTTCGTTGTTGCACCTCTAGATCGATTTTGTGTTTAGGTATAAATTGGTTATTTCTTAAATTTTTCTTCTGTTCTTGGTATTGCGTCAGAAGATGAACATACTCCAGAGATTCGGAGGACTGAAAGCCCGTCAAGATGTGACTCACCTCACTTGAGTCAAGATTTAGACGAATCCGGCCAGTTCCTGTTCTAACGGAATAGGCCCATCGATCCTGGGAAGGTCGAACGTTTGAAGCAAATTTTAGAACCACCATGTCGTGATCGCTGTGGTTAATTTTTGTAACAGCGAAACTGTTGGTTCTCATGTGGATCTTTCCAGATACAAGAATGTAGTCAAGTATGGAACTTTGTTCCCCTCTTCTCCAGGTCGGAGCCGCCGGAATATCTCCCGGAGTTTGGCAATTTAACATCGTCAGCTCACGTAACTCCATTTCCAGGCACCACTGAGTTGTCAGTTGATGTTCCAGGTTGTTGACTCTTTTCTTATTGCCAGGTAAGTTTAAATGGCTAATACAGTCGATATTGAGGTCGCCACAGATGATCAGGTCGTGTTGCAGGCCGGATTCCATGAGGTCGTCAAGCGCCGTTGTAACTTCATCTATGAAGTATTTAGCTTCGGTGGCCCCATGGTTCCAGTAAAGGTTAAAGATGCAAAGATTTAAAGCCCAGCCATGGACTGCCCCTCCAACACCAACCTTTACCACTTGGATAAAGGGGGAGATGTTGGCAGAACTCAAAATCCGGAGGCCTGAGTCGATCTTGACTGCCACCAGGAGACCAGCCACAGGTCTGCCCTTGGTCTGTTTAATTGCAGGGTTATGGGCAATTTCAAAGCCCTCCAGAATTGGTCTTTCACACAGCCACATCTCCTGTAGGCAAACAAGATCCAATTCAGCAGTCCAGGCAGTATTAAACAGGTGACTGAAACCGCTGGTGTTCCAGGATCCTAGAGTGTAATTTTTGCATGAGGTAGGGGCCTGGCGTTAGCATGATTGGCTGTTGTTTAAAGTTTCAGCAACCCAGGACCAGTCATTTTAATTCGCTGTTTGCGGCAAGCAATGGTCGATCGACTCTGCTTTGGAGGGTGCTGGATTTGCTCCTTGTAATGTTATCCTTATACAATTATTACTAGTTGGCTCAAACGGTGTCTTCCAGTTGTTAAATGCAAGACATTGTGAGTTTGCGAGGGAAGTTGGTTTAGCAAATTCGCTCGTCCTTAACGTATAAGCTTGGTTGTTTTTACAATCGTCTGCCATATTGTGCACTTCTTTCATTACACTAGTTGAAGCACGAGTCGGTGCTAGGGAGATGTCAAAACCCAACGACAATAGCACCGGACCAGCTTGAAAAAGTGTATCAACTACGAGTTTGGACTGAACATGTAAATTGACTGCATCGTTTTTGGTGTCGTTGAAGAATTCCACGATTTTTAAGTCTCCAGATTCAATTGCTCTGAGGCTTGGTACAAGATGGCATAGCCACAAGACGTTGTGGCGGTTCATGATTAAATCGTCTGCAGAGTCAATACGTTCCAAAAGCACTTGGTGGAGCAACGATTCATTTTTTTTTAAGTGACTGACGTTGTTCGAGTCGTTTGGTGGATTCTTTCTAATTGTCGGTCTTGTTGGTAGACTCCTATTTGACTTGGGTTGCAAGGACGTGGGCACTAGAGGGTCCCTTGAGTGTTTGTTTGAGGAGTCCAACATGGCAGACCCAAACAGTGGCAGCTTTCCACGACAGTCCAACACTGTCTGAGCCCCGGGCTCATCAAGTTGGCAAGTCAAGTTGTTGGATAGTGTTGACATCTTGCAACGTTTTTCATCCAACGTCATGAACATCATCTTTTGGCAATCCGAGCCGTCTGATGAGGCTGTTGTGGGCTGCTTGACTTCGCACAATGTTACCACTCTGTTTGATAGCTGAGATGGTGCGTAAGAGTGAGGCATGTTTGGGCATGGGGGTTTTGCAGCAGGAACAACGTTGCCGTCCGCGTTTGGACAAGCTGGTGCCAGGGGAACAGAGATGTTGTCAACAAGCTCGGCCCCTTTAGCGGGGCTGCCGTGCAGGGGGTTTGTTTCTCCGACCCCGCCCAGGTCTTCAGCCACTACGTCCTCATATACTGACATGTTCAGCAGGTCTTCAGGTATGTCGCATGAGTTGGTTTTCGATCCGGTCGATTGGTCCAGCTCGATGACAACTTCTTTAGTCTGGAGTTCCGACTCACCACTTATTTCTTTCATAAAAGTTTTGTTGACAGTTACATTAACTGTTTTTAGGTTTCTCAGGAATTTCCTTGAATCATTGCCTTGTTTCGTTTTTTTCAAGGGCATATTTTTTGATTTTTTTGGGCCCGTTGCCTCTACAATTTTTTGCTCTGGGTTCAGCTGTTGGAACGTTCTTGGAAGATTAAAAATTTTGAAGACTGCTGAGGCAGCACTGATCACCTCTTTGTGTGCAGGTTCAAGCTCCTCACCAACCAAATCTGGATTTTGAATCTGGGCCGAGGAGGAAGCCGTTTGAGGATCTAAGGGAGCCAGGTTTCCTGCAGCTTGACTTGCCGAGAGAATAATATGGAAATGTGTGGGATTGCTTTTGTTTAATCCGGCCGACATTGGAGGATCATCGGTTATTTGGGCTCCAGATTGACTGACAGCATTGTCGGACGCCGAGGAGGGCAGATCTTGAAGGCGTGAAGAGGAAGCTTTTTCAGCTGTGACCGACAAAACATCATTGTTACTGTGTGCAGTTGCAGTGGCCGCCAAAGGCAGAGCGCAAGAGGCCTCAGGCAAGCAACTTTGGGGACCAGATATCGACTGATGTAGGTCACAAGAGACCCTGTTTCCTCTAACATCCAGGGCACCATTGCAAGGGCAATTTACTGGCTTTTGTTGAAAAAGGTTAAGCGCTTGTTTCGCCACCTCTGCCAATAATTTCCTGTCCATGTTGGCGTCTTTGTTAGTCCATTAGAGACCCCATTGCCAGCTCAGCCTTGTTATTGGTATTCAGTATTGTGTCCATGTGGGTCATATGCGTGTTATCAAGAGCCACAATCTTTGCATTCAAGCCGGAAACTACGGCTGTCAGATCTTTTAGGCTTTCATTCAAGTGTTCGTACATTTTAAGAAAGGGTGCCAACGACATCGTCCTTGAGGACATGATGATAGTCTGGAGGTCTTTCATATTTGGGATTTGGCGTGCATTGGAGTTAGACTCTGTTATCAGTCCCACTTGGCGCTTTCTGCCCAAAGGGAGGCGTCTGATTTTTGGAAAAGGTCGCTCCATTAAGGATGAGTCCGAGGATGAAGAGTCAGTCGTGGATTCAGAACACACGTCATCAACTGAGAGCCCAACCTTATCCTGATGTAAGGCATTCAATAGGCAGTTTTTCGGTTGAGTTGAAACCACCAAACCTGTTTTAGATAGCTTCCTCTGTGAGCATTGAACGCTCTGTGATATACTCGAATGAACTCTTCTTCTCACCAAGTTATCTTTCAGGGGGCCCTGTGGTTGACCTTGACTTGCCAGTGCATGTGGGTTTGTGCTGGCCAGGGGTTCAAGTACATCCTCCATTGGTTCCGAGGCTCCCATCAATGTGTCCTTTGTAGTTGAATTAGTAAGTCTGCCTTTGTTTATCTCCTTGAGATCTATTAGCTTATTAACAACATCCAGAGAGTTTCTGTGATTAGTGACACATTTGTCTTTCAGTTTCTTCGATGTTTCCCATACTACTCTTGCAGATAAGGGACAGTTAAAGGTCTCTAAGCAAGGATCAAGGCCAGGCTCCACAACATCCCTGCAAGTGAAAGCAGCACTATAAGAGTCTGCAGCCTGAGACGTATTAGGGGATATCACAGGCAAACGTAAAAGTTTGTCATACGCGCTATAGAATCTTGGTCGGGGCGACCCCATGCATGTTTCTTCATAAAGTATAGTGCGTGTTGTGTCCAGCACACATGTGCTTGTGTTGGGGACTTGGTCGCCAATGGTTAAACAAGTGGACACTGGCGTCAGGTCATTCCCAGGTCACGGTTCACACTGGTCGCTTGATGAAATACGGACAGGAGACTTAATGGGGCCGTGACCTGTAGCCGTGTTTATAGTACTTTTGCGGGCTTCATTTTGGGTAGCATTTCCATTTAGCAGAGAGGCAGATGGAACCTCTTGTGTAGCACAGCTTTTAGGAGAGCATGTTTGAACAGGTAGAACAAGAGCGGCGTTTGTTGTAGTTCGCAGGACAAAAGCAGATGGATCTACCGCAAACTCACGGCTCGAGCCCGCAGACGAGCCCCCCATCGGCACAGTACAGTCAAGCATTACTGAAGCTAGTGTAGATGGTGTAGGCGCACAAACACTTACTTTGGTGTTGTTCGCGGGTGTCCATTTCGATGCCAGCTGCGTCAGTCGTTCCACTTTCGAGACGGGACCACACTCTGCTGGGAACGGAGCCGGAACAGGCTCACGTGATTCCTCGGGGGGCCGCCCACCGGGGAGCTTCAGGAGATTCCGCAGAGAGCCAAGAGCGTTCCGAGTCAGGGCACGGTGAGTCCCGCGCTCGCTTCTTTTTGGCACGTGTCTTCATAGACGTACTCGCTGTCTTTCCTTTGGCAACAGCGGCAACAACGTTTACTCGCATCGTTGCGGCAAAGCGCGGTAAGCTGAATTGGGAGGCAGAGGAGTCCGGGATTCCACGGACTTCCTCGGACTCCTCAGACTCTGCCAGACTCCGCGCCCGCTCCGCGGGGATAAACAGTTTTTAAAGGCACTCCCACAATGGAAATAGTAGAGTTACTGGCAGTCACTGGTAACTCCTCAGACTCTGCCAGACAACTTTTTCAATCCCATGAAGTGCCAGTGATATTGCAGTACCGCCATTGAAAAGTCAGGGAAAATCCAGGTAATTTGGGAGCACATGCGTATCTTTTTTTTTTTTCCCTCGTCAGTTTTAGAAGATGGTCTGTCACGTTAATTGAGTATTCTCGCTATAAGTCTTGGGGAAATCCCTAGGTTTCGGTTTTTGTGTCTGTGCTCTACAAGTGTCATGATCACTGCTTCCAAGGAGCCAGGACCAGCCCAACGTCCTTGGAAGCAGGCCCCTAACCCTAATCCTAGGCACCAGCCGGTCCCCACGGGGACCTTTTGGACCTTGTCCTGGCGCCGGTGGCACCAGGCTCATCAGAATCATCGGTCCCGGCACTGGAAGCGCCGGGCTCATAATGTGTGCAGATGCTTGGGTGGACTTACCTGCAGCAGACCATGCTGCTTACTTACCAACCACTTAGAAGTCCTCTGTGAACAGGAACTACCTTCTTACCTGAGTGGGGCAAGCTCCACTCCCTGGATTCATCACTGGAAAGCTTCTGGAACTGGAACTCTTTTCTTACCTAGGCGGGGCCGTGGAGCAAGACGCCTCATCACTCCAAGGCTATTTAAACCACACCCGATAGACGAAACGTGCTTCGCGTTATTCTGCATCTGCAGCAGAACGCTCACCGAGTCTGTTCCAGCCTTTGTTCTTACGATCATGAATCTGCAAGAATCATACTCACCATTCCTGCATCCTGAATCTGCAAGAAGCATACTCACCATTCCTGCATCCAGTCGACAGCAGCACCTGCAGAGAAAAGAAACAGCAGGTTAGCAAGGCAGCCTTAACTCGCAGTGCTACTCACCTGATCCATCGGCTGCGGTCATTTTCGGCACGCTGCACCTCCGCCTGCGAAGACAAAAGCATTGTCACTACTTAGCAGCACTCCGAATTCTGGATTTCTTCACACTGCATCGCCGCCTGCGGAGATAAAAGCATTGTATCTACTTACGGACATTCCGCGGACTCCGGCGCTGCAAACCAACTTCTGAAAGACAAAAGAAGAGACATTAGACAGGTATTTACTTACGCCCATCGCGCTCTTCGCAATTGAACGCCTGCAATACTCTGGCGTCTCTTCAGCACGAACTACGCTGCAAGGGAAAAGACAGTTAGAGCGCTTGCATTTACTCACGCATTTCCAGGCGCTTCACTCCATCTTCCTCAAGAGTCCTGCAAGACAAAAGGGAGAAAAGCATTATACGAAGTCCTGTTCAATGTTAACGTGCCTTGCACCTAAAGACTATAAAGACTAAAAAGGCGTCTGGAAACTCACCGCTCGTGCAGTTAACGACGGTAACGGTCTTCTGAGTCCAAGAGGCCTATGTTTCACCAGTGAAGGAACTGGCAACAGCGCCCTGCACCAGACACAGATGGAGAGCCCAGCATTCACCTATCTAAGGTTAGCACGTTGACCTGGGGGGCTCTACGGAGAGGGAGAGAGAGGAAGAGGGACATTGAACAACCCAGACCATTAACCCCCATATTCTTTCACCTGCAGAAATCTCACCCTACGAGCTCGACACACAGTGCGAAGAGGTTCGACCCCAGAAGCCCATCGGGTTCTGCACATCACCTTTCGAGTCACAGACACCTTCCTGCCGAGATCAGCGCCTCCGTGGGAATCAGGTGAGCGTTACAACAAGCCCTCAACTGCAAAGACCGGGGATAGTTGTGCTTCCCCCAAGAGATCGAGTAGCCGGTCAACTGCCAGTTTCGTGTTTCCCGTAAGCGTGTCCTCCGGAACCCCAATAATTCTGACTTTTTTTCTCCGAGAGCAGGATTCGAGATCTTCACATTTAGCTTTGCCATACTTCATGACCTTTGTTAGGGTATGCATTGTTGCCTGTAGCCCCCTGGACCGTGGCCTCAGTCACCCAAATCTGCTTTTCGACTTCATTGATCCACTGGACCTCCTTAGCCAGCTGCGCACGGATGGTGGTGACATTTAGTGTAATGTATCCAGCTTCTCATTAAGGCTGCAAACCCTTGTGTCATAGTATCTAGCATGTGTTGCTGTTTTGTAGGGGGTCCCTCCCAGCTTGCTCAGAAGCAACCTCAGAGCAAGCAGTCGCCTCTCCCTCCTTACCGAAAGTTGCTTTGGTGATTGTATCCATTGCCCCGGCCTTCTTACTTCCACCGGCACCTCTGGTCATCTCTTGTCAGATTAGTACAACCCCGGTATCGCCACCACAGCAGTGGTCTCTTACTCATTCACGAGGCACATACCTTCTAATACTTCCTCTGGGCACTGCACGACTTCTTAATATCGCAGTTATCTCCTTTACCCCGAGGCACTGAAATCAGTCGCTGCAGATTTTACAGACTGGGCACTGTGCACACGGTATCACACATGCAAAGTATCCATAATGGTGTACCTCCAGTTAGTCAGTACAATGTACTGTTTCCTGCACAGGCTTTCTGCTGGTCTCACAATCGTAGCTGAGGTAAACTAATTGCCAGGTATACAAAGGTAGCGGGCGCCCCTCTCTCGCAAGAACAGACATGATAACCTGTTCAGTGGTTATTAACCACTTGAGAGTTCGCAGCCACTGCTTTTACTCACTGTGCCTTTCACAGATGGGAAATATCCATTTGCATATCAGTCTTTGTCCTGCCCAGGGGCAGTCCAGCACCGAAATACAATGGCAATTCCAATCTGAACGAGAGTACCACCAGCAACCCCATACACGTGTTTCACCCTTGTTGGGGATCATCAGTGAGGTGAAGCTGATGCCTCTCTAAGCACAGTGAGAGGGAGACCACGCCTGGTTGCCCCCAGGAGACCTAGGGTTACCAATCCCAGGTTCCTTAACAAATAGTTATACAAAGGTAGCGGGCGCCCCTCTCTCGCAAGAACAGACATGATAACCTGTTCAGTGGTTATTAACCACTTGAGAGTTCGCAGCCACTGCTTTTACTCACTGTGCCTTTCACAGATGGGAAATATCCATTTGCATATCAGTCTTTGTCCTGCCCAGGGGCAGTCCAGCACCGAAATACAATGGCAATTCCAATCTGAACGAGAGTACCACCAGCAACCCCATACACGTGTTTCACCCTTGTTGGGGATCATCAGTGAGGTGAAGCTGATGCCTCTCTAAGCACAGTGAGAGGGAGACCACGTCTGGTTGCCCCCAGGAGACCTAGGGTTACCAATCCCAGGTTCCTTAACAAATAGTTATACAAAGGTAGCGGGCGCCCCTCTCTCGCAAGAACAGACATGATAACCTGTTCAGTGGTTATTAACCACTTGAGAGTTCGCAGCCACTGCTTTTACTCACTGTGCCTTTCACAGATGGGAAATATCCATTTGCATATCAGTCTTTGTCCTGCCCAGGGGCAGTCCAGCACCGAAATACAATGGCAATTCCAATCTGAACGAGAGTACCACCAGCAACCCCATACACGTGTTTCACCCTTGTTGGGGATCATCAGTGAGGTGAAGCTGATGCCTCTCTAAGCACAGTGAGAGGGAGACCACGTCTGGTTGCCCCCAGGAGACCTAGGGTTACCAATCCCAGGTTCCTTAACAAATAGTTATACAAAGGTAGCGGGCGCCCCTCTCTCGCAAGAACAGACATGATAACCTGTTCAGTGGTTATTAACCACCTGAGAGTTTGCAGCCACTGCTTTTACTCACTGTGCCTTTCACAGATGGGAAATATCCATTTGCATATCAGTCTTTGTCCTGCCCAGGGGCAGTCCAGCACCGAAATACAATGGCAATTCCAATCTGAACGAGAGTACCACCAGCAACCCCATACACGTGTTTCACCCTTGTTGGGGATCATCAGTGAGGTGAAGCTGATGCCTCTCTAAGCACAGTGAGAGGGAGACCACGTCTGGTTGCCCCCAGGAGACCTAGGGTTACCAATCCCAGGTTCCTTAACAAATAGTTATACAAAGGTAGCGGGCGCCCCTCTCTCGCAAGAACAGACATGATAACCTGTTCAGTGGTTATTAACCACTTGAGAGTTCGCAGCCACTGCTTTTACTCACTGTGCCTTTCAACTATTTGTTAAGGAACCTGGGATTGGTAACCCTAGGTCTCCTGGGGGCAACCAGACGTGGTCTCCCTCTCACTGTGCTTAGAGAGGCATCAGCTTCACCTCACTGATGATCCCCAACAAGGGTGAAACACGTGTATGGGGTTGCTGGTGGTACTCTCGTTCAGATTGGAATTGCCATTGTATTTCGGTGCTGGACTGCCCCTGGGCAGGACAAAGACTGATATGCAAATGGATATTTCCCATCTGTGAAAGGCACAGTGAGTAAAAGCAGTGGCTGCGAACTCTCAAGTGGTTAATAACCACTGAACAGGTTATCATGTCTGTTCTTGCGAGAGAGGGGCGCCCGCTACCTTTGTAAAACTAATTGCCAGGTAGGTTGTTCTCCCGCTGTGGGACTCTATATTGTTCCTCCTCAACTTATGTAGTACAGGTGTCGCCACCGCAGGCCACTGCCAATCCCAGCCCTGTTCCGTTGATTCCAAGCTGTGAGTTATTATGGGGCCTCCTGGGGGGTCCAGGGGCACAGCCGTGTTGGGCGTCACCAAGGGGGTGTGGCTTTACTGTCACCGTGGAGTATGGCCATAGCTTTAACCATGCGCTCTTCCTCCAAGGCAGGCCCAGCTCTCCGTGGCAGGCCCAGCTCTCCGTGGCAGGCCCAGCTCGCTTCAGCAATTCCCAGTGGAATGCTGCTTGTTCCACAAGGTGGCTGCAGGGCACCCTGGCAGCGCGTCAGAACAATGCTCACCCAGCTCCGCAGTTTGCCTCACTCGCTTCCGCTCACTGGTTTTCAGAGCAGTGTTTCTATGCCCGTGGCATGTAACTCTCCCTGCCGGGTTAGCCCCCAACAGAGCAGCAGTCTCTGTTCCCCCCACCCCCTTGTACCTCCCTCCCGCCGAAAGGCCACGGCCATCCGGTTCACTGCATCCAGGGGCAAACGGGTCTCTACAGCGGATGATCAGTGCAGACCCCTTTCAGGGTTTGTTTTTCGTTAACAGCCACTGGTGAATGTCAGAATCACTGCCTTTGCATGAATGATCTTCCGTGCCTTGCAGCCATCTTCAACGGCTGCTCCACAGCGCGACATTGCACCTTTCTCTGTTTGCTTTTGGGTGGCTTGCACCCCTCTCTTGCTTTCTAGTTGCTTGCACCCTTTCCTTCTATTCTTTAAAGTTCACTTTCCTCTTTTCTCTTCACTTCTGTGCCATTAGCATATCTTTCTTTTATGCATTCTCTTGCTTTCCGCTCTTGCTTTCTTTACCTTTGTGCCACTTGTAAATCTTCATTTTGTGAGAAACCTGAAGGTGTATCACCCGCCAGTCCCCGGGGATCTGTCATCCAGGTGCGCAGGACACCGCCATTGATTTTGGATACAGTTGCTGGGGGTGGACCAGTGCAGGAGGATCACCTGCATGAGGGGTACTTGGGAGTGGAAGTGAGACACCGGAGGGTGAGGCGCAGTATCCCCTTCCTTGTAACACCTTTCCCCATCCTACTTGGTAGGATACCTGGGAACTCGACCCCCAGCTTCCTTTCCCGACTTGAACACTGTTTCACGGACAGCTCACTCTGAGAGAAAATGGACTAACACCCGATCCGTATACCTGACGTGCCCCAATTACTGATAATTGCACACAGCTGACTTCTATCACACTTCCCCCCACAGATACAAGGCGGAGCACAACGGCACACTCTGAGCAAGGCAAAACACGCAAGGAAGCAGCAGTTCGGAGATGGCGGTTTAACACAATGAGATAGGCGGCAAGACCAGAAAGGGTTGCAAGGAGGGAGTTGCCCATGGCCTTTTCAGAGGAAGAAAACAGCTACTATTATGACCCCTCAAGACTAAGAAACATAAGACCGGGAATTAAAGCCGAGGCAGGCTGGAGTGATTGCCACTGTGGTACTGTCCTTTGCACCTACATTAAAGCCGCTCCAGTAAAGTCAGCACAGCCGGTGAGTCGGGGATACTGATAGCAGACCGGTCTGTGTTAGAACCAAGATCGCAAGCAGCAACATTGTATGAAGAAATCTGCAAAGAACAGAGTGTAGGCGTATGTGATGCAAATATAATTGAATATCCAAGGAGTTAATGATCTTTTGAAACCAAGCTTGATGCCATATACAGAGTGGTCCGGCGCCACGTGTGTGCTCATTCGAAGGACTCTGTTAGGCATCCCACTGAGATTGTTAAATTATGAACTGTAAAATCGAAGTGGTCCTGTAACGGGTCAAGCCAAACTCCATGCACATTCAAAAGTCTTTGATTGCTAAATACAAACTGTAATTGGACGGAGCCCAGTGAGGGAGACTAATTGTGAAAAGGGGGGATCCGCACCCGGCTGTGGGGGATCCAGGCTGAAGAGCGAGTCGCGCTACTTGATTACTTGGAAAGGTACTTTTTGTTTGTTTGATACATCAGGCCCTCTGAAGCAAGATGCTTTTGATAACTTAACAGACTTGGGTGTAGAAGGCCCTGATGTCTGTAATGAAACTGTCCTCATGCCGAAGAAGCCCAAGAGTGTGCTATGCTAGAGTGAACCACCTTGTCCCGTGCCGAAAATTTGGGGAAAGGAGGCCAACGGCCTGAACATCCTGATTTATCATTTTGTGAACTCTTCTTTCTTTTTCATGAATATTAACCCACACCATTTGTAACTTAGCGGTAAGGATTGGTAATAGGTTTTTTAGTATAGGCCCTTTTCTTTTGACAGGACTCCACTAGGACTGCATTATTGTTTTGATGGTCGCATCTTGCTCCCATGTTAGAAGTAGGTTTAAATATGCGTTTGTGAACCCATTGATAAAGTTCAATAAACACCCTTGAACTGTAGTCACTTATGTCTTTCTTACTTTGATACCATGCCTTCCTTACAGTTTCCACTCCCGCTCCAGCCACCCACACGCTCCCGAGTTTCTCGCTTGCTTTCACAAAACTTACCGGGTAGCACATCGCTGGCGAGCGGTCTCCTCTGGGTGCACTGGTCGAGGTCAGGCTCTCACCACCGTTCTCTCAGACATCCTTTGGACCTTCACGCATCCCAAGGGAATGAGCAGGGCTCTGGACTCGGCCAGCAGGTCACAGTCTGCCTCCCTCCAGCTCTCGAGCCACAGCTTCCCAGCCCATCAAACACACCAAACTAGTGCTTCGGCACACCAATCCCCTCTGGACTCTCCAGGCTTCTCTTACTGTGGCTCCCTGCTCCTTGGCAATCCTGGTCCCACCCGCAACTCCAGCTTGTTCCATCCTTCTGGCAGAAACACCCTTTTTTATGATGCAGGTGAGTCTATTTGAGTCAGGTCTGCACAGTTGGAGTAAAGTGCCTGACCTTGCCTAACTCTATTAGTGGGACAATTCAATGGTATTTGTCTTGCTTCTCAATTGTTTTTCCATAGGTAATCCTCACTACTCTTGGATGCCTTTTTTTCATCCCAGTATTTATTGGAAATGGGGATGGGGAAATGTGGTGTGCTTGGAAATACCCAATTAAGGCTGAGGGAGTGTGGGTGTGTGTATAATTCGGAGAGGGGGAATACCATGTCTCTCCTTTGTGTATTCTCATCTGAATCTCCGTGACCCTCCACTCAGGTCAGTCTCCCTCGCTTGTCCACCCCCAGGGTCGGGATCTAAAAGCGATGGCCTTCCCTGGCCACCTGAAAGGAAGAGCCTGGGGCAGTAGGTGGGAGAATACCGTCTGGTTTCTCACACCACCCTAGTTATAGTGAACAGGGGAACTCTGGGAGTTTAGCCAAACCAATCAAGGTAAGTGTGGAGAAGTGGTCATGTCTAAGTCTCAGGAGAGCCAAGAGGGGCCAGGGGTTCACAATGAGTCCACACAATGAAATACAGAATGATTACACTTGGACAGTAAGTAAATAAATACTATTTCTGATGCTTTTTAATCTGCTTAGAATCACATGCTGCGCATATGGCCCGACATCCAGTGGTAACCGTGGAGTATTGCATCTCGCTTTTCAGGGACCAAAAGGTGACGTCGGTATAAGAGTGTCTGTAACACCATCCCTATCATGACATGTAGTGTACCCAAAATCCCTCACGCACCGAGGTCCCTCAGATTGTTTTGTCCGCCCAGATAACTGGTCGCCCTATAGCGGAGCACTTGCATAAGAGACATTGTTTATCATATACCGACTTGTCGGTTATTCCCTGTTAAGTCACTTCGGTCACAAGAACAACTTGGAAGACTGCAGGGGGATTTGTCTACGCCGGTGCATTTCGGCACGTAGGATCCGGCGGCTGAAGCTTCCACGTGGTCAGGCCCTCTGGCTGACTTTTACAGTAGGGAGAGTGGGGTCGGGGTGGCCATATTTTCGGCGTTATGTCTTTCCTCTTTCCCCCTCTTTACCCTTTAGGTCTGGTCATCTTCTCCTTTTGCTATGGAAAGGACTCCTTTTAGGTTCTGCCCTAAGTGTAGGGTCAGATATCCTTGGAAGGACGAACACAGGACGTGCAACGCCTGTCTCCCCCTTAGATCACGACGAATAGCGGTGTGCGGCTTGTAGTCTCCTTTGGCCTAAGACCCTTAAGGAGCACTGTGTCAAGCTATAGGCCGCGTACGGTATGTCACGGGTGGAATCCTCTTCCCCCCACCGCCACACCCGCTGAAAGTGACGGGGCACCTCCGATGACCAAAGATCTGTTGCGGATGTGATAGAACTTGAAGCGGACACTTCTAGGTCCGCCATGCCCGTACCCGACCCTTTAAGGCCTGACTCTGGTCTCACTTCAGGGACAACACCCGGCGACAGGGGTGTACAAACGCATTTCACTAAGCACACAACCCCTACACCTATTTCGACGGGTATGTCGAAAAAGGTGAAAGCGCGAGCAGGGCCATCGAACATTTCAGCGGATTCCTCGGATCGTACAGATCCAAAGCCTTCCCCCTCATCCGCAGCAGCGTCTTGCGACTGGGCATTTCGAAAAACAAATCGGGGCGCTACCCCTAAATCAGGTTTACACGTCGAAGTGCGGAAATCCGACGCTACGGCAGTCCCGAAGGCTGCGGTAGGCCCAAAAATCACGACTAGGCCTCAAGTAAAAAAATCGGCCGCTGGGCCCTCTAACGCCGCGGAAGGCAATAAACCTACCGATAGACCATCGAAACCACTATCTCACGCCGATTCTGCGATAATCGAAGACCGCATCGACAAAATTACTTCAACGGTTGGGCTTATTCCTGTTCCGCCGAAAAGCATGGGGCAGGCCGCGTACAAATCCTTGGATACGCCATGGTGCCCCGATTCTCATGATACCTATGAGGACAGTCGAGAGCCTCTTTCCAACACCCCTTGAGACAATTTTCTGCGCTGTAGGACGAAAGATGACGTTTTTCCACCCGTAGGCCCTTCTGGGTCCTCTAAATGGACAAGGGAGAAATTTGAAGGGTGTATGGACCGTCTGGAAAGAATTATCAGTTTTTCTGAACATCCTTCCCTGAAAAGGTTTAGTGGAGAGCCTAATCTTCAATCTACTTCACATTTCCAAGAAGATCAGCCTCCTGTCCTCGTCCAGGAGGAAGACATCGTCCAGATGGACACTTATAGAGACATTTATGATGAAAATGAAGAGCCTTCCTTCCTACAGAATTACGAAGAGGAACAGGCAGATGCCACAGACAATTGGGAGAAACCCAGCAAGGGGGAACTGACCCATGGACGCTTCCCCATCAATATCAGGACACTGATGTATTGTGCCTGGATTCCACTCCGGCCACCCTGGCTCGCCAGGCCTCGCCGGTAGACAACCAGATGGCCTTCATTTCCATGTTAAAGAAGGCAGCAGACCATTTTCAAATCTCTACTCAAGAGGCAGTGCCTCAGCAGGACTTTGTAGAGGATATTCTTAAGGAGAAACCTCCATCTCGCCAGGCCATTCCCCTCCTTAATTCCATTAAGAGAAGATTGGCTCCCTCCCTGGTATCACCAGCTCAAACCTGGGCAGTGAACCCAAGAGTTGAAAAGTTATTTCAGCCAGCTCCTTCGAACCTACAATACATTAAAGGACACGCCACCCCCGATTCTCTGGTAGTGACTACCACCCGGAAAAGGGCAGGAGTACCCCTTGCCACAGGGGAGGCACCTTTGGATAGGGAATCAAAGAGGCTGTATGCCTTAGGCAAACGAGTCAACTCGGCTGCTGCATATACCACGCGTATAGCAAATAATACTACGCTGCTGACGAGTAATGCTGATGCTCAGTGGAACCTACTTCATGAAGGCCTCCAGGAGGTCCCACAACCCATCACGTCCAAGCTTCTCTCTATTGTGGCCGAAGGAAGGCAGGTGAACCAGAATATCTGATAAAGAACACTCTGGACAAAGCTGAAACAGCAGGCGGGTCTCTGGCCCAAGGGACCCTACGCAAAAGGCACGCTTGGCTGCGCACCTCAGGGTTTAAGCCCGAAACGCAGGCCTTGCTCATCAATAAACCGATTGAAGAAGCTAGCCTCTTCGGAAAGGTGGTCGATGAGGCCTTAAAAACAGCCAAAAAAGCTCATGAGACTCTTAAGTCTCTTAAACAAATCACGCAAAGACCTCCCTCCCACCCCCCCCAGGAAGGAAGTAACTCTTGGCGGTCCTTTTGAGGGCAGTCCCGTGCAAGTCAGAACTATGGCATGGGGAATTTCAATGCCGGACAAACATCAGCGATGCGGCAAAGCCAGAGGTAGCGGCCCCAATCCCAGAGGAGCCACAGCCTCCAGTCAGAAATGACCATCAGATCCAGGTCCCCTCCCATGTCACCCAGGTCGGGGGGCGCTTAATATCTTTCCTCACGGCATGGGAGGGGATAACTTCAGACCAGTGGGTCATAAAGACATTCGCCCACGGGTACTGCGTGAAATTCGCCCAAACTCCACAATTCAGACCACCACGCTCACAGCCCCTTTCTCCAGACCATCTGTAGATCCTGAATCAAGAGGTGGAAGCGCTGCTGGGAAAGGACGCCATAGAAGACGTCCCTATTCTTCAGGTAAATGAGGGTATTTATTCAGTGTACTTCCTTGTACCCAAAAAGGACTTCACCATGCGTCCTGTTCTAGACCTGCGTCCAGCGAACAAGTTCATAAAACCTCAGAAGTTTAGCATGGTAGCGCTACAGGAGGTGATCCCACTGTTAAAACGGGGGAACTACATGGCAACATTGGACATAAAAGATGCATACTTTTGTATTTCAATGTTGCCAGCGCACAGACAATTTCTAAGGTTCATGATAGAAGACAGGCATTACCAATTCAAGGTACTCCCCTTCTGCATCGTCTCAGCGCCAAGGGTGTTTACGAAGGTCCTGGCAGTAGCTGCAGCACACGTGCGCAGGCTATCCGTCCCGGTTTACCCTTACCTCGACGACTGGCTCATAACAGGGGACTTGTACAACACATGTTTTTGGAACACACAAAAAATAAACCGTAGACCTTCTCTTCAGTCTGGGGTTCTCTATCAAGGAGAAGAAATCCGGTCCAGTCCCCAGTCAAACAAACCAATTTTTGGGAGCTCTAATCCGGACGAAAGACGGCCTCGTCTTCCCCTTCAACGAGAGGGTTCAGAACTGCTTTTCCAGATCCCTCAATATGTAGCCAGTCGGGAGGTGACAATGCGCAAAGCCATGCACTTGCTAGGAATGATGGCATCGTGCATATACTTGGTTCCCCGGCTGCACATGCGTCACATGCAAGAGTGGCTCAACAGCCAGTGGTGTCAGGCCAGCGGACAATGGGAAGATCTGGTAGTTGTCTCGCCAGCCCTCGTTCTCTCTCTACAGTGGTGGTCAAGAGAAAACCTCTTGAAGGGAAGACCGTCACCACCCCTGCAGTGGAAGCCACTCTCACGACAGACTCATCCCTCACGGGGTGGGGGGCTGACCTGCTTCAGCAGACAGTACATGAGGTGTGGTCTCCTCAAGTAGTGTCCAAGCATATAAATTTACTGGAGCTATTAGCGGTGTTCAAGGCATTAAAGCACTTTCAGGTGCAATTAGAAGGGAAGACAGTGCTGATGCTAACAGAGAGCACTACAGGCATGTATTACCTGAACGAACAGGGGGGCACTCGCTCTCCAGGCCTATCCATGCTGTCACAAAACATTTGGATATGGGCTCTCAGACACAAGATGTTTCTGTTGTCCCAAAATGTTCGAAATGTGTCTATGCTTTTTCCCCCCCTACTCCCCTTCTCAACAAGATAGTGCACAAGATGCACCAGGAACCAGTTGCCATGATACTGGTGGCCCCCATGTTGGCCCGCCAAACCTGGTTCGCTCATTGATGGAAATGTCCCTCTCCCCACCAATAAAACTACCCTGCCCGTACAACTTGTTGTTTCAGGACAGGGGGGAGACCCCACACCCATGCCCACAAACTCTGAACTTAGCAGCCTGGCCCCTGATGTCATAGAGTTTGGACACCTACAGCTCCCTCAGAGGTAGGTGCATGGACATATTCAGGGAAGCTAGAAAACCTAACACACGTTATTGCTATAATAATAATAATTTGGCATTTATATAGCGCTACGAACCCTCCGGTATCTGAGCGCTGCTTATTATTACCCACGGTGTGTGGTGCTCATTTATCGACCTCGGAAGGATGAAAGGCTGAGTTTCTCCCTGCCGGGATTCGAACCTGCATTGGCAAGCTCTGCACAGATGTCAAAGCGAGTGCTCTACTCGCTGTGCCACTTGACCGGCTGCATTCCAGCAAATGGAAACGTTTTGTCATCTGGTGTAATTCCAAGGGCGTCAATCCCATCGATTGGTCCCTCACACACCTTGTGCTGTACCTTACCCATCTGTTAGACACTGGGTTGGTCTTCAATTCCCTAAAGGTTCATCTGGCTGCGCTCTCAGCCTACACCACAACAAAAGGTGTCGTGGTGGAAGATACCAGTGATCAAAGCCTTTATAAGAAGGGGTTAAGAGGATTTATCCTCCCATTTCTCACCCAGCGCCTGGGTGGGACCTAAATGTGGTTTTGACCAGGCTTATGGGAGCTCCCTTTGAGCCAATGCATAAAGCAAGTCTAAAAGACCTGACCTATAAAACGGCCTTCCTAGTGGATATCACTTCTATTAGAAAGGTTAGCGAACTAAATGCTCTTTCTGTACTAGACCCCTTTGTTACAGTCCACAGGGATAAGGTAGTTATGCGCACTCACCCCAGATTTGCACCTAAATTCATCTCGAAGTTCCATGTGAACCAATCGATTGAACTACCTACGTTTTTCCAGAATCCCACTAGCATGGCTTAAAGAAGCCTACACACACTAGATGTGCGCAGAGCAGTCATGTTCTATCTGGAAAGAACTAAACCACTGAGGAAAACAAACCAATTTTCCTTTCAATGGCAGCTGATAAAGAAGGGGATCCCGTCTCTAAATCAGCTCTCAAGCTGGATTGTCAAATGCATCACACTATGTTACACTCTTGCTAAAAGAGAACTGCTCTTCAAGCCTAGAGCACATTCTACTCGAGGCACTGGGGCATCCATAGCATTCATTGCAAATGTTCCCCTTGAGTCCATTTGCAAAGTGGCAACCTGGAGTTCTGTACACACCTTTACAAAACACTATTGCCTAGACACTCATTCTAGGTCTGATTCTCAGGTAGGACAAGCAGTACTAAGACATCTTTTCTATACTGTTCCTTCTCACAACCCACCTCCAACTCCGGGTACTGCTCGCTAGTCTATGCACAGCATGTGATTCTAAGCAGATTAACCAGCATCAGAAGACCTGCATTAATTACCGTAATAGCATTTCTGATTATTGTATCTGCTTAGATTCACATGCGCCCTCCCTACCTCACCGCTCGGGGTGGACGGGACATAGACGTCTTACTATTTATCTCTTCATGTACTCACTCACAATAGCCTTGGACTCCCTCATGGCAGAACAAATACAATCAGAGGGACCTCGGCGCGTGAGGGATTTTGGGTACACTACACGTCACGATGGGGATAGTGTTACAGACACGCCTATGCCGATGTCCCTTTTCGTTCCCCGAAAGATAATGATGCAATACTCTGCAGTTACCACTGGATGTCAGACCATATGCACAGCATGTGAATCTAAGCAGATACAATCATCAGAAATGCTATTATGGTAAGTAATGCATGTCATTTATTATAGCCCCATAAATATGGGTCATGAAAAAAATCAAGCAGTTAATATTATCACAAAAAAAACGTTAAATATAAAAAATATATACAGTCACAGTTGGTCAGTACAATGCATACCATTCACCCCAATACCTGCAAGGAAAAGGTAAGTACTAAATCGTTAGATCAACAGTCTACAGGAATAGGTGGACTCACTTTCAGTCCAACCGTAAGTCGACTGTGGCCTTGTACACACAAGTTCATAAAGTACCTCTGGGTTCCTCTGGGTGTGATGAGTGTTCCAGAAGTCTTCCAAAGGGATTTACAGATAAGTCAATTTCTTTTCCGAGCTGCTAGCTTTTTATACAAACATTTAAATCGCAATGGAATCGAGTATAAATTAAAGCTCTTAACAAACTTTATAATGGAGGAGATGAGGGCACCGGTAAGTATTGTGACTACTCACTGCGCTTACTCTGATTTTCCCAAAGGACTTGGCAGGTCTAATGGGGGTCGCTGGAGGTAGGTATTCCTGCTGTTGGTTTCAGTAGAAGATGCCCACAAGCTGTGGCTGTAAGCAGAGTCCTGGTCAGGTCGAGGGGCGGAGTGAAACCCTTTCTAGTGGAGAACTGTAGCAGGTACTGATGCAGGACTCTTCAGGACACTATACCAGCAGGGGATGAACAGTTCCAGTGACGGTCACCGCACAGGGGTTACTGCAGGTGTCTCAGTAGTCGCAAACAAAGGAAGGCTTCCAAAATAGGACCCATCGATGCTGGGACGCCGAAACTTGGCAGGAAGGTGACTTGTACGACTACTGAGGTTCAGGGCCAAAACACAGAAAGGCAACGCTTCTAGCACAGTAGCCCAAAACTGAGCTAATCGGTTTACTGGGTGGTCCAGGGACACTTCTGAAGGCTCCATGCGGCAGGATCGTGAGAAGGCGTCGAGGCTGGCTGGTCCCACAAGTCCAAAGGGTCGAAACATCAGCAACGGTCTTCTGAGATCAGGTAGTTCTGCAGGGCTTCAATGGGACAGCATCAAGAATGTTCACCAGGCCTCATCAGGAACAGTCCTTGGGTCTTCCGTCATCTGCACAGCTATACAGGATATTAAGTTCCTCTTCTAATCTACTGAAATGTCTTAGGGATCAAACTCAAACATCCAATGAAAGGATCTGCACCTCTAATGCACATCTGCAGTGCTCCAATCGGGGACCACTGTGGGGCTGACTAATGCATGCACACTAGACCTACTGGCACGCGAATGTAGATTGGGACCAGACTATCCCAGCACACTTCCTGAGCCCATACACACATGGCATGCACTAGCCCACAAAAATCACTGCTTTCCCAGGCAAATGCACAAACATAAAAGGGAATTTCTGACCTGAGAAGGCAGGAAGACGGCCAAACAACAACATGGGCAAAGAATAAGTTAACAATCTCATCTCATGGCATGGCCATTTTAGGACAGTAGCCACAGTTAGTAGCCATACGCGGTAAACGCGAATGAGCCAACTTAAAATATAGCAAAAATTGTACAAATGTAACTGCTGCCACCAACTTGTCTTTATGCACATTAAAATTATTCAAAAATCCTTTGGGTGCAAGTCTAGGGTGATACAAATGTATCCCCATTGTACTGCATTTGAAGATGCTGTGTGCAATAGGAAAAACAGATGGGTAACTAGTTTCCCAGTACTGACAGTCTGAAGGACTAGTCAGTTTCCTCATAACGAGTGAGAAAAAAGGCAACTGAAGTGACTCTGAAGGCGGCACTTCTATGTAAAAAGTCAGGATAAGGTGTAAAACAAAAGCAAAAGTTTGGGGCTCCATAGAATATGGAGTGAAAGTTGCCTAAAAGAGATCTTTCCTAACATGGAGTACATCGGATCAACCTCTGCTGCTCATCTGCAGGGGTGGAGAAGGGGTTGGCTGACTCTCTGAGCTATGCCCATAGGTCATTAGAGATCCTCACCCAGTGGGGCACCCCAACGGTGGACCTGTTTGCGACAAAGGACAACACGAAGTACAAGCAGTTCTGTTCGATGGAATTTCCCCCAGGGTGGCATATGTGGGGGGGGCACATTTTCTTGGTGGAGTGGGTCTTTGACCTACATTATGCTTTCCCACCACTACCAGTCATCCCTTGGGTCCTCAGGAGGTTTCAGAGATTCAGGGCTCACCTGATCGCCATAGAATAGGCGAGGGGGACGTGGTAACTGGATCTCCTTGAACTGGCAGTATGCCCACCTCTCCAGCTTCGCGGAGGCTGAACCTCTCGTCAGAGTCTGGAGGCAATGTGCTTTACTTGGGTGTTGAGAGGCTGAGGTATGGGGACTGGGATATAGATGAAGAGGTGTTAGAGGTGTTGTTGGCCGCACGTAGACCATACACTAGATCTCTTTAAGTTTGCAGATGGAGAAGGTTTGTGACTTGGTGCAAAGCGAAGGGAGTGGCTCCCATGGCTTGTCCCACCTCTGTGATGGAGTTTTGTTGGCCTTGGCCAAATCAGGCCTTCAAGTGGGCTCAGCGAAGGGGCATCTGGCGGCTCTTTTCCTATTTAAAAGGACGCTGGAACAAGGTTCCTTCTTTACCTAGGCCAGTTTTTGAAGGGCCTTGTTAAATTATTCCCTCCTTTACCTTTTGTGGTCCCTAATTGGGATTTGAACTTGGTTCTCACCTTCATGATGGCGGCTACGTTCGCGTTTTTCATTCAGCTCTCATCAGACTTGTCACATTGAAGACTGCTTTTTTGGCTGCAATCACTTCCATGAGGGTCAGTGAATTGCAAGAACTGTCTTGTAAGGCCCCTTTCCTGACATCTTTCAAAGAGGAAGTATGCCTGAAAGTGCACCTGACATTTTTACTAAAGGTTTTGTCAGAATTCCATCTTGGCCAGAGCATCGATCTTCCAACGTTTTACCCTCCACCCCATCCTTCAAAGGACTGGGAGAGGCATATTAAATCCCAAGAGGGCGCTGAGTTTTTACCTGACTAGAACAGGCTCTTTCAGGTAGGATGACCAGTTGTTAATAGCACTTTCGCAATCCAGGTTGGGGTGAGCAGGTACTAAACAAGCTAGCTCTCACTGGATAGTATTAAGCATTTCTGAATGTTAGCAGAATGAGCGTAAGGAGGTTCCAACAGGGCTTAGGGGGCACTCTACTAGAGGGGTTGTGGCCTCCTCGGCTCATCGAAAGGGAGTGCCAGCTAGAGACACATGTTGTGCTGCAACGTGGTTCTCTTTGCACACGCTTGCCAAGTATTGCAGCTTGGACTTGGCCCGAGGGGCCGACGCACGCTTTGGTAGGATGGCCAACCAGCGTTTCTTGGTGTAACTTCCATCCCTACACCAACACGAGTATTGCTTTGGGAGTCTTATCAAGATGAGGAATCTGTGGGAGAATGCAATCCAGTGAAGGAGAAATTACTTACCAATAATGCTCTTCATATGGTTTCGCATTGTCCTCCCAGCCTACCCTGCGTGGATATCCATGAGCTCAATCACATTCTGCGTTTACGTTTCTCTGTGCAATTAAATGGGGAGCAGATTGCTAAATTGGGGCTGCAGCACATGGTTGCCAGGCTGTCCGGCTGCTTCTGGCTTCGTTTCAAAGGTCGATATATGGAAGAAAAAGGTAAGCAAGCATTTGTTGTTTGCTGATGAGGTTGTTTGTTTCTACTGCCTTTCCCCATTACTGCATGTTACCTTATGCAGGCTGTGCCGGGGCTGGGGGATTAAGTGGGGAACACCCCACCCCCGTATCCCCAAAACCACCACACGTGGGTCCACAGGAAGGTCAAACCTCGTGATTACCTTTATTTTAGCCAACACTTCCTTCCAGTAAAAGCCCATCTTTGGACATACCCACAGCATTTGGAACAATGGGCCCGCTGTCTCACAGCCCCGCCAACAGGCAGCAGGGTAGCTACTATCCATGTGATGCAATCTCTCTGGGGTGAGGTACCACCTATACCAGAATTTGAGCATTGCCCATCTGTGATGCAGCGGGAAGACTTGAGCATCTGACCCTATATTCTTAACCATCCCTCATCTTCTATGGGTCCCCCCAGATCTTCTTCCCATTCAGACTTATGTGGCAGGCGCGTGATCGGACCACCCGTGTCCAGAAGCTTGTACAGTCTGGAGACTAACTCCCCCCACCCCATAATGTCATCCTTTAGTGTCCACTCCAGGGCAGAAAGGGATCTCATGAGGCCCAATGCCCCAGTTGCATGTATCTGAAACTTACTGATTCTTGTAAGGTAGGCTTACATTCTTCAAACATCAATGGTCTTTTGTCTTTATAACACTACCATAGGCCTTCCAGGACTCCCTCTGTCCATTTACAAAAGCCCCCCACATCCTGAACCGAAGCTCGGGTTATTCCACACTATTGAGAGGGGCCCTAACCCTTCCCCATCTGCAAAGCACCCCCCATACCCCATGTAGTACGGTGTGCATTTAGTGGTTGCCTGCAAGGAGCAGCCCCATTCCTGCCCCAGGTATCTCCCCTCCATATAAGGCACCCAAGCCAAATCGACCTGTGATTGGACCCGTTTGATGAGCTTCCACTCTGGTTTTGAGGTGTGTCCACCCCCCGTGAAAGCGTGAGAGCTGAACTACGAGATTGTTACGGAACACATCTGGAACCCCCAGTCCTCCGACCCTTGTTGGTTTTAGTAAGACCCTCTTGGATATCCTAGCTCGTTTATTCCCCTAGACTAAACTGAGAATCTTCCCCTGTAGTGTGCGGAGGTCCGAGTCCGGGATCCTCACCGCCACTGCAGAACACAAATAAAGCAGACATGGGATCAAATTCATTTTGATTGCTGCTATGCAGCCATACCAGGAGATCTCCTGATGTCCCCACATCCTTAAATCCCTGTTCAATTCCCCAACAGCGGGGGAAAATTGGTTCGATACCTCTGCCACCTTTCCCGTGATCCGAACCCCCAGGTACGAGATAGTGTCCCGGGACAACTGTATGGGGGCAAGCGCTCTTATAGACTCTGTCCCTGGGCCTAAGTGACACATCGAGGCAATGTGACTTGCCATAGTTCACCCTGAGACCTAGCCAAACTCGTCCAGCTCACCCAGCACTGCTGCCAGAGAGGAGGCGGTATTGCTCACAGTAAGCAGGACGTTGTCCGCATACCTTATAATCTGTAACCCCCACCCTCACTCCCTTGATTATCTCCATGCATCAAGCTAAGATTAGCGGGGAAAGTGGACAACCCTGCCTTGTACCTCCTAGTAATGTACACACAGAGGTGTGTGGATGGATTTTGATAGATCGCTATGACCCAACTAATGAAACCGGGCCCAAACCTAATGTTTTCCAAGACCCTCCTCAGGTAACCCCAATGTACCCTATCAAAACCTTTGTTGGCGTCCAGAGAGATTATCCCCAATTCCATACCCAACCTCACTCCCAGCTCCAGCAGCCCTAGTGTCCACCTCACGTTATCTTGTGCTCCCCGAGCTGAGATTAATCATGTCTGATCCCCATCCTTGAGCCCGGGCAAGACCCCCATCATTCTTCGGGCCAATATTTTGGAAAAAAAAGATTTGAGTCCACCTTAGTAAGTGTAATAGGCTGATACAAATCGCATATGGTCGGGTCCTTCCCCGGTTTAGGGAGTAGGACTGTTGCCGAGGTGCCCATAGATGGGGTGACCCTGCCGGATGTCATGAAGGAATTAAATAACCCTACCAATGGGGAGAGACCAGAATACTGCTAAACCTCTTATAAAAGGGTGCAGTGAAGCCATCGGGTCCCGGGGCCTTGTTTAATGATTTTATATCCCATTCCACTTCCCCAGGTGCTATTGGTGCCTCAAGGATCTCCCGATCTTCCCGCATTAAACTGGGCAGGTGTGCCTCCCCCAGGTAGCAGGCCTGGGCTTCCTCCAGCAGGTGCTCACCCTTAAACACTGCAGAGAAATGTGCCTCCAGAATACCCATTTTAGCGGGCTCGTCCCGTTGCAGTGCTCCTTGTTCATCCCCTAGGGCCTCAACCCATGTCCGCGTCTGGAGTTTACACAGTTTGGCCATTCACAAACGATTAGCCCGATTCCCCTTTGCATAGTGAAATTGCCTGGTTTTCATCAATGCTTGGGCTGTTCTGTCTGCCAGGTGTGATTTCAGCTGTTTGCATGCCACCCTCAGCACTCGCAGGGCTCTACGAGACCCTGACTTCTTGTTCTCCTGGTCAGCTTGGGTAACCTTCTCTAGAACATCGCAGTTTAATATCCTCTCTGGTGTATGCTGCAGTCCTACTTGTAAGTTCCCCTCTTGCCACTGCCTTCATAGCATCCCACACTGTGTCTTGCAGAGGGCCAGATTTTGTTTTCCTTGAAATAGTTGCAAAGTACTACCCCCAATCTCCCGGCCAGAGTGGGATCCCTGAGCACCGGATCATATAGTTTCCATGTCCGTCTGGCCCTTGCGGGCCTATCTGCGATTGCTATTGTCACTGTTGCAGGTGGATGGTCGGATAGCATGCGTGTACCTATGTCTGCCTCCCAGATGCATGGATACAGTGTGCTAAGGATCAGTACTTGGTCCAATTTTGAGAAACCCCTGTGACCATGCGAGTAGAAAGAGAAATCCCGATCTTCCCCATGAGTCAGCCTCCATGTGTCCACCAGACCCAGTTCCCTGAGGAATAGGCAAAATGCCGTAGAGTGTTTAAAGCCCAGCTTGGTAGGGGGAAGCGTTTTATCCACTATGGGATTCGGAACCAGGTTTAAATAAGTTCCTCAGCGAATTGCAATATTGAGTTTGAGGCTTTCCAGGAAGCTGTATTGGCCTACGTTTGGAGCGTACAGGGAAACCAAGGGAAATGCTTTTTCCCACAATAGACCCTTGACTCAAAGATACCTCCATGCGGGTCATGGAGAAACGTAATTCTTTTTTGGAATTGGGATTTGTCTGCTTACCAGGATGGCCACTCCCCACTTTTTCTCCCCTCCCGAGGCGAAGTACGGATATGTGGGAATTCCCCATTTCTCACACGCCCCTCGTCTTGAGCCAGCAGGTGAGGCTCCTGCAGAAATACAATGGACAATGACATATCCTTCAGTTTGCCCAGGATCGACTTTCTTTTGACTGGGGAGTTCAGGCCCTGTAAATTCCACGTGCCCATAGCTATGGTGTCCTCACCCCCATCAGGCCTTGCCGCATCAGCCGCCATGGCCCCAGATTATAGGTTGCTGCCCTTCTGTGTGTCATATCTTGCACACCACAGTAGTGATAATGTCTGTCTCACAATCAACATTTTGGAACTCGACAACTACCCCCCCCCCAACCCTCCCATCTCACCCCCTTCATCTAAATAAACTCCAACTTGAGCATTCACTAAACATTAGAGAAATGTTCATCAAGGGCCTGACTTGGAGGGCTGAGAAGAAAGCTCATCTCTCAGTAGCGCCCCCATTCCCTAGCTTGCTTTTGCACTCCCAGTGTTAGGGCCTCCTGCACCCTCAAGACCACAGCAGTCCCCGCTCCCAATGCCCCTACAAGGGCCCAGTGGCCCAACTCCCTCGAGCCCGGCAACCTGAAGTCTTCCTAGTTGGACCCCTCAGTCGCCTTCCTCTGCCCACCTTATGCCATTTCTGCAGAGATACTGGCTCTGCCTCTCTGTCGGGGTCTCCCCTATCTGCGATTACTACTGTCCCCCTTGCAGGTTCTTCAGTTAAGCGGCCCTCGTCTGGTGCCGCATCCCCCCAGCAGCCCTCACGGGATGCGGGTTGTGCCGCAATTACCCCAACTGGGTCCACCCTGGTGAAGGACGCAGGGCTCCTCCTCTTCCCCACTTGGCCCCAAACAGCTGATGCCTTTCCCGGCCCGTGAGTTCCACGGGCGCCGCGCCGACCAGGCATGTCAGTCTCAGTCGCAGGGCAGCACCAGCATTCTGTTCACTCCCTCTCTCTGCATTAAGCCGCCATTTTTGGTCTGGCATGTGGCCCTCCATTCCGGCCCACATCTGGTGAACACCGGCACCCCCAGAGCTAGGGATCTCAGTGGGGTGCAACATCAGGTGTCCGAAGGCTCATTCCGCCCTTCGTTTCTGGGAACGCTTCCCACAACCGGCTATTTTCCTCCTCCTTCGTCCTCTCGACGCCAGAGGCTCTCAGGTGGCCATCTTACCGATGGCGCGCCAAGCCATGCCCCTGGTAGTGCATTCTTTTTATACAGCGATTCACGTCTGTTGTTGAGAAATGATGCATCCTGATATGAGGGAGGAGTCCAGATCTCGAATTCCAGCAATCCCAGCCCTATGTGCATAATGTGTCTAAATTCAGGACTTTGGTAGAAAGGGTTATTGATACCCAAGGATTGCATTCATCTGTGGCGCTGATAAAAGGTTATGACCGTGCAGATATCTTAGATGAAGGCCTCACTACAGAGTGCAATATGCCTTTAAACCCTGCCATTGCTGATCCATTAACAATTATGTGGCAGCACCCTTGTTCTATTCCTTCCGTCAGCTCTACCATTTCTGGAAAATATAGGACGGCCAGAGGAGACCCTTCATTCTTCTCCTCCCACCCTTCCCGGAGCGGCTGGCTTTGCAGGCTGCCACTGTCTCTTCTAGAACTGCATCTTCCACTTCCACCCTGCCTCACAATATGAAAGCTAGAAAGGTTGATGCCTTAGCAAAATAAGCATTTACCTCTGGCAGTATTGCCCTTAAGGCTACAAATGTGGCAAGCAGTTTTGCTAAATACTCCTTTGGTCTGTGGACAGCAGTTGAAAATGCTCCACAGTATGTCCCAGAAGGCGAGATGCGCAAGGGCCTCCTGCAGCTAGTGGAGGATGGTAAAGAGGTTGCCAGACAGTCGCTGCGAACGTGCCTGGACATCGCCGACTGTGTGGGCCGATATATGGCATCAGCAGTAACCCATAAGAAGGCAGGCCTTTCTAAAAACATCTGGATTCTCCTCTAATGTCCAAGTTAAACTTCTGGACATGACATTCGAGGGTGATCTTATTTTAGGCCAGAAAGACGAATTCTTAGAAAAATGTAAGGAATATAAAATTGCTGCTAAATCCTTAGGCCTAACTGCTGAGCTATTCAAACCTGCCTTCAGCTTTGTCTCTAGGGCACGGGCTACAGGTGGTATGCTCCTTATGGCAGGAGAGTGCAGCTCCTACCGGCCAGGCAAGGGCAGAAGCATTTCTCACACTCCTGAAGGGGCAGAGGGGCTTCTAGAGGTTAAAAGGCAGAAGTGGGGGCGACCCAGTCTGTGAAGTTGCTTTGATTTTCCCCTCTCATAGCGCACCGGTTGGAGGACAGTTGACAGAACATTTTCTCCAGTGGCAGAGAATTACTTACGATGGCTGGGCTCTTCAGCTCATTCACTGGGGTTATCTGCCATTTATGAGAGAACCACCAGACAGACCCCCATTCCACCCTGAACACCCCCCTATCCCCAGGGCAACCGGAGAAGGAGCTCTAGGAAGAACTGAGAACCCTGTTTTTAAAGGGTTCCCTGGAAGAGGTACCTCCCGAGCAAAGAGGATCAGGTTGGTATTCCCAATATTTCCTGGTACCCAAAAAGGGAGGAGGTGTCCGTCCCATTCTGGATCTCATGGCCTTGAACAATTTCTTGAGGAAGGACAAATTCAGGACGGTGACGTTGAGAGATATTCTCCATGCTCTAATGACAGGACTAGCTGGTGTCAATATACCTACAGGACAATCATTATCATGTGCCAATCCCATCTAAAGCACAGGAAGTTACTAAGATTCACCATAGTGGATATGCACTATCGGTTCCCTCAGATTCCCATCATTCCATGGGTTCTCCAGAGGTTGAAGAGGGTTTGAACGACCTTGATCGCTCCGGATTGGGTGAGGAGAACGGGGTACTCAGACCTCTTGGATCTGTCCATCTGTCCAACTCACTGGTTGCCTCAGCGTCTCACTCAGGGTATGGCCTGGCTTCCTTCCAAAGGTTGTCTCAGAATTATCTTCACTGGATCTCTGGAATTCCAGGTCTCTTAACCCATTCGGAATGTCTGATACGCCACCCGACTCCAGAATCCTTCCACCTACATGCGTGGCTGTTGAGAGGATGAGATTTGATGACGGGGACCTCGCTGAGGAAGCACTTGAGGGGTTGATTGCTGCACAGCGACGGTCTACAAGATCATTGTATGCGTGCAGGTGGAGAAGATTTGAGGCGTTGTGCAGGGAATGCGAGATTGACCCCATTTCCTGCCCCATCACTACAGTGATGGAGTTCCTTCTGTCACTGGCCTTGGCAGCCCTTCAGGTCATGACGGCCAAAGTTTATTTGGCGGCCTTTTCTGTTTTTAAGAGATCGCCGGATCAAGGTTAATTTTTTACGAACCTGGTAATGGCACAATTCCTGAAAGGCCTTGTAAATAAGTTTCCGCCCACTCCCTTTAAAGTCCCGGATTGGGACTTTAAACTGGTACTAACATTTCTGATTGGGGGGGATCCCTTTGAGCCTATGCATACTTGTCAATTAAGACTTCTTTCTTAGAAAACAGCCTTTTTGGTGGCTATTGCATCTGCTAGGCTTGCGAGTGAACTGCAGGCCTTCGACTGTAAACCACCCTTTCTCCACTTTTTCTGGGAGAAAGTCTCACTCAGGTTAAGGCCTGGCTTCCTTCCCAAGGTTGTCTCAGAATATCAGCTGTCACAATCCATCGACCTTCTGCTCTTCTACCCTCCTCCACACCCTTCTAAGCATGAGGAACGGTTACATCGCCTAGACTCAAAAAGGGCATTGAGAAATTATATTGCCTGGACAGCTGAGTGCTGACCAGCTCTTTGTGGCCTTTTCCTTAGCCCGTCACGGCCTCCTCATAACCAAGCATACTTTATCCCGATAGATAATTTTCTGCATAGCTCAATGCTACTGGTCGGCTGGGAAAGAATTACCAGCAAGGATCAGGGCCCATTCTACAAGGAGAGTCTCAGCATCACCAGCTTTACGGAGGGGAGTCCATATTCGGAAGATTTGTCATGCTGCAACATGGTCATCCCTCCATACTTTTGCTAAGCACTATAGCCTAGATGTGGCTTGTACAGCTGATGCACGTTTTGGCAGGACAGTGCTGCAAAATCTTAGTATAGCGTTCTGCCGCCTCCTTAATCTACTGCTTTTGGAGTCTATCAGATGAGGAAACTGCGGAAGAAAAGCAATCCATTGAAGGAGAAATTACTTAATTTAATATTCTTTCTATGGATGCTTCTTCTGCAGATTCCTCATCTCCCCTCCCATCCATCCCTACTCAGAAATTTGGTGGTTGGTGCGCATCCTCTCTTTCACATTGGCTTTGTGGTGGTCCTCTTTCTCAGTGTTTTGTCTTTCCTGCCAAGGGTTTCTTTAAAAAAAAAAAAATGTTTTTAAGAAAGATTTTTCGAACTCTACTTGTAGTTTTTGTTGCAATTATTTTTCCTCCAGAGGTCTATAGTTCATTTTAAGGGCTTTATAGCTTGTTGGTTCTCTGTTTTCTTATGCAGTGTGGTTTGCTTGGTGAAAAAGAGGGAAACTTAGGTGTAGAGCGTAGTGACAAGGTATTTATACAATGCCTGAGGTCACATCCAGAGTCGACGATCAGATGCTGAGCAAGACAGGTCGATGGCTGTGGCGAGGTCTACTTCGCCCCCTGTCGAAAATGTTCCGAAGCAGCAGAGCTGGAGGGAATATCTATCAGGTGAAGAGTCTGCGGGAGAAGAATCCATAGAAAGAACATGTAAGTAATTTCTCCCTCAGATGACCACCTTCTCATCTGTTCAGTGCATAGAAGGGTCAGTAGTGACCCATCTTACATGTAATGCAGATTTTATTTCTGAAATTGGCTAAAAAGAACCTTCCACAATTTAATATATAAAAATACTGTTCAATTAAAATAGAATGCAGACCCAAAAAAATAAGTAGAGACCGAAAGAAAGAAAACATATCTCAAATACACAACCTCAAATAGAAGAACAATGGAATAATATCCGAAAAACAGGTGCGCAAAAGGGCTTTAATGTCAAAAACAACTAATTTAAAAACCTAATGGCAGCAAGTTTCCAAGAGATTAGGGAGCCAACTATAATCTTAACCTAATGATCATCAGAGGAATCTAAATTGCTGAAGGATATGTCCAAAGTTTGTCTTAAAATTTTTAAATGCAGGCACTCTACCAACAAAAGCAACAGTTTTTCCATTATGTTGACAGATTTGCATACTCTACAGAATCTCATATTTCTATCAATGTTATTATGGGCTCCCAATAGTTCATTTGTATGGTAAGGGTTAAAATGAAGCCTAAGAAATTGTGCTTTCCAAACGAGCATGCAGAAATGTTCAAAAATAATCCTTTAAAACATTTGACTGTTTTTCCAGAAATGTTATTTGCGAAAATAATGTGTACTTTTTGCAATCGGCAATAGTCAAGATACAGTCGGCTCTCCGCAGTTTAGTTTCAACACTCATGGCTTTGACCATTAACAGTGCTGGGGAGACTTCAAGAGCCTCCAACCCCGTCTCACAGTAAATAATCCAATTATTCAAAATTAACTCGTTGTTGATGGTTGGTTTAACATGGACCATATAGTGCTCAGCTGCCATCATCCCTTTCCCAAAAATGGATTGGATTTTCCATTTATCAACATCAGACCTAATTCATATCGTGAGTCCCCAGAGGGAGATGCAGGACCAATTTCCAAAAAAAGGCTGCGTAACTTAGGCCAATGAGTCATGTTCATTCTTGACCAAATGTATGCGCCGTATGTCTACAATATTGATTTTAAGAAATGGAATTGTTTCCCTGAGTTTACTGCTATCGTAATGGTACATTTATAATTATGCTAAGACCCTGAGATTTGTATAGTGAACAGTAATTTATGTGTGCTGAACTATTGTTACAAAATCGATTCAACATATTGTTAGGGTGTCATGACGACAAAGGAACATAGCATTCTCACACCTGCCAATTTAAGACTTGTAGTTTTATTTGTGCATTTGTTAAGATGGATATGAAAAGGGTTATACAGTTAACAGGATTGCCTACTTAACAGGATGGGAAGTGCTGACACAAAATGGGACAGGCTAGCCTATCTGGCAGTACTGGATGCACTGTAGAAAGAGTTAACACCCAGTACCCTCCCATTGTCCATATCTCAGATACCAGAACTACTTCCCAGGCTTTGAGAGAGCCTGGAATCCAGGGTAAGGCAACAACCCTCCCGCTGATCTTATGGCTAAATCTAAAAAACTGAAAAGGGAAATCTCGTCCCATCGATTTTGACTAAGTTCACGTCGACGCAAATCACTAAGCCTCTGGTGCTGACCACTCAATTGATATTAGGACGTCCATGACTAGTGCCTCCTGTACCACACTCTTCACTCTCCAACCCCATGTTCTTTTTTGGAAATATTTCTCTTTTTGCAACTTTTCCTCCATAAGTTTGTTGTGGCACCCTATTCTGTTTATATCCTGTCCTTCAGCATCACTTCTTCTTTTGCCTTTTGCTGATTGTTATGCAGAAACTGAGCTGCCCTTCAGACTATCCGTACTAGGAAACTGTTCCTTTTTTTAATTCTTGTACTTTTCCAGCATGGGGTCTGGCATGGATTTACATGCTCATGAATATTCCCCGTTGTCAGGCTGGGAATCCTTGGTAAAGAAAAAATCAGTATCAGTTTAGTAACCAATCACTGGTCTCTGGGTCATACTGCCCCGAGCCAATGACTGCCCTCTCCCTAAGCCCCTCCCCTGGCAACCATCCTCAGATTTTTACCGCACATTCAAGTGTTGGTAGTCCTCGTGCTATAGCTCTCGAGCTTTTACTGCGTTGTGCGTTTTTCAGAGAGTTTAATCTCTTTTTCTCAGTCAATCGAGCCTCAAGCTCCACCATTTCTACTTCCGACCACTTCGATGGAGGCCTTTGCCGGCTAGATCAAAGCCCTCACCACCTTAGGTGCGTCCTGGGCCTTCGCCTTGGGGGGAGGGTCAGCGCCTCGCTCCGCCTTCGAGATCGAGCGGGTCCGCTCCAGTGGCTTACCCGTGTTCTCGGATTTCCTCTTCCCCGAACCAGAGTGCTGGCTTGTGGTCGAACGTGCCGGGGAAGTAGCGCCCTGTCTGGCAGCCGAAGAGCCCGACCTTTCGGCGCTCCCGGTGCCCGCGGACTCGTGGTGCTTGGCCTTCTGTCGGGCCTCCGTCGCCGGGGTGCCCTCACAGGACTTAGAAGCCCGCTCAGACTTTTTCTTCGCCTTCTCACCTGCTGTGCCCTTCTCCAGCCAGGCTGCGAGGCGGGAACGACTATCTTGTTTGGTCCGTTCCGAAAGGTTCTTGAAGAACGCAGTCCTTCTCCATGTGCGTCTTGTCCTCATGAAGGCAGTAGAGAGATCACCAATGCTCGTCCTCCTTGAAAATGTTTTGTAATCCGCATCCAGGGCAGCACCTGAACAGCTTGGATCCGGGCGTCGAGCTTCCCTTATCCTGGGCCAGGTCCGTTGAGGTAGGCCGCAGATCTTCCGGAATCCTCCAAGAAGTGTAATCTCGACGAAAACTTCACCCTTGAGGGGCGTAGAAGAATTCTGAAACGGGTCCACGTTGTCAGAAGTAGAAACGGTGGAGCTTGAGGCTCGATTAAACCGAAAAAATGAGAAAATCTCCTGAAAAAGCACGGAAACGCAGCAAAAAACTCCAGAGCTAAAGCACGAGGACTCCCAACACTTGAGCGTGCGGTAAAAATCTGAGGATGGCTGCCAGAGGTGGGGCTTAGGGAGAGGGCAGTCATTTGCTGGGGGCAGTATGACCCAGAGATCAGTGATTGGTTACTACTAAGAAAGACAGATCAGAAACAAAACTGATACTGATTTTTTTCTTTACCGAGGATTCCCAGCCTGACGACGGAATATTCATGAGCATGTGAATCCATGCCAGACCCACGCTGTAGAACAGTTACAGGTAAGTAACTTGTTCCTTCTACTTCCGATCAACGGGGACCCGTTTCGTAATTTTCTACGCCCCTCAAGGGCAAAGTTTCGTCGAGCTAGGCTTCTTGGAGGATTCTAGAAGGTCTGAGGCCTAAATCGTGGACATGGCCCAGGACAAGGGAAGCTCGACGCCCGGCTCCAAGCTGTTCAGGAACTGCCCTGGATGCAGATTACAGAATGTTTTCAAGGAGGACAAGCATTCGAGTTGCCTCCACTGCCTTCACAAAGACAAAACGCATGTGGAGAAGGACTGTGCGTTTTGCAAGAACTTGTCGGAACGGACTATGAGGGATCGTCGGATCCACCTCGCCAGCTGGCTGGAGAAGGGCCCAGCAGGTGAGAATAATTCTGAGCGGTCTTCTAAGTCCTGTGAGGGCGCCTGGGCGACGGGGGCCTAACAGAAGGCAAAGCACTGCGAGTCCGCGGGCACTGGGAGCACCGAAGGGTCGGGGTCGTCGGCTGCCAGGCAGGTCGCACTTTCACTGACGCCCTCAACCACGAGCCAACGCTCTGTCTCGGGGAAGATACAATTCAAGAACCCGGGTAAGCTTCTGGAGAGGCCCCGGTCGATCTCGAAGGAGTCAGCCGAGGGGGACCGAGGCAGTGACCTCTCCCACCCCACCCCCCAAGGGGAAGGCCTCAAGCGCACCCAAGGTGGTGAAGGCCTTGATTCACCCGGCTAAGGCCTCTATCGAGGGAGTCGTGACGGCCCTGGCGTAGCCTGTGGGGCTACCCCAGTGGAGGCGTCCTTGGGGCCCAGAGTTTCCCTGCCACCGTGGAGGGAATCCTCGTTTCAGCCCATCAATCAGACCCCCGTGAGAACCCTGGTGGAAAAAGAGGGGGGGTGACCATCACGGACACGGACTCAGCCTCTGAAGAGGAGCTGGTTGGAGTCGTGAAGGTCCTCAGCAAGAGGTTCGAGGAGGTCCGTTCCCACGGGAGGAATCCCGACGAGGCGGACGTAGAGAGCAATGGTTGCACCAATGAGCCCGTGGAGGAGGAGGACTCCACCCCCAAACTGTTGCAGCTGGTGCCCGAGCCTCAAGACAACTCGGGGGCCATCTTGATGGCAATCCAAGCCTTATGTACAGAGATAAGGACGAGGTTACCCTTACCCCCGACGGACGACGCAGCAGAACCGGGATCCTTGGGAAGCCCTCCAGGCAAACGGAGGAGAGTTCATCCACCCCCACCCTTCCAGCCGTGGCCCTCTAAGCTTTCATCGCCTTCCCCTGATCCAAGGGAGAAAACGGGAACGGATACGGCCACGATGGGGACGGATGACGACAGTGGTGACAACGTGATGGGCCTGCAATCACCACCCCTCTCGGGCCTCCCCGCCTGACAAAATCAGCTCTTTCCACGCCATGATTGCCAGGGCATCCAAGCTTTTCCAGTTCTACCCCGAAGAACAGAAGGAAGGCTTTCTCTATCAATGGTGTGAGGCCAAGAGGAAGACTGTCCTCTCGGTCCCGTTACTTGATGACATCTGGGACGAAGGGCTGTCTCTCCTGAAGAACCCGTCCATGGTGCCTGCCAAGAGGGACCGGTACGAGAAGAAGTACCGGGTCCTGGATTCTGCCCCTTTGTGCCTTAGGGCGCAGCCTACCCCGGACTCGGTCGTCTCGGCAGCGTCCAAGAAGAAAGCGGCGGGGGCGACAGCTTTAACTTCGACCTCCCCACCGGACGGTGAGGGGAAGAAACTGGACGCCATGGGACGAGTCATCTTGTCGGCGGCAGCGATGACAATTAAGGTGGCCAACGCCCTAGCGATTGTGGCCCGCTACGACAGGGAGTTGCGGTTTAAGATCGCTCCCCTGCTGGACTTCCTCCCGGACGACAAGAGGGCTGAGGCCCTGGAGATCTTGCAGGAAGGTGAGGTGGCGTCGGACCACACCATAACGGTGGCCATGGACATTGTTGACACCGGTTTCCGCCAGTTGGGCAACGGTGTTTGCCTTTGGCGACGGGGGTGGCTCAAAGCGACTGATTTCCATCAAGACGTACAAACCACAGTTTTGGACATGCCCTTTGACGGGAACAACCTGTTTGGAAAGACAGTAAACAAATCTCTGCAGGCCATCAAGACCGACACGAAGACGGCTCGGGCCTTGGGAGTATTGCAGCAATGACGGCCGCCCTTTCGGAACTCCGGAGGCAAGCAAGGTGCCTCCAAAGGATTTGGCGGTGGCTCCTCGACGTACCGCCAGGCGGCTCGCTTCTCGTAGCAAGAAGCCTATTGAGGATGAGGCAAGTCAGGAGGATCTCTTTGTCGTCGCCAAGGAGGTCAAGGCGGCAAGTCCGCTGCCAAGCAGGACTGAACCGGCCGTAGCGTCGGGCCCCCACCTGAGCACCCCGGTGGGAGGCCGGCAGGCGAAGTTCGTCAGCATGTGGGAGTCCATCTCCACCGACCGTTTGGTGCTGGATGCCCTGGCCCAAGCGCACACTCTAGTGCCCCTGCATCCTTCCCGTGGCCAGGAAGGAGAACCACGTCCCTCAACTGCTGTTGGAAGTAAGGGTGATGCTGAAGAAAGGAGCCATTGAGCTCGTCCCAAAGAGGTTCCGGGGCTCGAGTGTACTCACAATACTTCCTCATCAGAAAGAAGACAGGCAGTTGGCGACCCATCCTGGACCTGCGTCGGTTAAACAAGTGCATCAAGGCCCAAAAGTTCTGGATGGTCACCCTCCAGCACGTGCTGGGACAGCTGGAGGAGGGGGACTTCCTGTCGTCGTTGGATTTGGAGGATGCTTACTTTAACATCCCCATTCTAAAAGGACACCGAAAGTTTCTCAGATTCGTGGTCCAGGAACGGCACTACCAGTGCAAGGCCCTTCCATTCGGTTTGAAGTCGGCGCCCAGGGTATTCACCAAGTGCCTAGCACCAGTGGCGGCACGGCTGCACCTGCGAGGGATCCACGTTTACCCCACCTGGACGATTGTCTCATCCGTGCAAGGACAAGAGAACTTGCTGTCGAACACACAGCGAAGACCGTCCAACTGCTCACGGATCTGGGATTCTCCATAAACTATTCAAAATCCCGCCTGTTTCCGTGGCAGGTCGCACAGTTTCTGGGAGCCAAGCTAGAAACAGTGGCACGATTGGCTTCTCCGTCGGAGGAGAGGACGAAGGCCATCTTGGGCAAGGTGCAGCACCTGCTGGCCACGTACGTGGCCAGGGTGAGATCCATCAAGTCCCTGCTCGGCATGATGTCCTCGTGCATCTACCTGGTGCACCAGTGCAGGCTGCGGATGCGTCGTCTACAAGAGTTCCTCGACGCCCGTTGGATACAAGCGGCAGAAAGCTTCGAAGACAGGATCCCGCTCAACAAGGCCTTCCGCCAAGCGATTCGGTGGTGGGTCACCCACGCGCATCTTGCGGCGGGCACAGACTTTCAGACCCTGGCACATCAGGAGACGGTGATGACGGACGCCTCCCTGGAGGGATGGGGAGCGCACACCGGAGATCTCGATGCAAGAGGCCCTTTGGCTCCTGGAGGAGAGGTCACTCCACATCAACATCCTGGAGCTCCGAGCCGTGTTCTGGGCCCTCAGGTCGTTCCTTCCGTCCTTCAAGGGCATGGTGGTGAGGGTCTTCACCGACAATACCACCACGATGTTCTACATCCGGGAGCAGGGAGGCACCAGATCCCCAGCCCTATCCAAGAAGGCCAGTGGATGTTTCTGGTGCCCTTCCATCTGGCAGGAATAAAGAACACCATCGCCGACTCACTCAGCAGGGAGCTGCGCTGGTGCCACGAGTGGGAGCTGCGTCAGGATCAAGCGGATCGACTCTTCCAACGATGGGGCAAACCCGAGATCGATCTGTTCGCGGCGGCGATGAACACAAGTGTCAGAGGTTCGCCAGCCGAGGAGCATGGGCAATGCTTTCTCATTCCCCTGGGACGGCCTGTTCCTGTATGCGTTCCCCCCCCCCATTGCCGTTGCTGCTGCGACTCGTCAACCAACTCAAGAGGTCCCGGTGCAGGATGATCCTCGTCGCACTATAATGGCCGTGGCAGATCTGGTTCCTGGACCTCGCTGAACTTGCAGGCCTGGCTCCTGCAGCACTAGAGTTTGGAGGGTATGATAAACCGGCGGACTGCAAAGAGGTACTTGCAAAGGCCAGGGGTTTATAGTCCAAATGTCGAAAACAAAAAAGTCGAAAACAATAATGTTGAAAAAAAAGTCGCATTTATTATTTTTTTTTTTTAATGGGGGGGGTTCCCCCCTCAACCCGTTTCTTTTTTATAGCTCAACCCAAAAAAACATATAAATTTAAAAAAACACATTTGCTTTCTTTTTCCGACATTATTTCTTTTTCGATATTGTTTTTGACTTTTTGCAGTCGACATTATGATTGCGCACTAAGGCCAGGGAGTCCTCAACTCTCAAGTGCTACGGACACAAATGGAAGATGTTCTCTGTCTGGTGCCGCGCACAGAAGATTAACCCCCTACGGATTACGGTCCCGAGAGTGCTGCCGTTCCTGCTATCGCTGGCCAAGGCGGGGCTAGCTCATGCCTCCATCATGATACATCTAGCTGCGATTTTCCGCTACACCAGAACTCCTGGGCGATCGTCTCTGTGGTCCCATCGCCTGGTGAAGGAGTTTATGAAAGGACTGTTCCGTTCATTCCCGCCGGTGAAGGCTCCGGCCCCGGCGTGGGAGCTCAACGTGGCGCTGAGCAGGCTCATGGGGCCGTCATTCGAGCCTCTGCATTCGGCCCAGTTGAAGTACTTCTCATGGAAGACAGCGTTTCTTGTGGCCATCACCTCCGCACGACGAGTGGGAGAGGTCCAGGCCCTCTCCTGCAAGTCTCCGTACTTGACTTGCCACGAGACGAGGGTAGTGCTGAGGATGAACCCCTCCTTCATGCCCAAGGTGCCGTCGGACTTCCACCTCAACGAGCCCTTGGTGTTAGCAGTTTTCTTCCTGTCACCTTCGTCGCCGGCCGAGAGGACTTTGCACTCGCTGGATGCAGCTAGAGCACTGAAGTTCTACGTGGACCACACAAATAGTTTTCGGAAGACATCACAGCTGTTTGTGAACTTTGGACCTGTGAACCAAGGGAAGGCTCTCTCGAAGGCTTCCATTTCCAGATGGCTCTCCGGCTGCATCATGCACTGTCACCGGTTGGCAAACCGACCGTTGTCCGGCTGTCCGAGAGCCCATTCGACAGAGCGATCGCTGCTACCACAGGGTTCCTATCTGGTGTGCCCCTGCTGGACATCTTCAGGGCTGCTACGTGGAGGTCGACGCACACCTTCACGAGATTCTACTGCGTCGACCGGGATTCCAGGGAGGAGTCCAGGGTCGGCCAAGCAGTGCTGCCAACCTGTTCGCCTGATGGTGGGCCTGGTGAGGAGGTAAGAGATGCTTAATGTTGAGTTGATGTAATGCTTAATATTGAGCATTGCCACCTCCCACGGTGTACTGCTATGTATTCTTATATTCATGAGCATGTGAATCCATGCCAGACCCCATGCTGGAGAAGGAGCAAGTTACTTAACTGTTGTTCTCTGGCATGGATTCACATGCAAACCCTCCCTCCTTCCCCTTCACTTGGTCCTACTGCCACTTTGCAAGCTACCGAATCTGAGGATGGCTGCCAGGGTAGGGGCTTAGGGAGAGGGCAGTCATTGGCTGGGGGCAGTATGACCCAGAGACCAATGATTGGTTACTACTAAGAAAGACAGATCAGAAACGAAACTGATACTGATTTTTTCTTTACCGAGGATTCCCAGCCTGACGGGGAATATTCATGAGCATGTGAACCCATGCCAGACCCATGCTGGAGAACAACAGTTACAGGTAAGTAACTTGTTCTTTTTTAACATTGTACAAAGCACCTTACAACACAGTTCAATCGGGAAACCTTTGCATCACCCTAGCTTTAAACACATTGTATTTGTGGTTACTTGTATGTGTGTTTAAAGACACGCTGGTGGCAGCTGTTACATTTGCATTTACCGTGTTCGGCTACTAAATGTGGCTAGTGCCCTTTAAATGGCAATGCAACAAGACTGTTGTTTGTTCTTTGGCCATATTGTAGTTTGACCTCCTTACAGCCCTCACAGGTCAGGAAAGTCTGTATATGGTCATGCACTTGCCCGGGAAGGCTGCACTTTTCACAGACTAGTGCTGCCTGTACGTTTGTGTGTCCCATTCCACATCCATGGATCCAGAGTCTAGGTGTTCGGTATGAGTGAAACCAGTAGTTAGTTGTCTCTGATTGGCAACTACTGGCTGTTTGGTGCAGATGCTTACCATTGGTGTGGTTGGACTTGCTTTCAGGCTGGATCTTGGATGAGAAGACTCCTGCAGCCATTTCTTCAGATCAGCATTGGAACCAGGAATCCCTTGTAGATGAACATTGGACTGAAGTTCCAAAGACGACTCCTTTTCTGCTTCTGGCCCAGTGAATCTCTGTTGCACTACCTTGATCTCCAAGATCCTGAGTGGTGCTTCAGCCCTTGGATTAGTGGGACCGAGTAGTCTTGATGTGTTCTCATGGATACAGCTGTCCAGAGCCTTCCCCCATCCTGTCAGTGTTCTGAAGCTGCCTAGTTCAGTGATGCTTGCATTTCTTCCTCACCAAGGGTTGCATTCTGCACCTCGTCCCGACTGGAAGAATCCTTGCACCCCCTGCTCCTGGGCATCTCTCACCAGAACCAGCAGCGACCTCCAGTCGACCTCTTAAGTCATCTGGCATCAATCGGCATCAGGAGGGGGGTAGAATAAGTAAACACAAAGCGTTTGTTCCCAACCTGTCCATCATAAGATAACAAGGAGAGGCAGTCCCTTTGTTTCCTAGCATTCCATTCAACTGCCTTTTGGTTGTCGACCCTGGGTAGTTTCTTCTGAAAAAATAAGAACACAATTACTTACTAAAGTAACATTTTGGAATATCCTTGTTGAACTACCACCAACACAAGTAAATTCTAACTTGCCTGCAAAAGAGTAATTCCTGTGATTTTTGGGCACAAGACCCCCATTCTTCTTAGGAATTGGACTGCTTAAACTAGCGAAAATGCTTATGACTTGGTTCAATCATTTCTGCATTTTGTATACGTGTTGAGTAAGTAACTTTTAATACATTTATGAACCTATGGTGAATGTATATATGTTTACTATTGACTATTGTACGACAATCCCACCTGCTAGTCCATTTTACTGTGTTAAAGACCTAAAATAAATAACTGTTTCTGATGGTTGTGAATCTTCTTAGAATCACATGCTGTGCATATAGTGTGACATCTAGTGGTAACCGCAGAGTATTGCATCTTGTCTTTCGACGATCAAAAGGGGATGTCGGCATAGGAGTGTTTGTAACACTATCCCTAACGTGACGTGTAGTGTAGCCAGAAATCCTTGCGCGTTGAGGTCATTATTTTTTTCAACCCAACTAGCTGGTCGCCTTATGCAGAGCTCTCGTCTAAATTGCAAATTTGTTAAAATCCTGACCTTTGGTCATTTATAATATTTGTCACCTCCCCAACAATTACTGAACCACCGCAAAAGACAGAACAGCAGACTTCGACGGCTGGCGTTCCGGTCGATGCTGTCGACCACGTGGCTGGGCCTTCTGGCTGGCCTACACGTGAGAGAGAGTAAGGTCTGGGGGTTTCCTTTCTTTTTAAGAATGTGTTTCCTTCTCTCCTCTTTGCCCCTTTGGTATTGTTGTTGCTTTAGTTTACCTGCTCTATGGACAGGACTCCCTTAAAATGTTGCCCTTCCTGTAATGGAACATTTCCCTGGAAAGACAAGCACCCTCGGTGCAATAAGTGTCTCCCCCTCAGTCACGTCGAGGCGTCCTGTCGGCACTGTAAGCTCCTACGCCCTAAGACCATAAAGGAGCGCGGTGTGAAACGGTGAGCGGCATGTGCGATGGTGCAGGCCGAGGGTAGCTACCCCGCCACCACAGCTGCCGAAAGTTATGAGGCCCATACAAACGGCCATGGCTCCCACACGAACGCCATTGACCTGACGACGGAGCAAACTCGCTCCAAGACGTCCGTCCCCGGCCCCAATAGGCACAACGCAAGTCCTACTATGAGGAAGATACACCCCGGCGACGAAGATGTACCCACTTCACATGGCACTAAATACACAACCCGTGGTACCGCCTCGGCCTCTCAGTTGAAGAGGTCCAAGGCACCAACGGGAGGATCGGCAGTCCTCCCTGCAACCGTGCCAGCGGCATACATCCGGTAACTCTGTAAGGGCACCAGCACCAAATCCCTCAAAGCTGTTGACACGCCTTCCAAGAGCACTCTGACGCTTAAGAAAGCTCCAGTTGCGACAAATAGCATTAATGACAGAGCTCTCATCCTGATCCTTGGGAAAGATCCTTTAAATATATGGAAATGGTTCCAAGAAAGACCAAGAAGCGAGTGCTAGCGTAAACACAGCGATCCTGCTTCAAACCGCAGAAAACCTGACAAGAATCGGACCCCGGAATCCACTGAACAAAGCCCCGAAAATTCCACCCCTGGGCAGGCAAGATGGCGGATGGCGCTGCGGCCTGACCGCGAATGAGTGAGGGGACCATGCGCCGCCTGAGTCAGCGTTGTGATCCACGGGAGTAGAGGAGCAGTCCCACGGAGCGAACCCCTGCGGCAGAGGTTGCGCAGAAAAGAAGAGCACCGCTCACAAAGGAGGAGGCGCGGAGAGCAGGCCGCGCTCCGAGAAGAGAGTGGGCGGAGGAGAGGAGGCTGCTTAACCAGCAAGGCAACGTGGATCAGAGCCGAGGCACGGAAGGAAGACGCCGGAGCCACTACACATAGGGGCGGCAACAACGCAGCATACATTTCAGAATGGACCCGGCTGGCAAGCATAACAGGTACGTGAATCTGGGGTGAGTGGGGACGAGAATCAAAAGCAGCCCGCCAGGACCGGAGAAGGGCTGAAGCCCACAGGATCACGGGACGCCTCTACTAAGGGGAAGGCCCCCACTGCCCTCCCCCTCCCACAACGTCGCAATATAACGCCACAGACGCTGGTCAGAAACCAGTGGGCCAAAACTTCTACCACCCCCCCACCACAGGAGTGGGAGAGACTAAGAAAGCAATACAGAAGGGCTGCAGTAGGCGCCACGGATAGGAGCAAACCCACCAAAGCCGGCAACAGACCAGTCTAGCAGACACCCCTGAGGTGAGAAAATTCGTCAGCATACACAAGCCGTAAGTCCACAAAGTGGGGGAGAAGTTGTGCGCCACTCACTAGAAGACTCCCTCTCAGCAACGAAGAGAACATTACACAGGTGTCACCAAGGCCCATTCTGACTGCCCACGCTCGCTGCTTCGTCCGGGTGGGCACCCCGAGGACTACCTACTGGGTCACCCCTCATCAGCACCTCTGCCCAGTGGGGTCACAGTGCCCAGCACCCCGGGACGGTCCGCCAGAGACGGAGGGCACCGGGAACATCAGGGACCCTCCGCCGGGGCAGGCGACCAGGTCTTCCAACATCTGAGCCAAAGAGCGTTGCTGCCAAGCATTGCTAACCCAGAAGCAAACTGACACGGCATACGAGGAAACCAGAAAGAACGCAGTGAATACAACACGGCCTGCTGTGAAAGCCCCTGCGAACACACCTCTTAAGGACAAAACCATTAGGGCTTGACCTGTAATGCCGAAGGCCGCACAGTTAAAGTAACCAAAGTAACACCCCGAATAACTACGAGGCTAATAGGCAGAGCCCATCAGGTGACGGCCCATAAAGTTGGGGAAGACGAGCATAGGCGGTCACGGTGCTGGGACCATCTACGAAGGTCTACCCAAGACTGCTGGGGCCCACCCCCACTGAGCAAGGAGCACGAACAAGAGCTCAGTGATCGCTAACATCCAGCAAACACACAAAACCCCAGATCAAGAAGGGCTGATCAACAGGAGGGCAGGGGCAGTATGATACGTAAAGGGAACTACATGTCGGCCACACGAAGAAGATAACAGTAAAACAATACTGACACAAAAGGTGCCGAGGCACACGAAGGAACAAGCCCTGAGCAACGAGGACTGGGCGCCGAGAACGTCGGCTCACTGAACGGGCAGTGGGATCTGGCTCGGCGCTGCTGCCCCGGATAGTGACGCCGGTTCGCCCACTACATGCGAACTATCGCTGGAGCCAGCGGGGGCTCCCCTGCAGCTGCCTCCTCCGGATCCCCCAGCGCTACAAACGTGCCGCCTCCTCCTCCTATTCCCACGGCCAAGCTGGATTATTCACCGCACAGCTGCAACGAACATCGGATACGGCACGTCCCCAGAGCCGGACGCCTGACCAATATTCTGGAAGTGCGAGCTCTCCAGCCTTTCCCTGATATGTGGGAGGCCACAATACACGCGACCACTGCAGGTCCGGTGTATTCTTACTAAAAGCAGCCAATTCTACTGCCATTCGCATAACATTGGGCCAAGGCAACCCAACTCCTCAAGAGGGAACGCAGTCACACGAACTACGTAGAGGCGGTAACCTGGGTCCCTACTCTGCCTCGCTGTGACCCTGACCTGGGCGAGGTGTCCGAGCCCCCCACCTAGACACCCGAACAGACCAACAACAATAGGCAATAAAAATCCCATAGTACCCAACCGCACAGAACACCGCTGGAAAGCCAAATCGGGCGGAACCACCCTCAGCAGAGACCCACGAGAACACGTGTCAGGAGGCCCACACGGAGTCTCAATGGGGGAAGGAACCTGATGCCCGGGATTAAAGGAAAAACCCCTCACACAAGAACCAAAACACCGTTGAAAAACCAAAATCGTTTGTTGTGTTGTGTTCCAGCAGCTTTCTAGCAAAGTGCACCCCAAGAACCTCCGAATCAGGAAGAACCAACTACGCCTAACAACTCTGACATAGCTATGAATAAGGAAGAGCTACTTGACTGCCTTAGAGGTATGGAATCCAGGATAACAAACACGCTCCAGACCCAACCAGAAACAATGAAAGAAGAGCTGAAGACATCCCTGAAAGAGGTACGACAAGAAATAGACTAACTCGGAGGCAGAGTAGACACACTCGAAAATGGACTCACATATGGCAGAGGAAGCAAAGCAGTACAATGGCCTACTGGACCAAGTTGCCAGAGCTACAAATAACCTAGAGAGCCAAACGGAAGATTTGGAAAACCGTTCATGAAGATCCAATATCCGGGTCAAGGGCCTCCCAGAAACGATCCAAGATAAAGACCTACAGGACACCATGCAACACTGCTTCAGTAGCATCCTGAACGACATCCCCCCCCCTGAGAGATTCGAATTTGACAGAATCCCCCGAGTGGGCCCCAAAAGTATTGAACCAGGAGTGAAACCTAGAGATGTCCTCGTCGCTATGACCTCCTAAAGTCTGAAAGAAGACATCTTGAGAGCTGCACGTACCCACAAAGAACTAACAATCAATGGAGGGCGAATCCAACTATACCAGGACTCGGCATCGATCACTTTACATAAAAGGAAGCTTATGCAACTAGTCACAAAAGAACTGCAAGCCAAACAAATCGCATACAGATGGACATTCCCCTTTGGACTAGCCTTCCCCTGGAAAGGGAAACAAAGAAGGATCAGTACATGCGAGGAAGGCCTCTCATTACTACAAATTGAGGTAGAACAAAGCCAAACCGAAACTAGCCCACAGAACAATGCCCCCAGCAGCCAAAACAACCAATGGGAATGGTCATCCGAAAGGAAAAGAAGATCTAACAGAGAGAAGAAACTGGCAGGTCCCTTCAAATATCACGAAAGAAATGCCCTGAAGAAGACACTAAATAAAGAAGCGTCTGGGAAAGAAACAGAGGAGACACCTGACCACAGCAGCTGGGCCACCTCAAACTAACCCAAAACAAGACACGCTACAAGACAGAAGCAACAAATATATTCCATACAAGAATGGCAGAGACACTGATCATCTCGCTAAATGTACAAGGCCTGAACTTCCCCGGGAAGCGACGAGCGATTCTCAACAGGCTGGAGAAGATGCCTGCAAAGGTAGCGATCCTACAAGAAACCCACCTCCTGAAAACGGATGAAAAAAGAATGCGTAACAAGGCATTCCCACAACAATACTTCAACCTCCAGCGGCTCAAAAACAAAAGGGGTCGCAATACTGTTAGCTAAGGGAATGAACTTCCGAAAACAACAGATGATTAGTGACACTGAAGGGAGATACCTGGGAATCAAAGGAACTATCAAAGGGAAGACCTACACGATCCTGGCGATATACGCTCCTAACGACAAACAAGACCGATATATCACGGATCTCCTACTGAAAATAGGGAGCTGGTGTGAAGACCAAAGAATTATAGGAGGGGACTTCAACTGTATAATGGACCCTAGCCTCGACAAAAACCTACTCCCTATGACAGCCGACCAGAGAAACAGACAGGCGTTGGGAAAGTTCTTCAGAGAGCTAGAAATAATCGAGACCTGGCGCTTCTTCCAAGGAGACGCGAGAGAATACACTCACTATTCTGCAGTACACAGAGGATACTCCAGAATAGACATGATCCTAGTATCGGCACCTCTAATCCCCCAAGTAACTAAGGTGGAAATTGGAACACAATACATTACAGACCACGCCCCAGTACTAGTTAGCCTGGAAAACAAACAGCGCCCGCAGTGGAGACTCAACAATCTGATCCTACTTGACCTAGCGCTTAGAGCACACATAGAAGAAACTATAAACAACTATTTTAAAGAGAACGACAACGGCGAGGTGAACTGGAAAACAGTCTGGGACGCGGGGAAGGCTGTAATCCGAGGAGAATTTATGACCCAGGCAGCAGTATACTGTAGGGAACGAGCAATACTAACCCGGGGGATCGAACTAGCCTTAAAAGACGCAGAGAAGAACCACAAAACCCGGCAAACGCAGAAATCCTGGCGAGAGTTAAAGAAGATTCATGCCCAACTGGAACCTCACACTGCAGATACGGTAGCACAGACGTTACTTAACACTAAGCAATCATACCACGTCCATGGAGGCAAGGCAAATAAATTCCTAGCGGCCAAATTAAAGAACCAGAAATCCCGTAACTATATAGCTGCCCTAAGAAACGAAAAAGGGGATGTGATCACAAAAGAGGAAGAGAAGCTGGAAATAATGGTCCGATTCCATGAGGAACTATTAAAGGGAGCAAATCTAAAAGTGGCAGACCAAAAATCCTATCTACTGGCAACCCACCTACCCCAAATCTCGGACAAGGACACAGAAATCCTGGGAGGCCATTCACAGCTCAAGAAATCAATGAAGCTATCTCATCATTACCAAGGGAGGGGGGGGCAGAGCACCCGCATACTCTACGTCCCTGAAACCGGGCCGTGGCCTCTAAATGCCTCTGGTGCTGGGGGCACCAGAGGCAGTTGCAGACCACGGCCCGGTTTATTTATTTATTTGTTCAATGTTTGTCGGGTCCGTGGACCCGATTTATTTATTTCCGCATTGAACAAATAAATAAATAAACCGGGCCGTGGCAGACGCAGTAACAGTCCTCCGCCACGGCCTGGTTTATTTATTTATTTGTTCAATGTTTGCCGGGTCCGTGGACCCTATTTATGTATTTATTTATTTATGCAATGTTGGGTCCGCCCAACATTGCAGAAATAAATAAATAAACCGGGCTGTGGCCTGTTACTGCCTCTGGTGCCTCCACCCCCATTTTAGGGGGCACCAAAGGCAGTAACAGTCCTCCACCACGGCCCGGTTTATTTCTTTATTTGTTCAATGTTGTCTGTACAGCCTCGCGGGCCACATGAAATGGCTTGGTAGGCCGCATTGTGGCCCGCGGGCCGTTTGTTGGACATCCTTGCTTTAATCTGTTCAATTTAGGTTACTAGATCTATCTGGGCCGTCTCAGTGCCATGTCTTGGGCGGAATCCAGATTGTCCTAGTCCTAGCAGGTTGTTTTCTAGGTGTCGCTGGATTTGCAGGTAGGCTGCTCTGTCAATGATCTTCAGGAGGAAGAGTACCGTGGTGATTGGCCTGTAGTTTGTCAGGTTGTTTGGGTCCAAGGTGGGTTTCTTAAGGAGAGGCATGACCCATGCATCCTTAAGGTTGGCGGGAATGGTGTTGGACTTGAAGGTGGCGTTGATTATTGAAGTAATGAAGGGGGCGATCTCCTTAGCTGTCTCTTTTATGATAGGTGCCGGGCAGATGTCGCCCATAAATCTGGAGGGTTTTAGACTAAGAATAATTTCTTCAACTTCTTTGACGCTAAGTAGGGTGAATTTGAATAGTTCGCAATGGTCAGTCGGTGGTGTAGGTGCGATAGGTGAAGGAAGATTGTTGGTTAGGTTCGCCTTTTGGACTCTTTTTTTCGTTGTAGTAGTTCAATTTTATCTGATAATGCTTCCTGGATATTCTGACACCAGGTGGCATCCTTAGTACAGATAGGCGGTGGTGTAGGTGATTCAAGCTCTCCAAGTATGGTGAACAGTTCCCTAGTGTTGGATTTTGCGTTCTGAATACGATCATTATAGGAATCTGACTTGGCTAGGAAGATAGCAGATTTGTAAATTGCTGCCGCCGAAAGGAAGTTTTCTTTAAGGGGTGATGGGAGGTTTTTCCAGGTTGTTTCTGCCGCTCTTTTGATTTTTCATAGTGATCTCAAGTGTGGTGTGTACCAAGTATTTAGATGGTCAAGGGGTTTAGTTTTACAAAGTTTTATAGGTGCTATTTTGTCAATGGCATTTAGAATGGTGGTATTGTAGAGGTTAAGCAGCTGCATGGGGTCTTCGGTTAGATTGGTGTCTGTGACCCCTGTAGGATAGGTTTCAATAGTGGGAGTAGCTTGGAGGCTGTAATGTCTCTTGTATTTCTGACTGATCTAGGAGGGGCTATTGATTCGTCTTGCGTAAGGGTGTTTCTTGGGATGGAGAATAGGATGGCGTGATGGTCGGTCCATGCGAGCGACTGGTTGGCGGTAATAGTGGTATTACAGTTGCAGTCAGCTAGCCAGTTTAACTGTCTCCCTTTGGAGTGCGTGGGTTGCGTGAGTCTTTGGGTGAAGCTTAGTTCTGAGAGGCTGTTATTGATTACTTGTGCATTTTTGTCATTGGTGTCATGGAGGCCCAAGTTAAAATCTCAGAGAAAGATGGTTTGTGAGCTTGGTTTGGAGTTATTGGTAAGCAATAGTGTGATGTCTTCTTCGAAGGAGGTGAGAGGGCCGGGGGATCTGTAGATCAGATGGGCTGTGATAGTTTGTGAATGTGATAAAGGCAGTTTGAATGATAGGTTCTCTGTGGAAGAGAGTGTTGGGCTAGGGATTTGTCTGAGGCCTAATGAGGACTTGGCGATGATGGCGACCCCTCCACCTTTGGAGGATGATCTGTCTTGTCTAAGGATAGTGTATTGGTCTGGTATGGCTAGCGGGAGGAGGAGCGGGCCTGATGCTGGGTGGAGCCATGTCTCCGTGATAGCTAGGAGGTCTAGGTCATTGGATAGTAGAAGGTCATTGATATCCAATGCATGGGCTGTTACTGACCTGGCGTTAATGAGGCTTCCTTTTACGGTCTCATTGATGCTATTTGCGGGCATTTGGTGGCTGGCGTTTTTATTTGGGGTGTTCGTTGAAGGCTGAGGGTTATTTGGGAGGTTAGACTGGACTTGGTCTATTTTATGGTGTTGCTTAAGGGAGTGGCTGGCAAGTGCCTTGGGGTGTCTTTTGTTGAGTCTATGACCTAATATTGAGTTCCTGATTATGGTAGGGCACGGTATGTTTGGTGTAGCTTTCCTGGCAAATAGGTTGATCCATTCTTGCGTTGTAATAACTGTGGGCAGTTTCGGATCTGGGTTTTGTACTCCGCAGCTCTCTGCAGTGGTGGTCGAGGGAAAACCTCTTGAAGGGGAAAACCTTCCCCACCCCTGCAGTAGAAGCCACTCTCATGACGGACGCATCCCTCAGAGGGTGGGGGGGCTCACCTTCTTCAACGGACTGCGCATGGGGTTTGGTCCCCAGCAGTAGCTTCCAACCACATAAACCTGTTGTAGCTGCTAACTGTGTTCAAAGCACTGAAGGTCTTTCAGATGCAGCTGCAGGGAAAGACAGTACTGGAGCTCATAGAGAGCACCACAGCCATGTATTACCTGAACAACCAAGGGGGCACTCGTTCTCCAGGGCTGTCCAAACTATCTCAGAAGTGGGATTTCAAACACAAGATGTTTCTATTGTCTCAACACGTTCCAGGGGAACTCAATCTTCTGGCAGATGTGCTGAGCCGAGACTTCTCACTGCCCTTAGAATATGAATGCCAACTTCACGAAGACATCGTCTTCAACATTTTCGCAGAATGGGGATGCCCAGAGATCGACTTGTTCGCAACCCTGGAGAACTCACAATGCCCAGATTACACCTCCAGGTACCCTCTGAACCAATCCAAGGGGAAACGGTCTCTGGATAACATGGTCAGGGAGATTTGTTTACGCTCTCCCCCATCCCCTCCCAAACTGCCCTACTCGACAAGATTGTGCACAAGATGCACCAGGAACCAGTTACCATGATATGGATGGCCCCATTATGGGCACGCCAGCCCTAGTTCTCCCATCTGATGGAAATGTCTCTTTCCTCCGTTGCTGCTGCCTTGCCCTTACAACATCTTGTCTCATGCCGGGGGGGGGGACTCTCTCCATGCCCGCAGACTCTCAATTTAGCGGCCTGGCTCCTGAAATCATAGAGTTTGGACATGGCCAGCTTACTCAGAGATGCATGGATATACTTGGAGAAGCAAGAAAACCTAACCCCAGACATTGCTACTCCAATAAATGGAAACACTTTATCATATGGTGTAATCCCAGGGACATCATTCCCATTGAATGTTCTCTTACACAAAATGTGTTATACCCGACTCACCTGCTGGACTCAGGTCTGGTATTCAATTCCCTAAAAGTCCACTTAGCTGCACTTTCAGCCTACACTATGTCCCAGCAGAAAGTGTCATGGTGGAAGATCCCAGTAATTAAAGCTTTTATGGAAGGGGTTAAGAGCATGTAACCTCCCATTTCCATCCCGGCTCCCGGATGGGACCTTAATGTGGTATTAACCAGACTTATTGGGACTCCCTTTTAACCCATGCACAAAGCAAGCCTTAAAGCACTCACTTACAAGACTGCAGTCACTTCTATACGAAGAGTTTGTGAACTACAAGCCCTTTCTATTCTAGACCCTTTTGTCAGAATTCAGAGATAAAGTAGTTCTGCGCACCCACCCTAGGTTTGCGCCTAAATTAATTTCAAAGTTCTATGTCAACCAATCTATAGCACTGCCTACATTCTTCCATAGCCCCACCAACATGGCAGAAAGAAGCCTACACACACTGGATGTGCGCACGTCAGTCATGTACTATCTGGAAATAACTAAACTACTGAGGAAAACAAACCAGTTTTTTGTTTCAGTGGCAGCTGGTAGAGAAGGGGACCATGTCTCTAAATTGGCCATCTCCAAGTGGATTGACAACTGCATATCACACTGCTACACTCTTGCCAAGAGAGAACTGCCCTTCAAGCTTAGAGCACATTCTACTCGGGGCTTCCATACCATTCATTTCAAATTTTCCCTTGGATTCCATATGCAAAGTGGCAACCTGGAGTTCTGTACACACCTTTACAAAACACTATTGCCTAAAATACTCATTCTAAATCTGATTCCCAGGTGTGACAAGCAGTAGTAAGACATCCTTTCACTACTGTTACTTCTCACATCCCACCTCCAACTCTGGGTCCTGCCCTCTAGTCTATGCACAGCATGTGATTCTATGCAGATTCACAAGCATCAGAAGACATGCACTACTTACCGTAATAGCATTTCTGATGATTGTATCTGCTTTGATTCACATGCGTCCACCCTTCCTCCCCGCTTGGATGGCAGGAACATAGACTTCTTACTAATGCTCTCTTTCAGTACTCGCGCACGCTAGTCATAAGGCTCCCTCACAGCAGAAAAAATACAATCAGAGGGACCTCGACGTGTGAGGATTTCTGGGTACACTACACGTCACGTTAGGGATAGTGTTACAAACACGCCCATGCCGACGTCCCCTTTCGATCCTCAAAAGACAAGATACAATACTCTGTGGTTACCACTAGATGTTCGACTATATGCACAGAATGTGAATCTAAGCAGATACAATCATCAGAAATGCTATTATGGTAAGCAATGCTTTCTTATACTTCCTGTCTAAATTATTGTGTATTGTATTGTGTGAACTCTTTGAGGGAATATTCAAACAGCATGTGAATCTATGAAAGATACCACTGCTGGCGAACAGGAGTTAACGATGCAAATAACGTATTCCTTACTTTGACAGGATATCAGAAAGTGAACTATCCTCTGAGATTCTGTAGCCGTGAGACACTCTTGTTGGGGCAAACTGTGCCTCTTGCCATATGGGTCTCCCCAATTCCTAAAAAAAACAAAAGGAGATAAAGGGGACAAGAAATGCCCAAACCTGACAATCCCTCAGAGAAGGTTGGAACACCTTAGTAAGCACAATGTGTCAGGGGGCAGACAATACCTAGAGCAGTTGCTATGTGCCTGAATAATGACCTCAAGAAGCAGATGCCGGAGACTCAAGAAGACCAAACATTTTATTGAGAATTAATATCGATGAAACACATAGAAAATAGCCATACAAATTGGTCTGGTGGCTCACAATATACACACATAATAAAATGCCATTTCGAGGGGATTGGGTCCTCCGACGTATTCCATATCTATGACAGTAATCACCACAGCTGTGCTGATTACTGTCATAGATATGGAATACGTCGTCGGACCATCCCATCGAAAGAACGTTACCAGGTAAGAAAGTAACTTGTTCTACTAAATGGTATGTCAATCAGTACGTCAGGGAAAACAAGTAGGGGTATAAAAAGGTGGGTACCATGAAAAGGAATGGTTTCATGTATGCTTGATTTTGCACAGCACCTGACACTTTAGGTGTGGTATACAATGTACCACAAACACACACTACAAACATTTGTACTCATTCTTGCTAGTAACCTCATCGTCCGGGTCAAAATGTAGTCCAAGGCCAAGGTGAGCGCTAAAGAGAAATAAAACATACACCAGAAATATATTCTGCACAATGAGTAAGAGACAAAACTCAAGAAGTATACATGAGAAAGTTATACATAGATCAAATCATCAAATGATATAGATACATATAGACGCTGCCAAAGTCTAGCGTCAGTACAGTAGTGGAGAGCCTGTCATTGGTTCTCCTTGGGGTCTACAGGCAACAGGCATTCCCTGCAAAGATAAACAGACATTGGTGTAAATGACTATATGTAACTATCTCATAGTGATAAAACAGACTTCCAATTGTGTAAATCAGACTGGGAGCCACTTGAATAGATAAACTTATTCCATTACAAGGCACAAAAACGGGCAGTAGCAGGATTCACAGAGCGTGAAGAACGGAGTGGCTAAAACTCATATACACATGTTATAGATATGCTAAAACCTAGGAATGGGGGAACCCCACTTGTCTAGCATAGCAGAGAGACTCTTTCTCAAGATAATACTGAAGAGAAATTTATAAAAACTGTAGTGATTGGCGGCGTAATGGCTCGCTTGGTTCGATACCGGAGTGTAGCACTCGCAATATTAAAGAAAACCACTTACCGAATGGTTAGGTTGTCTTGTACCGTGGTGTGAATACACGGAGGTGTCGTCAATATGGAATTAGTTTCTTGAGTGAAATGACGTCTGTCAACTCACCGCGTGGGCGACTGTGGTGTCCTCTAGGAATTGGCGATCAAGAAGCACACGTGGCTGGAACAAAAGCGCTGCTATCATATATGAAGGTTGGGAAACCAAGTATCGAAAATAATGAAACAGCGCCATGTAGTTAGTACCTCTATATGGGAACAGGAAGCTTGGAATGGCTGTCAGTACATGTAACTATGTGCTGGCTCTACTCCGAGCCCCCTCAGAAGAATGTGGAGACTGTGGGTGGGTGACTACCCGGAAGTAAGAGTATCTGATTCCATTCACCAGGCTGGCCTCTATTGTAGGTGGTTTAGACAAATGGGGGGTGAAAAAAGAGAACCCCAAAGTTACTCAGTCTCCCAATGGACTAAGATGGAGACGTGGTACTAATGAAACCCGTTGTGGCAGATTACCTGGAGACTGCAACTAACGATATGTTGGCTGTCACGCATGGACAGCGGGCGAGAGCTGGAGGCGGCTCCCCAATTCCTACCAGTCTTCCCTGTCTTGCTGAAGGGGTCTACTTTGGTCTGTTAGGAACGTTTTATAGTTGATGCTTTGCCTCAATAGACGTGTATGGAACTGCACCAACCTTTTGCTGTTTTGGACATCTTCTGTCTTTTGGAGACAAGTAAAGACTTTTTGCCTTGGCTCATCTGTTTTGTGGACATTGATCAGTCCCTATGTCGAACAGTGTAGGGGTGGGCCTCTGTCCTCCATTGTGGAACTTCTTCTTCATTTTACACTGCACACATCACCTTACAATGAAGTTGTGGTTGTAATATTGTTTGTGTCCCTTTAACTTTCTTTTGTACCTTTTATGGTTACTTGCATGATGTGTCCCAGACTGGCTGAAGGCAGCAAATATTTTCCTATCGTACTTTGTTCTCACGTGCACACTTGCATTTTACAGCATAATGACATCTAAAATGGCCATGCTTCAAGATTTCGCCCTGTTGTTGAATTGCATATATATTCATACATACATAGTAAATGCTTTTGTGGACAAAGCCTCCGATTTACCCTGTGAAAAGTAGTGGTGTTTAGATGGATTTCTAGAATCTGGCTTGGTGGACTAGGCCATCCTAGTTAAAGTGAACAGGGGAACTCTGAAAGGCAAGCCAAAACCCAATCAAGGTAGCAATGGAGAGCAGCCAAGGTTATTCAATGGTTTGCCTTTCTCCCACAGATTCCTCATCAGATAGATATCCATCCCAGCGTCAGCTGCTGAAGTCCTTTAAACAGGGACTGTGTAGTGTACCTCGACTGCCCCTTGTTCCACCTTGCCTCGATGCATCGGCCATCGGCTCTGGATGTGACGTCGGTTGTTGTAAATATACTGTGTCACTACCATTCCCCTGTACCTCATTTCCTTTTTTCCACACGCTCCGCACCCTTCTCGAGGAACAACTCTCAAGAGAACTTTCCAATTGACAAATTTGTCATTGTTTGACATGATTTTGAAGTCATGTCTGCTCCAAGCTATCCAGCTTCAAATGCGGCCGGGACACATCACAGAGGACTGTTTCTTGTAGGAACATGAATCCCAAATAACTGCGGGAGAGGGTCGCAAAACCTGTGGTAGGCAGTCCCCCATCTAAGTCTCTGGCATGGTCAACCACCTGGTCATCGGAACCAGAGACGGAAGGGCCTACTCTTAAAATGGAGGAAAGGCATAGAAAGAAAACCAAAAAGAGGTCACACTGTCAGGGTCGCTCCTCTTGTTTCCATAAGAAGTGGCACCATCGGTGCAGGAATGACTCCGACTCATCAGATGACCCTGGTAAGTCTGCAGGGGCCTATGTCCCCGGCCGAAAGTGGGCAGGCTTTTAAGGAGCAGATGCTCGACATGTTTAGAAAAGGCAGCTGCAGTTAAGGGTGATCCCATTGTGCAGCAGGCCTCAGTGGAATCCAGTGACTCCAGCCCCAAGCAGACCACTACAATGACATCATCGACATCAAAGCCTTTAGGCTTGGCACCGAGTAAGGCTGGTTCGGCCTCAGCGTTGATACTCAATGCTGCACCCCCAGCGCCAATCAAGGCCAGTGCACCTCAAGCATAGACACCTTTCGACTCTGATTAGCATGGGACCATCTCTGTTGGCGCCTGTTGCCGAGTGGTCCTATGTCCCTAAGTCGAGGACCGAGTTCTTCGACACGATGACCACGATTTCCAAAGGCGACCTGATGTCATGTGGCCTTGACCCTGCTTATGCAGATACTAGAGTTAAAGATTACGTCGCTGGCCAGGCAGATTTAGTTGCCTTGGCTGAGGGTTTTCACAAAGCCAGTGGGCCTAGACACCGCTCCTGACTTGGAGATGCAACAGGCTCACCCTTATGAGTATATTAATGCTAAGTATCGTGCCTTGGTGAATAGGGTGGTAGGTACCCTGGGATGGAGTGCTCTTGCCAAGCCCATGTTGGGCTATGAGCTCACTGACATCCTGGATGAAGGACAGTCTACTGAGAGGGCCTTGCCATTTAATGTGGCTATTGCTGACCCCGTCACCACCTTGTGGCAAAGACCATGCACCTTTCTCCTGGTGAACTCTGACTCCGCAAAGAAGTACAGGCAAAGGTAGGCGCAGCTTACCTCTCCACTCACCCAATACCAGAGAGATTGGGGTTGCAGGCCCACTGTTAATACGAGATCAGTCACATCCACCCTTACCTCCCAATGGATAGGGAAGGAAAAAAGTTTGACGCCTTAGCCAAGGTGGTGTTCTCTTCGGGTAGTATGGCTCTCAAAGCATTTAACGGGTCTTACGTGTTCGCCAAGTATTAGTTTTGGATTGTGGTCTGCTATAGGGGAAGCCGCCCAGTACATTCCCAAAGGGGAGATGCGCGAGGGCTTCTAGATATTGGTGGATGATAGTAAAGAGGAGGCCCGGCAGTCATTGCAGACAGGCCTGGACGTTGCGGACTGCGTCAGGAGTTCCACAGGGCCAGCGACTGTCTTGAGGAGGCAGGCTTACCTTCATACATCTGGGTGCTCGTCAAATGTCCAGAACAAGTTACTGGACATTGCCTTTGACAGCAAGAGCCTCTTCGGCCCAAAAGCTGCCAAGTCCCGAGAGAAATATACAGACTCCTAGCTGGCCACCCGGCCGCTAGGCCTAGCTGTCCAGCAGCCGGCAAAACGTGCCTTTTGGCTTCACCTCCAGGGGAAGAGATTACTGGCGTTACGTCCCCTTTGGCAGGCAGGCTCAGCTCACCCAACCCAGGCGGGGACAGAGGTGTTTCCTGCACTCCGAAAGGGTCAGGAGGCCCTCCAGGGGCCTCCAGACCGCAGCAGCTGGGGCTCTGCCCTTAAGTTGCATTGATTTCTCCCCCTATTATTCCATGGTTGGAGGACGGATAGGAGAGCATTGGCCCCAGTGGCGGGAGATTACCTCAGACGCCTCGCGCTCCAGCTCATCCAGTGCGGTTGCTGTCTGCCTTTCTTATGAAGGCAGCTGGACAGACCACCCCCTCCTCCAGAACGGGTGCTCTAGGAAGAGCTGCAAGCCCTGCTTTTGAAGGTGCCGTGGGAGAGTTACCTCCCGAGCAGCAAGGATCCTGCTGGTATTCTCTGTATTTCCAGGTACCCAAGAAAGGGGGGAGGACTCCATCATATCTTGGACCTTGGGGCCATGAACAAGTTTCTGATAAAGGACCAGTACAAGATGGTGACATCGAGAGAAATTCTCCATGCTCTCAGGCTTCAGGACTGGCTGGTGTATCCACCAAAAAGGTGGAAATTCCTGAGATTTGTCTTGGACAAGCACTACCGGTTCAAGGTGCTCCCGCTTGGGTTGAGCGCCAACCCAAGGGTCTACATCAGCTCATGGTGGGAGTCGCAGCTCACCTTAGGAGATCTGGTGTCCATGTGCTCCCATACCTGGACGAAGGGCTGATCAAAGGGAAGCCGACGGAGCAGGTTTTGTCCCTTCTAAAGGACGCCTGCTCTGTATTCCACAAGCTGGCTTCTCCCTGCACTTAAGTACCACACAACATCAATGCAAAGGCTCCAGTTAATCGGAACAGTCCTGAACACTTGGTGGGTAAGGCCATTCCCCCTGTGGCGAGAGTCTCCAGTGTCAGACAGATGGTTCGCCTATTACAGTGCCACTTACCAGCGGCTTCCTTCCTCCAACTCTTAGGTCTCAAGGGCTCCTGCATTTTTCTAGTGCCAGAGGCCAGACTGCAATTGCAGTCCCTGCAATGGCTCCTGCAGGGTCAATCGACCTAGTAGTTTGGCACTTTCAAAGACATTCTAAGATTGTCCAAGTCGGTAGCCAACATTTGAAGGGATTAGTTTCTCCGACGTATTCCACATCTATGACAGGTAATCACTACAGCTGTGCTGCTTTGGAAAATGTTCTGCATCGATGAGGTCGATACCCTGTCCTAGAGGCCCTCCGTCGAGCCAACGTCACCGGATTTTATAAGTAGGACGCACGACGCCCGTAGCCTCAGTTCTGTTTTTTCCGCGAACGTGTTCGCTTCGGAGATCTTGGCATGCCTCGGTTCTTCTGTTTCTTCTATCGGTTCTTCGAACTTGGTGTTTGTGAAGATATCATGTCTTCATCGTCTTTTACCCCGCGGTCGGGATTCAAGAAGTGTCGGGACTGCGGTTGTCACTTATGGACCCGCAAAACGTCTGCCTCTGGTGTCTCGTTGAGGACCACGCCACCGATGACTGTGACGATTGCCAGTCGTTAAAGTCGAAAGCCTTGCGGAAGAAGAAGCTTACTGTAGGTAGGATTTCCAAACCCCGAAAGTAGAAATCTGCTAGGCTTTCGACCAATGATTCGAGGGGCCTCTCCGCGTCATCGGCGCACGTCCAGGGGGTCTCGGTCCCAGAGTGGTTCCCGTCATTCCTCTGCCTCCTCGAGGCTCTTGCGGAAGCGCAGTCACCGGTCGCCTTCCTCGTCCGAGGACTCCGCCAGATGGCAGGTTGCTTGTCCCAACAAGCATTCCTCTCCTGCGGAATGGGATGCATTTTGTACAGAGATGATGGCGATTTTCCAATTGCAGGGTTCTGTTCCATCCGCGCCTTCGAAAGAAGCCGGCAGGGAACGTGTTGGGGCCACCGCTCATACGCCTTTGGGCTCAGGCGGTCGGCACGATCATCGGGAGCCTTCGAGGTCCCCATCGGACAAGGTGGATCGCTCTAGCCATGCCCGCTCCAGGTCCCGGTCCTCGACGCCCTCGAGACCGGCGGAACCTATGAGGTCTTCTAAGAAGATATCGCCATCAGCGCCATGTCCGTCGAAGGACTCTCTCGAGGCTCCGCCTCCGAGGAAGTCCTCGACGCCATCGGGCCAGAGGCCGTCGAAGGACACGCTCGGGGCAACGCCCTTGAGGCCTGTGTCGAAGCCATCGGCGCTACGCTCGACGCAGATTCCGTTGAAGCCCTCAACGCCTTTTGTGGAGGCTTTACGGGAGGTACCCCATACATCGGTGGAAACTCTGAGGAAGGCCCTGAAAAAGTCAGTGAGGCCTGTATTTGAAACTTTTTCTGTGCCCTCATCCAGGGATTTATTCCAGCCTCTGGATTATATCTCTGAGGTGGATGAAGGGTCTGAGGAAAGGTTTGGTACCTGATGATGTTCCTGACGACCTGTTATCTGGTCATAGCCAGTTAGAAGATCTGGGTCAGTTTTTGCATGACGCCAGTGGTCTTGATACCTCCCCGGAGGTCGAGTTTGGCACGCCTGAGCCTGGTACGCATGCTGAATCTTCATACAGGCGCCTCATGTCGAGGGTGACGGAGTACTTGGTGTGGTCTGCGCCACCAGTGGATTTTCTGCAGGATGACCTGACCGATATCCTTGACCAAGGTCCACCCACTGACCCGGTGCTGCCATTTCATATGGCTTTACAGAGAAGGGTGGCAGCGGCTTGGACTGCTCCGGAGAGTCTCTCGGCAGTGAGCAAGTCGTTGCCGAAAAGATACCGTCCAGCCAGTAGCGACCCCTGCTACTTGACGATGCACCCCCCTCCAGAGAGTTTGGTGGTGCAGGCGGCTACGGCCCCGGCAAAGCAGGCGTCGTACCCTACCATCCCTCCTGATAGGGACGACAAACGTTTTTATGGCTGGGCGAAGAAAGTGTTTTCTTCAGGGGGTATGTCTTTACAGGCATCCAACTCCGTGTGTGCCTTAGCACGTTTCACTCACACTCTATGGAATTGTGTGTCCTTGGCGGCTGAACATAGTCCTGAAGGGCAGGAACGGGATGGTTTCCTTGCCCTCATTCAGGATGGCAAGGATGCCATGTGTGAATCCGTTCAGTCGGGTCTGGACATGGCAGACTGTGTCAGCCGGTCCATGGCGGCGAGCACAGTGATGCGCAGATTTGCGTGGTTGCGGAAGTCAGGGTTTGCTCCTGACGTACAAGCCCGGCTTCTCAACATGTCCTTTGATGGTGTCCATCTTTCTAGCAGCAAGGCTGATGAGAGCCTTGAGAGGTTGCAGACCTCAAAGGTTGCAGCGAAGTCGTTGAGCGCTGCAGTCCGCCAACCTCTGCCTTTTCATCCTAGGGGACAGCAATGGAGGGGAGGTTCCTTTCGATACTACTCGTCTTTTGGTAGATCGAGGGGAGCGGCCATTCAAAGGGGTCAACGTAGGAGTACCAGAGGTGGAAAACGGGGTACTCGAGGTGCCACGGCCGCTCAAACAGTTGTCTCTTTGCCCTCCGGCACTGCCACAGTCGCTTCAGCTCAGTCATGAGGCCATGTCCCATGGTTCGCCGGTTGGGGGGGAAGGCTGGCGCAGCATCTTGTATAATGGTGTGCCATTACTTCAGATGTGTGGGTGACTTCCTTTCCGGCAGAGGCCTCATGACAATCCACCAGGGAATCTCTTTGAAGAGTCCGGATCCGCTTCTTGCGCAGGAAATCAAATCCCTGCTGGAGAAAGGCACCATAGAACTGGTGCCTGTAGCGGAGAGGAACAAGGGATGGTATTCCCCATATTTTTTGATCCCGAGACCCATCATGGACTTACGTGGTTTGAACAAGCTCCTCAGGAAGGACAAGTTCAAGATGGTTACTCGCTCTCAAGACCTCCAGGCCCTTCAACTTCAGGACTGGTTGGTGTCTCGACCTCAAGGACGCTTACATTCATGTGCCGATTCATCCTAAGCACAAGAAGTACCTGAGGTTTGCGGTTGACGACTCGCACTTTCAGTTTCGGGTCCTGCCGTTCGGATTGACCTCCGCCCGAGGTTCTTCACCAAGCTCATGGTAGTGGTGGCAGCATATCTCAGGAAAAGGGGGATACACGTCTACCCCTACCTGGACGATTGGTTGATCAGGACGCGCTCTCCCGAGCAAGTCCTGGATCATCTGTCAGTCACCTGCCACTCCCTTCACAGGCTGGGCTTCTCCCTCAACTTAAAGAAGTCCCACTTGACACCTACCCAGCGGCTCCAGTACATCGGAGCAGTGCTCGACACAGCCCTGGGGCTGTGTTTTCCTCCCCAGGTGAGGGCTCATCACATTCTGCAGATAGTGAACAAATTTCAACATGCCCAGAGTCTTTCGGCGTTTGAGTTCTTGAGGTTGTTCGGCCTCATGGCATCCTACATTCTCCTGGTGCCAGAGGCCAGGCTGTGGATGAGATCTCTGCAGTGGGATCTCAAGATGCAGTGGTCATAGTCCTCCAACAGGATGTCAGATCCCGTTCAGGTGCCGCCCTCGGTCGCCCAGGATCTTCTGTGGTAGGCCGTCAAAGGCAATCTGATGAAGGGGGCTCCATTTTGGCTACCCTGGCCGGAGGTAACGATCAGGACGGACGCATCCCTCATGGAATGGGGAGCTCATGCCAACGAGTTGACAGTCAACGGTCGTTGGTCTCCGTCGGAGTACAGACTGCGTATCAATCTGTTGGAGCTGAGGGCCATCAGGCTAGCCCTGAAGGCTTTTCTGCCGTCTGTGTGGGCGGAAGAATGTACTGATTCTGACGGACAATACAGTGGCCATGCACTACCTCAACAAAAAGGGAGGGGGCAGGGTCTCTCCCTATGTGCAGAGAGGCGATACAGCTCTGGTTCTGGGCCATCCAGCAGGAAATTTCAATCTCGGCATTTCATCTGGCCAGAGATGAAAACGTGGCGGCGGACGCTCTGAGCAAGCAGAGCATGTTCTCTCACGAGTGGGAGCTGGCTCAGGAGATTCTCCTGGAGATCTTCGCCCTTTGGGGGACCCCACAAGTGGATCGCTTCGCCACCAGTGTCAACCTGAAGTGCGAAAGATTCTGCTTGCGGGAACTTCCCACTGCTGTACGCGTTTCCTCCAGTCCCCGTCATTCTGCAAGTGCTGCGGAGGTTACGGAGGTTCGGTTCCCGAATGATCCTAATTGCTGCGGAATTGGCCAGGGGAACGTGGTACCCGGGCCTTCTCGAAATGCCCATCTGCCCTCCATGCCGTCTTCCCTACCGAGACAATCTGCTCTCATGGGAGGGGGGGGGTCAGGTTCTCCATCCAGAGGTCAAGTCCCTCAACCTTTATGCTTGGCTTCTGAAAGGTTGAGGTATAAGGATTGGGTTCTCCCTGAAGACGTGATGGAGATGTTGCTTTTGGCCAGGTGGCCTGCAACAAAGTCCCTGTACCGTTGCCGTTGAAGAAAGTTCTGCGACTGGTGCAGGGTTAAGAATGTGGATCCTTTTGCCATTCCTGTGGTTCTGTCTTTTTTGCTTTCGTTAGCCCACAAGGGCCTGCAGGTGGGTACCATTAAGGGTTACGTGGCGGCACTGTCTATATTTAAGCGCTCGTCTGAGGAGTGTTCTTATTTTAAAATTACTTTGATTTCTCAGTTTCTGAAAGGGCTCACTAATGTGTTCCCACCGTCACCTTTCCAGGTGCCCGGTTGGGATTTGAACCTGGTTCTAAAATTCCTAATGGGAGCTCCGTTTGAGCCTTTACATTCTTGCCCTTTGAGACTGTTGACCTTGAAAACTGTATTTTTAGTTGCCGTCACTTCCGCTTGCAGAGTGAGTGAGTTGCAGGCACTTTCCGTTAAGCCACCCTTCACTGTGTTCCATAAGGACAGGGTTGTCCTTAGGGTTCGTCCTTCTTTTCTTCCGAAAGTTGTCGGAATTTCATTTAAGCCAGAAGGTCATTCTTCCGGCGTTCTATACTCCTGCGCATTCTGGTAAGGAAGAGGAGAGGCTCCGTAGGTTGGATCCTAGGAGAGCTTTAAGTTTCTACGCATGTCGCGGGTCAGAGTGGGCGATCAGCTCTTTGTAGGATACGCTGGAAGGCGTTTGGGACAAGCTGTTACTAAACAGACTTTGTCTAGATGGATTATCTTGACAATTTCTGAATGTTACCGTTTGGCGGGTAAGGACCCTCCGGTAGGCTTATGGACCCATTTTACTAGGGGTGTGGCTGCCTCTACTGCCCTGCAGAGGGGTGTTCCCATTCGTAACATTTGTGAAGCAGCCACATGGGCCCCTGTCCATACTTTTGTAAAACCCTACTCCCTGGATTCTATCCATGGGCAAGATTTGGCCTTTGGCATGGCGGTCCTCTATTCTGCAATTTAATTGGGCATTCTAAAATTCAAAATTCTTTTCCCACCTCCTTACGTTGGTACTGCTTTGGGAGTCTGTCATAGATGTGGAATACGTCGGAGGAACCAATCCCTTCGAAGAACAAGTTACTTTCTTACCTGGTAACGTTCTTTCGATGGGATGTTTCGACGACGTATTACACATCATACCCTCCCAGCCTGCCCCTCTACGGAATTTCTTATGCGATTGTAGCTTCCGTTTCCTCAAGGCTTTCTGTTGTCATACTGGCAGAAGATTGGTGCCACACGTTCTGGGAAAAAACTACAACTGAGGCTATGGGCGTCATGCGTCCTACTTATAACATCTGGTGACATTGGCTCAACGGAGGGCCTCGAGGGCAGCCTATCAACGTCTTCGACGCAGACGCCGAAAACTTTCCAAAGCAGCCACAGCTGTGGTGATTACCTGTCATAGATGTGGAATACGTTGTCGGAACATCACATCGAAAGAGCGTTACCAGGTAAGAAATAATTTGTTCATCTCTCTTGGTGGGCCAGCAGAGAGAACATGTTGGTGCAGGGGGGCTTTCTGGCCTCTGTGGCCCCAGGCCAGGGTGGTCACGGACAAGTCACTGAAAGGTTGGGGCACTCGCTGCAAAGATTTTCAGGTGAGTGGCCTTTGGTAAACGATTGAAACCCAATGGCACATAAACAGACTTGAGCTGTGAGCTATCAGGTTGGCCCTGAAGGCATTTGCACCCTCTTTAAAAGGGATGCACGTCCGGGTTATGACAGACAATACATTGGCCATGAACTACCTGAACAAGCAAGGTAGGATGCGCCCCTTTGCATAGAGACGATGCAGCTGCGGTTCTGGGTTTTTAGAGAATCGGATCATGGTCTCAGTGGTACATCTGGCGGGGACAGAGAATGGATTGGCGGAAGCTCTTAGCAGGTGGAGCATTGTCTCACATAAGTGCGAAATGTGCCAGGAAGTCCTTGTGGAGGTCTTCTCTCAGTGGGTTACCCGAGCAGTGGATTTGTTTGCCACAGAGTCCAAGAGGAAGAGCAGACAATTTTGCTCAAAGGAATTCCCAATGAAAGGTGCACTGGGGGATGCGTTTCTGGTGGATTGGACCTTCATTCGCCATTACGCCTTCCCTCAGATTCCCGTCATTCTGTGGGTTCTCAGGAGGTTCAGAGCGAGCCTGATGGCCCCAGATTAGGTGAGGAAATCATGGTACTCGGATCCCCTAGATTTGCCCATCTGGCCACCTCTCTGGCTGCCTCTGCGGGTGGATATTCTGTTTGTCAGAAGGTTTGGTACTCCACAGAACCCAGAATTCCCCAACCTACATGCATGGCTCTTGAGAGGTTAAGGTCTGACTGAGACCACGCAGAGGAAGTACTTGAGGTACTACTGGCTGCACGTAGACGCTCAACAAGATCGCTGTATATGTACAGGTGGAGAAGATTTGAGGCATGGTGCAGGGAGCACTAGAAGGACCCGATCTCTTATCAAACCACTACGGTGATGGAGTTTCTTCCGTCACTGGCCTTGTTGGACCTTCTGTTCACCACAGTCAACGGATACTTGGCGACTTTGTGTTCAAAAGGCCTCCCCATCAAGGGTCTTTCTTTAAGATCCCAGTTATGGCCCAGTTCCTGAAGGGCCTTGTAAATAGGTTTCCGCCTGTCCCATTTGTTGTTCCAGAGTGGGACTTTAACTTGGTTTCTTTTTGAGCCTTTGCACTCTTGCTCCATTTACTTGGTCACTTTGCAAACTGATTTTTTAGTGGCGATAACCTCAGCCAGACTGGTAAGTGAGTTGCTGGCCCTGTTGTGCAGTCTGCCATTTCTCCTTTTTTTTAAGGAGAACATTTCATTGACGGTGCCACCAGGGTTTTTACCCAAAGTGGTCTTGCAGTTTGATCTGTCCCAGGCCATTGATCTGCCAGTTTTCTACCGACCTCCACACCCCTCCAAGGAGGAGGAGCAGTTTCATAGGCTGGAACCAAACTGGGCCCTTTAGCTTTTATGTAGTGAGAACGTCAGAGTTCAGGAAGGAAGGGCCAGCTATTTGTGTGCTTCATGATGGCAAGAAAGGGTTTGGCGGTCTTCAAGCAAACCATCTTCAGGTGATCACGTTCTGTATTTCGGTTTGCTACCTCAATGTAGGGAAGGGGTTGCCTCCTGGCATCAGGGCCCACTCCACAAGGGGGTGGCTGCCTCTTCAGCTCTGCAAAGGGGTTTGCCATTGAGGGACATTGGCAACTTGGTCCTCGCTGCATACTTTCACCAAACACTACTTCCTGGATGTAGCCATGGAGCTGATGCGTGTTTTGGGAGAGTGGTGTTCCAAAGCCTCCTCGTATAGGGCTTTAATCCTGCCTCCTTCACACATGCAGCTTGGCGAGTCGAACTGATGAGGAATCTTCGGGAGATGGGTAATCCATTGAAGGAGAAATACTTACCGTAATGATCTTTGTATGGATTCTTCTCCCGCAGAGTCCTCATCACACTCCCATCCAACCCCACTATTAAAGTGCCTGCAGTTAATAACTGACTTCTCTATTGGGAGGAAGAGGTGAGCTCTTGTTTCGAGGGCTACCATTGACTTTGTTGGTGTCTCCCACATTATTTTTGTGGTCCCGTTCCTTACGTTTCATTTTTTAAAATGGTTTCTTGTTTCCTGACTGTTGTGGTTGTTTCAGCCAGATCGGTTGATATTCCTGAGCAGCGGCTGAACTCAGGGGTGCATCTGGGGAACTGGGGTGCTGGGCTGCAGTGAAGCAGTATATATATGACCAACGCTATGTCCAGAACTGAAGACTGATGCATCAGGGCAAGGCGGATAGACTGCCTAGTTGAGGTGCGTATGCCCCCCTGTCGATATGTTTTCTGAGCAGCTAACGCTGGAATGGATATGTGATGAGAAATTTGCAGGAGAATAATCTATAGAAAGAAAATGATGGTAATTGCTTCTTCTCAGGAGAATGAGTGTGGTCAGCGGTCCACAATGAATCCACACAATAATTCAATTTAGAGAGGAGCGTATAATAATAAAGTATTCTAGGCCTCAAACACACAAAAAAATGAAACACTCAAACATATCTACAGTCACAATAGGTTCTTAAAATGCATTTAATTACTTAAATCAACAAAGGAGATGGGTAAAGTGATGCAGTAAAATGGAACCAAGTCAAGTGATGTTCCCTAGCTTCAGAAGCCCAATCCCTAAGAAGAGTGGGGCTTTGTGCCTAAGAGTCACAGTGCCTTTTCCTGAATGCATCTGTAGCCGGTAGGATTTTTTGTTTTGGTGATTGTTCAAAAGATGAGATGCAGCAAAGTTACTAAGTAAATAAACATTTGTTCTAATCGTTCAGGTTTTACTACTCCGGTTTGATGAGCAAAAAGAAGTGGAATGGAAGGATACGAAGACATGTTCTCAATGTTATCCTATGGAGGATAGGGGAGACAAATGTTTTGCATTTACTTATCAACTCCCCCTTGCAATTCGTTCTGGTGAGAGGTGCCCTCGAGCTGCGGGAGCAAGATTCTTCCGATCTGGTCCAGGAGCAGAGTGCCACCCATCGTGATGGAGAAATACAGGAAGAACTGTTGCAGACCCTCTTCAGAACCTTTCACAGGACAGGGGAAGGAGAGTTTCAGCGATGGCCACTGCACACAGACAGCTGCCCTTCTACTTGCGTTTATAGGAGTCCTTGCAGAGCAGGACCCCTTGCAACTGGGAGGCTAAAATTTACCAGGAAGGTGAATTATACCACACGCTGGCGATCACTAAAGTCCAGGCTACAAACATGGAACAGTGACTATTTTAGTGAGGGAGCCCACTGCAAAGCTGGTCAGTCCACCGGGTGGGCCAGGGACAATTTGTAAGGCTCAGGATGGCTGGATCCCTGAACACATTGAGACTGGTTGGTCCCACTAGTCATGGGGTTATAGCAACAGGGCCTTTGCAAGATCAGATGGTCCAGAAGGATTTCATTGGGCCAGACTCTGGACGGGGATACTGGACCTCTTCGGGAGTCATCTTTGTATCTTCAGTCGGCTGTTCTTCTACGGGCATTCTTGGCTCCAACGCTGATCTGCAAAAATGGCTGCTGGAGTCCTCTTCTTAGCCAAGATCCAGCATGAAAGTCCAAGCCCACCAATGTTAAGAATTTGCACCCTTCAAACAGCCAGTAGTTGTCAAATCAGGAACAAATATTATTTTCACTTGTGTCCCCCCACACCTAGACTCAATGGCAACACAGATGTGGCGTGGGATCAGACGGTTCCAACCACTGCCTGGGCCCCGCACACACACAGGCGTCACTAGCCCACAAAAGATGCAGATTTCCCAAGCAAGTGCATGACCTTTATATGGGATTTCCTGGTGTGGCAAGTCAGGAAGAAGGCCAAAAGACAAAATGGCCAAAGAACAACTGCAAATCTTGTAGCGTGGCCTTTTGAGGGCAATACCCATGCTTAGTTAAACGTGGTAAGCATAGAATTGCTACTACCAGCTTGTCTTTAGGCACATATAAAAGTAACCAAATATCCCAAGTGTAAAAGGCTAGGGTAATACACATGTATCCCCATTGCACTGCATTGTACGATCCTGTGTGCAATGTTAAAAAGTTACAAAAGTGTAAAAGTCAAAAGGGGAACATAGTTTCCCAGTACAGATATTCTGAAGGACTGATGGCTGGGTTTCCGCATAACAAAATGAGAAAAAAGGCAAGCAAAGTAAAGCTGAAGGCTTCACTTTCCTGTAAAAAGTCAGGACAGGTTCTTAAAACAAAAGCAAAACGTTTGATGGTCCATAGAACTATGGAGGAAAAGTGCCAAATGAGAGATCTTTCCTAACCATGTTGCAGAAATTTCTTTTTTGAGACTTTCATCCTGCCTCCTTTTGCTGTACTGCTATGGGGGTCTATTAGATGAGAAATCTGTTGCAGAATATAATTCATTGTTGGAAAATATCCATTGAAGGATAAATTACCTACCTGGAATGTTCTTTCTATGGATTCTTCTCCCGCAGATTCCTCGTCGCCCTCCCTTCCTACCGTGCTATTAGAAGTGTTCTGTTGCCATTTCTGGTTTCCCTCCACTAGTGCAATGTCTGCTTAAGATTGTGATGATTGGAATGCTAGGCACATTTCTGTGCTTTACTGGTTGTGTACTGTCAGTCGGTTGCTCACAGTACAGTGGCTGTCCTCACAAAAGAGTTTTTTTGGCTTCATTAAGATGAACCCTTCTGGATTTTTCCTCTACGGCTGCTGGGTGGTAGGAAACTGAGGTGAGGGGGCATAGCAACACAATATGTGTACTACCAACGTCACTTCCGGAATCAATATAGTAGTTCTACATTTAGTGTCAAAGGTTCTGAGCTGCTGACGCTGGTAGGGATCTCTCTCTCAGATGAGTAATCTGCAGGAGAAGAATCCATAGAAAGAACATTACTGGTAAGTAATGCCTCCTTTTCACCACTCTCACGCACCCATATGGCTAAGCTTTACTGCTCAGTTAAACTACCTTCATAGAGTTTGACTAGACTTGAGTATCTTTCCCTGCTCACCAGAATAGAGCAACCTCTCAGAATATGTTCACATGGCTAATTCTGAAAATCCACCTTGACCATCAAATGTTCTCCCCTTCACCTGGGCCCTTTTAGACTGCATTAGTTATAACCCTTCCCACAACCAGCCACCGAACACCACCCACTAGACTTCTATAGGCAGTACTGGTAATTTCTGAGTGTGGAGTAATGAGATGCACACTTTGAAGCACATTGAAACATTGTAAGCAGTTATTACTTCCATTAAATTCTCATCACGTTACATAATAAGCAGCCCCAACCTACCAGTTCATCAGTCTGCCTTCTTCCTTCAGATCAGAACATCTCTCAAATAGTACTGTTGTGTAGTGACCTTCTGTGTGGGTGTCTGGTAAGGAAAGGAGATGTGTTATGTAGTGGCTGTCTGTGTAATGCTGTCTTGCTGTGAGCCTGTGATGTCACATGGAATGTCACTGTGTGGATGGTGGAATGTTTATCTGAAGGTTCCATACTGAGGCAGTTAGAGCTCCCCTGCCTGGGTGATGGGGCCAGTGCTGATTCAGTATATACTCTCATGTATTTGTCTTAATGTAACTGTAACCTAAGTGCCTGGAATAAACTTAAGATGTAACCCAAGATAAGCTTGGAAGTCACTTCATAACAATGGCGACGAGGAGGTCTTTCAAGAAGAACCTGCGCACATAATAAGTAGTTGAAGTCTGAAGGAGCCTGCTGCGGGGGTGCAGGAGAGAGGAGGACAAAGTGGTGGTCAGCACTGCCCCCACATACAAGTAAGACCCATCACCCAGGGCCAAGGCGGGGGAAGAGCAAGGAAGCCCCATTTCTTCAGGCATCAACAAAAGTAAGGTGATACTTTTAGAAGAGGACCAGTGATGGCAGTTGGCAGTCCAGTGATGTGATGGCGCCCTGTGGTGAAGCAGAAATTATGAGAAGTGCCCACAGAAATGAAGCTGGTGAGGGCAGCTGTGTAAATGATGCCCTGAACTCGACGTGGCATAAGTCCTGTTGGGGATGGGAAGACACATTCGCCCTTGCAGGCAGCCAAAGAAGTGGTGAGCTGAAAATGCCTGCCCTGCCTTCCCCCTTCCTTTCACAAGGAATATAAGGTACTGTAATGTTGTGAAAGAATGACTGAAAAGAGCAAATGTGAAGAGTAGAGGAAAGTCATAAGCAGAATTAAGGGGGGCAGCAAGTGCAGTGCAGTACAGGAAGAAGCTGTTTAAAGTACTGTAAAATATGGTGTGCTTTACTGCTAGGATGAATGGCAGCCAAGAAGATGCAGCAAGTTTTTATTTCCTGCTATCAGCTTTCAGTAAAATAAAGCACTGCAGAGTACTGTAAAATTGGTTCTTAAAAAAAAAAAGAGATGAAATCAACCCCTGCAGTAATGAGGATTGTAGTATGGACATGAAGCGGCTTGTGATGAAAAGTGCTGTTCAGCTTTAATGACTATGCAAGAATGTCATTATTGATGTGTGTGCTCCTGCATGGCCGTTGGAAATGATCGTATTCTGATGATCTGCTTTCCTTGGCTTGTGTTTTGAAAGTGATGACGCAATGGAATGCTCCGATGGTGTTGGCGAACATAGAACGCTGGTGAACAGGTGTTCTCAGCAATCCACGAACAAACATTCATCATCAGAACGTGTAATGAAGCCGTTCGTATTATGGCTGTGATTTTCGGAAGAAATAGGGAAACATTTGAGGAATGGTCCCATGAGCGTGGCCCAACGTGATGACGTGCGCGGAACAAATGGAGTTCTGCTTTCCCTATCATCAGCTCTAAGTGAGAGAGAGCTACAGTGAAATACAGCTTCCTGTCAGTTTCAGGTTCAAAGGTGACCGCGATGTTAGAGTGCGCAGGAAAGGAGCGTGTGAAATGCATCTTGAAAAAAAAAAAATGTGAAAAGTAAAAGGTCGCCGAGGGATTATGTGATTCTTTTATTTTTTAATGTCTCAGCAATGAGGATTGGTCAGTGCTAGTGGAGGCTAATACGACGACAAAAGGGGAAGTTACAGCTGTTGTGCTCGTGTTTTGTTTTGGAGAAAGCATCATATGCTAATGTGAGATGTGGTCTGCAATGAAAAATAAAAGGGGATGTTTTCAATTTACTTCGTCATGGCAGCAATAAGAGTGACTACAATGCAACGTTGTTAAGAGGATACCATTAAAGCATAAATATGGAATATTTGTCATGAAAACAACAACACAGAGTTGTGTAAAGGTAACGACGAGTGAATAACATTAAATGTGAATGTGACGGTTCTCTAGATTTAAGTAATGGTGTTTTTGTGTGCTGTTAAGGGCACCATTTCTAGTATTAACATGAATCTACGAGCAATTTATGGACTTCACAACTTAATGTTTGGTTAAATGTGTGTTTTTAAATTAATGCGTTATATATATGTATCCTTTTTATTAAGTGTGGAAGATTGAGCTAAAATAACCTGTTGAGGATTTTCAGGTGTAGGTTGCTAACAAGCAACATGGACTTTTAGGAGCAGAGTATTTATCTTAAGGTCAAGAGATGACCATGGACTTCTAGGTCAAAAATGTTGATTATCTTAACACGGCAGTGATAACATGGTAAATGGTAAAATGTCTTTGCCTGATTCAGTTTAAGTCGGAAGTAAAATAGTTGCACAATAGTGGTCATGTAGATGGTATGGATCTGGCAGTAACTGAAGAAGTAGCGCTTCTGATGTGGATGGCATTTTGTAAGTACTTAGAGGTAGCGCCTCTGGTATGTGGGTCACGAGTGAGAGAGGTAGCGCCTCTGGTGAGTGTGGCTCAATTGGTATTAGAGGGAGGTAGCGCCTCCCGTTAATGTGGCAAAATAAGTTCTGAAGTGAGGTAGCGCCTCTGATGTGCGTGTCACTAGGGTGTTTGAAGGAGGTAGCGCCTCCGGTGCGTATGCGAAGAATTGTATTGAAGAGAGGTAGCGCCTCTGGTGAGCATGGACCCTAGTGTACGTGAGGGAGGTAGCGCCTCCATCGTGTGGAACATTCTGTTGTGCGAGAGGTAGCGCCTCTGCCAGTATGGAGTAGGGCTAGAAACTTAGTAGATTAGTGTCGCGTTGGATTGTTTCCACAGATATTTAAAGGAGGTAGCGCCTTCGTTTTTTTGCGATATTCTTCCTATATTTTGCTGTGCTAAAGACTGCGTTTTCTCCAGACAGTCTGTTTGGCATAGTACTCTTGTAATGCTGTTTTAGGTCATCAGTGGTCAAATGCCTGGTACGCAGATGGACTTGGGATGTCTGGCCAGTGTCTCACGGTGATCTGTGGTATTTGGTCTTATTGACTAATCTGGTTACACCTGATAGGCTGTGTTTAGTTGGAACTCTTTATTGTTTTGCCTCTGTGTGTGGGTGTGTTTGGTAAGGCAAGGAGATGTGTTGTGTAGTGACCTCCTGTGTGGGTGTCTGGTAAGGAAAGGAGATGTGTTGGGTAGTGACCTTCTGTGTGTGTGTCTGGTAAGGAAAGGAGATGTTATGTAGTGACCTTCTGTGTGTGTGTCTGGTAAGGAAAGGAGATGTGTTATGTAGTGGCTGTCTGTGTAATGCTGTCTTGCTGTGAGCCTGTGATGTCACATGGAATGTCACTGTGTGGATGGTGGAATGTTTATCTGAAGGTTCCATACTGAGGCAGTTAGAGCTCCCCTGCCTGGGTGATGGGGCCAGTGCTGATTCAGTCCATACTCTCATGTATTTGTCTTAATGTAACTGTAACCTAAGTGCCTGGAGTAAACTTAAGATGTAACCCAAGATAAGCTTGGAAGTCACTTCATAACAAGTACCCCAATGTTCCATTCCAGAATGGAATATGTTGTGTTGTACTGTATTGTACTGTAGTACTGTACACACATTCAATGTTAAAATGGCTGAATAACATACTTACATATGTTTGTAATGGTAGAACAATGTATTTTTCTATGTACATATTTACCAGATACCTCCTTTCCTTCATGGAATGATATGCATAAGGACCTTTCCTTAATGTGCTTCTCTCATTCCACATGTTGCCACCCTTTCCTTACTCCATTTCTCACCATTGCTCAAAAGTACTGTATTTTCAAAATCTCTCACCACCTTTAGAGGGCTGGAATAACTTGTATATCCTTTCTGCACTCTCCTTCCACTCTACAACTTCATCCTCTCGCATCAAACACTCTCTTACAGAATTCTTTTAATCATACTTCCTTTTAGATTTTATTTGGTCACGTATCGTCCTCTCTTGTATCACCTCTTGAGGCAATATGTTGCGATCACCACCAAATTTCCCCATCCATCCTTACTTCAACCTGCTATTGGGTAATCTCCTTCTCAATGCCTCAAACAGTGAAACTCCTGTGACCTGATGGGGTGCAATTCTGTATTGCATGACCCTCTCCATCACAGCCTGTGACCAATCTCCCCCTGTCGCTACAGCAATTCGTATCGCTTACTTCAAAGGCCTGATGAATCTCTCCACAATAGCATTTCCCTTATATAGAGCTCCTGTGGTATGCCCCACTCCATTCTCTTTTACAATTTCTTCAATTTCTCTAGCCACAAATAGGGGTGCATTATCTGTCGCCGATTTCCTGGGAAAGCCCTCCCTCCAAAATACTCCTTCCAAAGAATTCACAACCTTGTGTGGACTTATGTCATTTAGCACGCACACACCCGGCCATTTGGACAATAAATCCATAACCACTATTACATCAGCTCTTTGTTGTCCTTTTGCAGATATGGGATCCAGAACATTGTTAGGTAGAATTATCAAAAATGTGCTAATTCCTCTCTACCTTCGAGACCCCCAGCTCTTTTGCTGAACTTTTAGGACTTTTAATTTCTAACCTGGAGAGCGTGAGACCTTGTTCCCACTCTCTCATGTATTTTTTTCTGTGATTTGGACTCAGTGTTTCTTTTTGACAACTCCATAGGCATCATCTTTACAATGTGACGCACAGCACCTTCAGTGCAGTGGCACAGGGACGTCTCTTAGATTTCCCAAAGATTTAAATACCTTCTCTTGGTGAAACTACTGTTTCGAAGAGCAGTGAAGTGAAATTGACTTTACTTACATTTTGTAACTTTCAAGACCCAGCACACACCATCTTACCATAGGGTGCTGGAAGGGTTACTTAGTATCCCGTTTGTCTCGTTTCTCATGTAACATTTTTATGTTACCCTTTCTACATTTAATGGCTGGAGGCAGCGGTTTACCTTTTACTACTATTGTGTGTTTTTACCGCCGTCTGCGTTAGCAGCTGCAGTAAGGCACCCATGGGTGCCCATTTTGTCAAAATGGCCCAGTCTTCTTTTTTCACCATTTCTTGCTGGAAAGGTCCTGCTTGAGATTTACTCTGCGCGCCAAACCAGGTTTGGTCCATGTTAGGACAGTTTTTCTGAAGTCAAACTAAGGGCTTAGTAAAACTATTCAACTGAGGCATTACAAGACTCAACTCTTAGTATAAGGCTATACCACCTGAGTTCATTGTAGCGTAGACAGAGCAGCCAGGCTGATCTTACGAGGGAGAGAGAGCTGTAGAATCAGTACAAGTGAAATTGTAATGCAAATGATCCAAAGAAACACTGCAACACTTTGTATTGTAAAAATAAAGGATTTATTTAAAAAACGGTAGGTCCAGATAAATATAGGGGTAAGTAAGCACAAAGACGTATGAAATCACAATATAAAAACAACACTATACTTGAAGGCATATAGATCTTGTTTGAAATACCTAACAGTAGTTCTAAGTCAAAACCTTTTCATACACTTTCAGTATAGGTCAAGCCTATTCTTGGGGAGTAAAACCCAATGGTTACTTTTTTCAATTACATTCAGTAATGCAAGGGAAGTAGATCCTTCCAGTCGTATAATGATTCTCAGTACAAATCACTTAGTCAACTGGACAATATACTTTTGGTGAATAGTGGAACACTTATTCTAGGTGCAGTAAAACCTATAACTGCTTTTGTCTTAAGACAGTTATACTAGGTGAGTAAAACATAAGTATGTAATATACAATTACAGGTGCTTTTGAAATCCGGGAACCCCAGATTGCGGTAAGCAGTAACTCTTGGAACTTATTTTTGGATGGCACACAGCTAACATAAGGTAAGTAAAACCCACATACTTTTTTAACCTGACAATGCAGGGGAAAGTAAAACCCAATGTCACACTTTACTGAATGACTCAGTTATTCTAGGTAGGCAACAACCTAACGCAGACTTATTCTGGACAGGCTAGCAGCAAGTCAGGGGAAGCAAGACCCAGTTGGAGGACACTCATACAATTATCATCAAAGGACTAATCTGGTGAAAACCCACAAGCATCGGGGCAACACATGAAGACGATTACGTACATATAGTAGATGGACACAGTGCTTAATTTGTAAAAAAAATAAGTGCCAATGCCCAAAAAATATTGGCCCCATAATGCCAGGCGCGGCGCCGTCCTCAGCGTGGGTGTTGCACCAACCTTAGCGCAGGCACGCCGGCCATGCCAGTTCAGTGCTAGACCTACCTAGATCGGCCCACCACCACCCCATCACACTGCTGCTGCTCCATGCCACATGTTTGGCGCTGCAGCAACTGCTGACACAGGCTAGTAGTAAATACGCAACTAAGACATGCTCCTCCTGTAACTGCGCCTTGATGCCCCCGAGCTGTGTGAGCGCTTTAAAAATGCAAATAAATAAAAAAGCATTCTGTTTCAGTCACTGTTGCACTATATTTGTCACTACCCCTTCTTCCCCATCTGACATTCTGTTAAAGTACACCAAGCATTGTTAATCGGTTACCTCCAGGAAGAGCACCCTCCCCTCAACCCGTTCTTCAGTCACCTCATCCAGGTGTTTTGTGTAATCAATTTACTCTCGAGCCCTTATCAGTCATCACATCTCATAAATGCATCCCCCTTCACCCTTCCTTCAAGCATGAGCATGGTGTTGTATAACTTGGAAAAAGTCATTTCTGCAAGACATCGTTGTGAAATCAATGGCCTGTGCTACTTCTACTTTAGGGCCTTTTTCCACCTTAACGCATATTAAAAAACTAAATATGTTTTGTCACCCAATATTCAGGAGCCAGAGGAGAATGCATATTCGGATCTCTCCTTCCCACTGACATGTTCTTGACATACTTCACTAAACTGTGGGGTGTAACAGACACCCACCTCTCTATCTGAGGATTCCTATCTGAGGATTGCATGTGCTCTCATTCGGAGCACATGCTCGGAGCGTATTGTACCCAGGTTAAGAGGCCACATCTGGTGTATAAACCACACATCAGGATAGAAAACATGCGCTGGAATTATGTAAAAAGAATGACAGCAAAAGACGGTTGAGAATTATACACGAATACTCAACTAGTGCTTTTATTTATGACGACAGATTAGTGGGCACGTGCACCATGTTTATCCCCGTCTAGTTTCCATGTGTGTATCTTTAAGCCTGAAATGGCATTTCAGAAGTTCGTCTTTGCATGGGCTTTTCTCGCGAAGTGCAGCTGGTTCAATTTCGGCCCAATACGTGCAACGTTCCGGGTCCCCTTGCTGAAGCTCGTTTGTGAACTAATGAGGCTGATAACATTAAAAGGAAGAATGGAAACACCCAGGCAAAAAATCACAGTTCATGTTTCGTTTAGATGAATGCTATCCAGGGTCATACTGGGGCATACAATTGTCTCGAGTCGGGCTCGGCACCAATGAAAAAGTGGCCAAAGTTGCAAACAACAATTCATTCCTTTTGTGACAGACACTAGTGGGACCACGTTGTCGCCCGTGCCCCGCCCGGTCCTGGGCTTTGCCCTGCCTTGCCTCAATCACTTAGGCTACCTTCCGTGGGGCCACCACCGCCACGGCCATGCTGAGCCTGATGATGACAAAAATAGGTGCGCGGCACAGCGGCCCCACGAAAGGTAAGATTTTAAAAGAAAAAACGTATATTTGGGCGGCTGGGGCCCATCACTTTCGAAGTGATGGGCCACAGCCACCACTCAAAATAAGTTATTTCTTTCAAAACCTACCTTCTGTGGGGCGGCCCCACGGAAGGTCAGGTTTTCAAAGACAAAAGTAAAAAACATACTTTTGGGCACAATCCACGGGCCCAGCCGCCCGCAGTAGAGTCATCCGACTCAGTCTGCGGCAGCCGGCAGCCCCTGGTCACAGAAATTGGCCTGGGCCTGGCACTGACTGCACTCAGCAGCACACTGCACACAGGTCATACAGACAGAAGCCTGGGCGCGGATGGGCCCCTGGTGGAGTCCTGACTCCTGTGCAGTCAGGACACCACCAGGGGACCGTGCCGCTGACTGGGCCCTGACCTTGCCTGATCACTTGACTGTGACAGGCTCAGGCTGCACTGCACGCAACAATAAGTGATTTACCTGCTTTGCCGGCTGGGACTTGGTCTCCTGTCGGGTCTCAGGGTGGGGCGGGGGGCGGGTGCGCACACTGGCACCCGCACAAATGAAAAAGCAGGCAGAGGAGGCCCCAGGAAGCAACTAGGCCACACCACGCAGTGCAGCGGGGCAGGCTCTCTCTCTCACAAGTCGGGACCGATGACGCCACGCCTCCACACCTTCACTTCACAGCAACTTGTGAAATGAAGGTGGTGCAGCACTGCCTCCTGTGGCAAGAACACCATGTCACCATTGTAATTTCACTGGCTCAGAAGAACAGCCAATGAAAACTGCACATTCTGTGTTACTATACAGAATGTATCAAATACTACATACTAACAACAGAATGGTTGTTTCCATTGGCTGTTTGTAGCAGTTTGTTGTTCATTGCTATTGACTGTGATAGATGGAGGTTATTATTTTCGTACTCGATGTGTGTTGTATTTGTTGGTGTTGTATTGTCTTTTGTCTTGAGGTGTTTGGTTTTCTACTATAAGATAGGGATTTGTGGTAGTGTGTTTGGGTTTTAAATTTTGGATTTAAGTTTGGGTAGGTTCAGTCAATTGTTAGAAGTATTATACTAATTGAATGCATATCTCTGGTGTAATGGATATGTACATGTAACTTTTCTCTTGTATGTTTTATTCTCGAAATGATAAAATGATTAACAAAAAGAAAATTGCGGTTGAATTCTCGTTGTTTTAAAGGTCCAGCACTCTGGTGAGGGGACTTTTCGGACTCCATTCGTGTCTCTGGAGATCCACCAGGATGCCCACGAAGTTTCAGCAAGATTTGGAATTAGGAAGACCATGCACAGCACGATGGTTTGAGGTCCCAGGGTATTGGGGTATTGCAACCACGCAAGGTCGCAGTAACGCGTGGAATGACTAAAAATGCAGGTCTTCTTGAGTCTAGTAGGTTTCACCAGGCTCTCGGTCATCATGTTGGGAGTCCACAGGTCGATTGGAAGGAAGGGCTACAGCAGGCTCTGGTTACACAGCAGGCTCTCCAGTTGCTGGAAATCGTTTCAGCTGCGTTTCCTTCATCTTCCTATTTGGTTTCGGTTCCAGTGGTCTACTTTTTGACCAGCCTACAGGTTCGCAGAATTTATCAAGAACTAAAGCACCACCTCTGCATTCTCTCCCCGAATTTTATAAGAAGGGGTGGTCTGGTTGTCCAATCAGGACACAAAAAAGACAGAATATCTTTATTCAAAAGTTATTCCTCAAGCTACGTTCCCTGTAAATAACTCATTGTCCCTATAAAGGGCTCTTTCTATCCCTACAATGGGTGTTCTCGCCCTAGTAGTGCGCTGCTGCATCGCCTACAAAGGTTAGGGGATAGACAAGAGCTCGCCCTATCCTATCTTACTACTTTCCTCAAATTGCTAAAAACGAAGTGCACACTAATAATGGAAATCAATGTAGATATGTTTTAATGTTATTGTTTCCATTTAGTGTGGCTTATCAAAGTCCTTTATTAAATACAACTGGTCATATGGAGGATAATTCTTCCATAGGTCCCTCAATGTCTTATTTTTAGTATTTTGGACATTGAACGAACAGTAAAATGACTTAATGATGCTACAGGCCCATTGTCTCTGTATGGGTTCTGGGGGATGGTACGTCGCACCAAACCACTTCTTGTCTACCGGTTTCAGCGGATGTGGATCAGCTCTCTGCTTTCTTCAGGATTTCCCTGTTCCTCTTAGTAATGCAGGGAATAGTTTAATAACAAAGACACTTTTATCAATAGTTGTCGTGTGCTCCTTCATTCGTTGTGTGGAGGGCGTCTCAAATCTGATTCTGGGACTGCAAACTCTTCAGTCTTCTTATCCCTAAAAGGGAGTACATGTAGAAGGGAGACTATCAATCTTGTGCTTGTCTACAAGCGTTTTATCCTATTATTTAGTGACATGCTACGAGGAACGCTTACCTCTTCATATGTTGGTGTCTGTGGCCCGTAGATTGTATTGCAAGGTCCCTCTGGAGTAAGTTAATACTGCTAGTGCTTCCTCGGTCTTCTATCTATGCATGAAAACAAGTAATAAGTGGATACTTGTTTACTCCAGAGACTCGACCTTGTAGAGCACTCAAACACTTCTCCACATCATATTGAAAAAGGGGGGAACTTCATACTACTCACCCCAAATGGCGTATTCGCTTCGTGTTAGGGCAGTCATTGAGTCCTAATCTGGTATATCTCCTGGCCAATGATCAGTTTTAATAAGCACTTTCCAATACCTATTTTGAAGGAATATATGCGGCAAAACTCTGGTCATAATGCCGTTCTGTAAACCGGTACAAAACAACGCTTCAACACCATTAGAAATGTGTGTATATTCCCCTGTGTCTCGGCCAAACGTGCCATTAGGTAAGTGCTATTAAATGTGTTATTAAACTCCTGTAGTTCATATAACCACAGTGAAGCTACTTAGTGCATTATATGTATAGCTGCCGTGGTCTATGCAGCTCTTATAATGCATGCAGACACTGTGGAACTATTTGGTGAAATATCTGTGCGGGCAGCGGTGTAACTGTGTATTCAATCGGAGCAGCCGTGATATTATACGGGGCTCGTAAGTGTATAAATGCCAAAAGAAGTTGGATACTCAGAACTAAATGTAATACGTCTAAATTGCACCGGCCGCGTAGCGGCTGTGGAGTCAAACGAGTGCCCGTGATGGTAAACGGAGCTATGCTTTCAGAAAAAGCAGCCGAAAGGTGAAACGAGTGAAACAATTCAAAGCGGCCGTACTACTGAGCGAAGCTCTTCAAAGTGCGTGTGTAGCCAGACGTTCGATACTAAGTGCAGTGACTTCTCATATGCAAGGCTGCGCTATATTGAGTGTGGCCCTAAATGCCACGCGACATGCCATATTTCGTCAGAGTCTTACCTCCATGTCCATCTTGGCAGCCGGTTTCTCTGCACAACGGCATGTAATGCGCAATCTTGGATTTCCAATGTATATATAGGCTGATATACGGTACGTGTCTACGTGCCTTTGTTAGTCCATTTTTAGTGTTCTACATGTACTCCCTTTTAGGGATAAGAAGACCGAACAGTTTGCAGTCCCAGAATCAGATTTGAGACGCCCTCCACACAACGAATGAAGGAGCCCATGACAACTATTGATAAAAGTGTCTTTGTTATTAAACTATTCCCTGCATTACTAAGAGGAACAGGGAAGTCCTGAAGAAAGCGGAGAGCTGGTCCACATCCGCTGAAACCGGTAGACAAGTGGTGGTTTGGTGTGACGTACCAACCCCCAGAACCCATACAGAGACAATGGGCCTGTAGCATCATTAAGTCATTTTACTGTTCGTTCAATGTCCAAAATACTAAAAATAAGACATTGAGGGACCTATGGAAGAATTATCCTCCATATGACCAGTTGTTGTTTTTAATAAAGGACTTTGATAAGCCACACTAAATGGAAACAATAACATTAAAAAATATCTACATTGATTTCCATTGTTAGTGTGCACTTTGTTTTTAGCAATTTGAGGAAAGTAGTGAGATAGGATAGGGCGAGCTCTTGTCTATCCCCTAACCTTTGCAGGCGATGCAGCAGCGCACTACGAGGGCGAGAACACCCATTGTAGGGATAGAAGGAGCTCTTTATAGGGACAATGAGTTATTTACAGGGAACGTAGCTTGAGGAATAACTTTTGAATAAAGATATTTTGTGTTTTTTTTGTGTTACAATAATATGGGTAGAGACATGATTGTTAACCCAGTGACTCTAATTGTGATTAACTGTCCAATCAGGACAGCCAGCCCCCCATTTGTCTCCATTCAAGCAAGGCGTAGACAAAGGGCTGGGAGTTTTGGACTCCTCCCTCACTTCCTGCTCTCACAGACAGACTGGAGCCTGGGCGGGGAGTCCAGGGGACTCTCGCTGAAGACAAAAATCACACAAAGGAATTTCCCACCCTGGATGCAAGGGAAGGAACAAGAAACGACCAACACTAAAATGGCAAAAAAAGAAGACAGGAGCCGTTTTGGTAAAAATGGACACCCTTAGGTCCCTTTACTGCAGCTGTGAACACAGCCCGCGGTAAAGGTGCACCAGATGAATACAAGGTATCACTGCCACCAGCCATTGAAGGTAAGCTTGTCGCTGGAACGGAATTGTTAGTTTTAGTGTGAAAGGGGATACATTGCATCTCCCCAGCAGTCCACATAAGTTGTGGTGTGCTGGTTTCGCTTAAGAAAATGTAAAAGGGATCCAAAGATCCTTTCTACCCTTGGGAACTGTAGATCTCACAAGGCCAGCAAAAGAAAGTTAAAAGGGGCACCCCACCCAGAAACAAAAGGCACTTATTGCCAAAAAGTTGTTAAAGATGACAACATTAAAAAGACACTCTGGAGAGTCTTAAAATGACACCCATAAAAAGAGTTAAAGATTGTGAGTGTGGAAATGGGTTCCCACTCACTGAGGTATTAATGAAAAATATCCCACTAGTAAAGCACAAAGTTCTGGGGTTGAACCAGGAAAGGAAGATTTACCAGTTCTGTGCATATCTTACATAACAGTCCCTTTGTTCGTTTTGTCTTTGGCGGGCTTCACTCGTGAATCCTGCCAATCTCTGGCTCCAGTATGTCTGGCACTGGCAGGAAGTGAGGGAGGTGTCCAAAACTCCCTGTGCTTAATACCCTTGGTTACAGGAATGCACCCAAAGGTGATTGGCTGGCTGGCTGTCCGGCAAGGACAGCCACCATGCTATGCGAATGACAGCTAGGCTGGAATAAATGGGAGAACCCTGCATGAAAGGCGAGGCATTTTAGCTTGGAAGGCAGTTGACCACTGAGCAAAGGAATCCGAAGAAGAACTTGGAAGAGACACCTGCTGCAACTCCTGGATCATTGGTTTGCCTGGTGAAGCCCTGCTCTTGATCCGAAGCTCCAAATTTGTTTCGACTAAAGAAGCCCTGCAAGGATGACCTCTTCGCTTGAGTTAGTGGGACCAATCAACTCCAAAGTGAACTTGTTTTAACATTCCTCTTGGAACTGGCTGTACTTCTGCTGCTGGAACCAAAGTGCCAGGGAGAGGAACACCAAATCGAGTGGATTGCTTTAAGTTGGACCCGAGCGCCAGGAAGATTCAACAGACTCCCCTGAAGCAGGACTGATCAAGCCTGCACCACCTTAACAAAGTGCTAGACACCAGATGGGAGGAAAGTCTGAAGTGGTATCCAAGAACCGCAGTGTTGCTATTTGCTTTCAGGCGCAAGGAACTGAAACACTGAAGGACCGCTGAATTGAAGTTTGCCCATTGCTGCCGCTGACCTTCCCGTTGCAGTGCAGGAGTCCCCAGACGTCCTCTCTCTTGTCCCCATGACTGAGGCCCATGAACAACAGGATCTGCAGAGCTGTACAGGAACAGAAGCCTGCTGGAACCATATCTTCTAACCAGAAGTACTGTAAAGTCTAAGCAAACTTACCTCTTGTGGTGTAGCCTTACTTGTGCTCAGTTGAGACCTGTCTTGGTTGTACTTGCACAGTTGCTTACAGCTTTGCCCTCACTAGCCTCACAGCTTGTGACCCTTCAAGTGAATCTTATTTCGACAAACATTTTTAAAAACATTGTGCAAGCCTTTTACTTACCTGCAAAGAAGATCTTCATCTCCTCAAGACTTTGTCCAAGTTAACATTGGCTGTCTTGGCTCCATGAGAGATACTTCTTACCTTTCACTCTGTGTCTTTACCTGTTCCCCAGGAAAGATTTAAATTTACTTGACATTGGAAGGTTTGAAAAGTACTTGCCTGTTTATGAAGTATTTGTTAACCTTTGTTTTATTCCCATCTCTAATCTTTGCAACAAATTTAGTATTGCTCTAAATGTACCAGTGATCAATCTGTCCAGTGTCCTAGCTATTTAAGTCACCTGAGAGTGCAGGAAGTGTCTGTGTGCCATCCCCAATGGGTATCATCTGATTTAGAGAAACTAAGAGTGTATTTTGAAGTGTATTATAATTGTTACATGTGTTGCTTCCTTCTGAAGAAAGCTTATATAACGGACTGTGAAATATATTAATTGTTTTATCAAGAAATATTATGTACAAGCATTTATTTGAATAACTGTCCTACTGAAACTCTGTTACAACCCTACTGCTCACATTGACCCCTCTTGAGCTAAACCTGGCTGTTCAGCCACACTACCAACCTGTGTAGTACAGATTTATACAAAAGGTTGGATTCCTATTGCCAGGATGCCGAGGTTACTGTAGTGCACACAAAGAGTACTACACACAATCTTGCCTATCAGAAATCTACAGCAACCACATACCAGACAGAATTGAGTGGTTCAATCAGTCATTGGTGGCGTCCTGGCCACCAAAATCTTGTCACTATTTGAACAACCCTCAAATTCTTTAATAGAATTCTCCTCCTCCCTAGCCTATCCAATCCGGGCCACCAAAAATCTTGACGAATCAATCCCTTGGTCTTACACACACCCAAATGTCCTTCATGGGCTATGCCAAGTACCACTACCCTCATTCCTTCCGGTACCACCATTCTATCTCCTCAGTTCAAATTCCCTTTCTCAACACTCAACTCTTTTTTTACTCTTCTATATTCTTTTAATTATTCTTGAGCGTCTTCCTTCAGCCACCCCTCCTGAATATACTTTACACCCGCGGTATACACTTCGTCCCTCTCACACTGTTCTCTCCATTCCTTTTTGTCTGCCATTCTGCAATTTGTGAACACTTAATCCTCCTCAGACCCTTTCCATTCCTCATCCTCTACTGCATTTCGTGATAAGGCATCTGCAATCACATTAAGTTTACCCTTCATGTGTTTTTACTTCCATATCCAGACCCTGCAGCCCACTGATCCATCAAGCAATTCTCCTAGAGATGCCATCAAAACCTTTTTTTTTTTTTCCGAAAACACCCATAAAGGGTTTATGATCCGTAACCAGTACACATTTTCTCCCCCATAAAAACTGTTTACATTTTTCCACTCCTCAAACACAGGCCAATGTCTGCTGTTGTATGACGGAAAATCTGTGCTCTGCATCCTTCAATATTATTGACGCAAATACTACGGTCTCTAATTCTTTCCCCTTTCGCTGCATGAGCACACACCGGAAACCATTCTCACTGGCATCTGTATACAATTTCACATCCCAATCCTCTTTAAATCCTTTTAACATGAGTGCCTGCATCAGACAACTTCTTACATCTTCAAACTCCCTTACACATTGCTCACACCAAATATATTTTGCTCCTTTCTTCACCAGCATTCTCTTTTCTGTTCTTTCTGCCAGGTTTTTTTTTAACAAATTTACCATAGTACTCCACAAGACCTAAATATGAAGATAACGCCTTCCTGTCTCTTGGGTGTTTCATCCCTCTAATCGCCTTTACCGTAGACACTTTGGGCTTTACTCCTTCAGCGGATAACTCATTACACAAATATTGTACATTCTTCACTCTGATATAGTCTAATTATCTTTGTCCATCCTCTCCAATGCACTTTTCAATCGTTCATCATGTTCCACTACATCCCTTCCCCACACTAAGATAACATCTTGACAACACCTTACACCTTCTATCCTCATGAGCAATTTATTCATTACTCTTTGAAATAAGCTAGATGCAGAAATCGGACCAAGTGGCATCCTTCGTTAAAAATGCATAAGATCCATCGAAGAAGCGTGTAGCTTGACGTGATAAGCCGCTTTCAAATCTACCGTTGATAATACCTTTCCCCCTTCGTTTTCTGACAACTCAATCTTTGGCAATGGAAAACCTATCTGTTAAACAAATTCCTATTTAGCCCCCTGTGGTCAATACATAGTCTCACACTTACATTAGGGTTTCGTACAGCTACTATGGGCTTATCCACTCTGTTGCTTCTTCGATGATCCCTTCACTTAACATATGTTCCAACACTTTTTCGACATCCGCAAGTAAAGCCAGAGGTGAAAGTGTGTACCTTGGACCGGCATGGCACTTGTCATTTGGTTTCATTTTTATTAAATGTACAAATCCTTTCAAACAACCAGTTTTCTTCTCAAATACTTTTGGAAACCATCTTGTGATGTAATTTCTTTCCTCTTCCACTTTTCCTGGTTTTTTTTTCATATGACCATCATTCCGACCAAAATCAGCCTGTGCGTCCCATGACAGTAGGTTCCCTCCTTTTGCCATGACTCGCACCATCCCTTGAGCTTCACCTTCACCATACTTGAAGTGCACCCAGAACTCCCCTACAATCTGTATTGGTAGGCCCCCATAAGAATGTGCTTTCACAGTGGGTTCTTGTAGTTTGCATAGGTTAAACTTTTCCCTCCATGTGTCAACATTCACAAGCATATAGTCTGCTCTATCAATTAGTAAATTCACCAGAACATCATTTATATCAACCAATGCATGTAGCTTTATTCTTCTCCGTCTTGCATCAATTGCATTTACCCCACATGTCTTCATTGCTTGTACCACCATGCTGCCAGAAGCTTATACATTCCCCAATTGTCTTGATTCCTCCTGGTTTGCTCCAATGCTTGCAATAGATCCTTCCTGCCTCACACTCTGCATACTTTATGATGTACAAAGCATTGTTTGCCCCTTGCTATGTGTTCTTGATTGCCGCACCTGTAACTCTTTTTGCTGGGGAAAGTTGTGCCGTACTTTTTTTTTTACTTCCATCTTCTTCCTCGGTGCTGCTCTCGCCTCCTCCTTATTCACTGACTGTTTTCTTGGTGCCATCTTCTCTACCACATTGGCTGCTGGTGCATCAATTTTACCGGCCTCCGCATCCAATGCTGTTATGGATCTTGCTGTGTGTTCTACCATTTTCGCTATTTTAATTGTTCTTTCCAGCGATTTGTGTGTGGTGCATCTTCCTTCCCGCCACAGAGCTTCTCTGACCTTTTGTTCGCTGCGCCTTATCATTAGTTGATCCCTGTACAGTGATCATATTGCATTTTATAGCCAAACTGCGAAGCACTGTTACAAACTCCTCAATGGATTCACCTGTTTTTTTTTTTGTTCTCGCATGGCAAAATGGTATCTTACCTAGAACATATTCTCTTTGACAACAAAGTGTTTGTCCAATTTGGCTAAACTCTGTTCTGAGCTGGTTAAACCTTCAGCTTTACTTGCAGGCAGCTCTGGTAGTTTCTTGAATACTGCTTGTCCAATGAGAAAGCAAGTATTTTTTTCTATCACTAGCAAAATTGCTGCCATATAGCCCATGTATATATTGGATGAATCCTTCCTTCCAATCATCCCATTTCATCTTTGGTTCCCCTTGATGTGGTAGAAACAATATTGGTCCTGGGATGTTCATTTTTGTGTTTTCTGCAAACTATTCTTTACTCCAAGGTCACCTGACCATAACGTGGCTGCAAAGCCCTTTTTTTGACGCTTTCTTTATCAGAAAAATCACCTTTTTAAGGTCGCCTGACCACGATTGCCACCCTGCACCTTTTTGCTTGCTGTGTCCAGATGTTGCCTGACTTTAAAATGGCCACCGCTGCTTTTTCGAGGTTGCCTGACCTTAATGCTTGTTTTGCACCCTTTTGCATGCATTCACCCTCTCGCTTCAGTTATTATGGCTGTCAGCGTGGCCCCTAGCACCCTTGCGCTCAGTACCTTGGATGGATGAGGGGCATAGCCGGAAATGGTGCGTTGTGTCCGCTTTGCTGTTAGAACCTGAACAGGACTTCCACGTCACTTTGTGTGGATATTTTGCTTCGTTTCCTCTGTCTGCACTTCTCACCTTTGCTTCGTTTCCTCTGCAGTTCCTCTGCAGTATGGCAACAGGTAGGCGCAGGGTGGGGCTTCTTCAGTAGATCCTCGTCCCCAGTAATGAGATGAACACATGAAGCACATTGAAGTAATTGTAAGCATTTATTATTCCATCAAATTCTCGTCAAGTTACATAGTAAGCAGCCCCAACCTGCCATTACCTCAGTTTGCCTTCTTCCTTCAAGTCATAACATCTCTCTCCAGCAACAGTACCCCAATGTTCCATTCCGGAATGGAATGTGTTATACTGTACACTCCATGGGCTGCAAACATTCAAGGTTAAAATGGCAGAATAACATATTTACACATGTTTGTAATGGGAGAACAATGTATTTACACATTTACCTGATAAAACATGGAGCACCAGTCACAAAATCAAATAAACTTAATTATGAGGGTGTCGCAATGAAAGGAAGATAATAAGCAAATAGATGCCAATTTAAAACCATGGTGCTTGTATTTACACAAATGAGAGGATTGATATGAAAAGGAGTTTATGGTAAACAAGGTTTCCTGCTTGGCAGGGAGGTGTTGACACCAAAAGGCAAAGGATACCCCATCAGGCAGTACTCTATACACTGTAATTTATTGCAGGGATAACTCTTGGTACACTCCCGTTTTCCATCTCTGCCCAGGGTAGGCGTGGTATCCTTGGTTTGGTCTCCCGAGTTACTTCCAAGCTTTTCTTTTAGCATCAGTTCTATGTTCAGAGTATGGAAATGAAAACTAGGTCCCATTGGACATATGGGGGGGGTGGCTGTACTGAAAAACCTAAAGGGGGTCACTTCTTTTAAGTGTTCTATATGGTTTAGTACTTTTAAATCAAGTGAGCATCACAAAATGTCCTTAGTCCAATGTAAATATATGAGAAGGTGATGTAGAGGGCAAAGTGTGTCCTGATGATTTTCCAACAGGCCCTTTCAAATTCATTTTGTAGAATTCGAGTGGAAATTCCCAGTTACAAGCAAATCTACAACTGGTTGCATGTTCAAGGAATCTTGATTCCATTAGGTTACTGGAGACATGGGAAACAAGTAATCGGACGCTTGATGGGTATGAGGTTTTTTACAAGCCGCCAAGCCAGGTCGGGTGTCCTTCAGGGGGCCTGATCACTGCAATTAAATCAACGCTCGGTTTTAACGTGGTTGAATCTTTACCACCTGCCCTTTGATGCCATTGCGTTCATTCTTTGTAACAAGCGACTGGAATGCGATATCCTGCTGATTAATGTATACTGGCACCCAAGGGTAGCTGTTTTGGATGAGTTGTTGGGCCAAATTGCGCTGTGCATTGAGAGTTGGCAGGTTGGGAGAGTACAGGGGAACGTAGTCCGCGCCAGTGATTTAAAGTGAACTGCCTTGTGGTTGAAAGTAAAAAGAAGCCACAGGATCTAATAATGGATCCAAAAAATTCAGCTAAAAAGGCTTCTGCATGTACGAGAGCGAATTTTCTTTGGGTGCATTGGGACTCTCTGTTCTGAATGACATATATGCTGTTGACATCTCTAAAACAGCTACATGGAACAGGGGGGCGAGTAAGAACACCCTTGATTATATCTACACAGATCATGAATTGCAGGAAAAGTGTGTGAATTTCCTAATTGTTTATAATTGGTGTTAAGACCATAGTATGGTTATGGCAGAGTTCGACATTAAAAAGGCTATCATTTCAAGAGGCGCACCATGCAATCTGACAAATGGAAGAGGAAATATATTAGGGTGGTCTGTTAAGAACGTCCAAGACCTAAATGAGTATCTTGCATGTATCTGGAGGCAAAATTGCCTCAACTGGAAAATTGAGGGTTTTTTGCACGCAAGAGTTTGATTGGATCTTCAATAAGTTCGAAGGTGAGACTTTGTAGAAAAGAGCGTTGTACCCTTGTGAAAGCTACTTAGCATTTTATACATGCATTTGATGATGAATTGGCATGGAAAAAAAACAAATGAAAAGGGAGATATGTTTGGTTAAGAGAACGACGGTGGATTTGGGTGTTTCTGTCTCTAAAATTAAAAAGAGAAGGCATATTGGGATTTCTTATTAAGAACTCAAGAGCTTTCTGGCAGCTGGTAAATACACTCAATGTTGCGATTTCTCTAAATCGGCTAAATGCAGTGTCCAAACAGCAATGGGTTTCATTGTTTGGTGATCTGTATAGTAGCGTGCCTGGGGAGGGAATGGAACTAGTCTGTTTGGAGGAGGGCACTTTAAACGATGAATGGTGTTTGCAGAACGAGCTAGAATCAATTTTGTCTCTGATCAAGACATTATCTAACTCAAGAGCTACGGGTCTGAATGTCCTGACGAACAGTATTTTTAAATCAGACTTATACGTGGGGGAAGATCTTGACTGTTTGTTTCACAGGTATCCTTTGCTCGGGTGTGTTTCTATAGTCCCCATTTATAAGTGTAGACCGAGAAATTAACACACAAATTATAGGCCAATTTCACTGATAGATGCCGATTGTAGCTATTTTCATCACTAGTCCGCTCACATTTGGGATAATGGTTGGCCTCTACACATCGGTTATCTAAATTACAAACTGGTTTTAGAAAAGGTCATGCAACACCTTTAAATGGTATGGTTCTAGGCTTGCTTCAAGATCAAACGGGAAAATCTGAGAGGGCCATTTATATGGCATCAATAAATCTATAATAACGCCTTTGATGGTGTTGACCCCAATAGCCAGGGGGGCCTCCTAAAATTACTGATAGGTTTACACCCTAGCTCTGCCACCAAACTTTAAATAAAGAGGGAGACCTTTTGCATTGAATCGATGCAAGTAGGGGTATGAGGCAGGGGTGCATATTGGTACCCCGCCTCTTAAATCTCTACTTGTCCGACATTGGGGATCATCTGAATAGTTTAGAAAATAGGTGGGACGAAGGTTCTGTGGCTAGCCTATGCAGAAGATTTTCTTTTGTTCGATGCTACTAAGATCAGTCTTCAAAGTCTTATAAATGGGTTTGTGGAAGATTAATCCCTCAAAGACAAACATTTTGCAGTTTGCCAGAGGAAGGAGACACAGAAAATTGGTGTGGTCCTTGGGTATTCCAGGCTTGGCTTCTCGTGTTATATGCGTTATTTGGGTTTCCATATTTTCGCCCAGCCTTCCTGTGGGAGAGTTTGGGAGGCACTGAAATTAAAAGCGATTGCCCTTTCTGTTCAATTGGTAAAATTGGATGGCCAGTTTGGGCAATTTTCTATAAAGCCTGCGATCCCAGTTTAACTAGGGCAAGATGATACCTAAACTGGTTTATGGTACTGCATGCATATGAATGTCAGTACTGGGATGCCTCAAAACAATTGAGGCGCTGGTGTGGAGACGATGCATGAACGTTACCAATACTATAACAATGGTGGCTATCCGATATGAGCTGGCTCTAACCTCATTAAGGGCTTGAGGGATTAGGAAAAAAATTGCTTTGTTTAATAAAGTAATACATTACATTGTTGACTCGTATGAAGCACTGGGGGCACAACTGCTATTGAACATCTCAATGGGTAGGCATTTGGATGCTTTGACTGTGTTGGCCAATGAGCGCAGTATGATTTTGGGGGACCTTGCTTTGAATAGAGATACATTGTTAGGAAATACAGCCAAAGTTAAAAAGGCCCTTTTTTTCACAAGGATTGGTTAGAGACTTTAGAGAGATTCCCCTTGCATGAGTTGTCGAAGGAACATAAGAAAAGAAGAGGGATTATCTGGGACATTTTATTCCAGTTCCCTAATAAATTCCTCCATAACTTGCTACTTAAATTAATATGGAACCTGCTGCTATCCAAGGAAGTACTGTTGAGGCTTGGGACAATGCAGTTGGTCGATTCTGCCTGCAGGTTTTGTGGAACTCCCGGGAAAGTGGAAACTACTAGACATCTTTTATTGGCATGCCCAGTTTTAAGTGCCCACACAACTATATTTTTATTGGGAAGCTTTGTAATGTTTTTTGTATGTTTTCTTTTGAGTCTCTATGGCAGTGATGCATCTGTGTAAACAATGCTTCAGACGGACTGGAAATTGCATAATTTGTGAATTCTTTTTGTTTAAGACATGGGCTGTACGGATATATTATTATGCTTGTTGGGATGGGTTTTTACAAATGTTGCTGCTATGTTCATGATGTGTTTTGAATTCAATGTTAAGGTTTTATTAAACCAAAACAACAAATGAAATTAAAAAAATTCCCCAATATACTCCGCAGAGTTCCAGCATCGTCACACCCTTGTTCTGTCCATCAGAACCCTCCGTCTTGGGGTGTGCAAAGCTCCAAGGCACACTTTTATTTATTTTTTCTTTTCAACAAATCTTTTTATTTGATTTTGACAATAAAACAAGCATCTCATGAGCATAAGTTTGGTTATCGCAAAATGAGTACAGAGATGAGACGCAACAAATTGAGAACAAACCAAATGCGGACGTGGAGGGGGGGGCAGTGGTAGCGGGAGGGGGAAAATTGGGCATGGTTGCTGTGAGTTATGGAGATAACTGTTGATTTCCACAGGGAGACATGGCTGGTGAGCGTCTGAGGTAGGAGTGCCTCGGTGCTTCAGCTACACGTTGCCAGAGCCCGGGGGTTGTGTGTTCCATGAGGACCTCTGGCCTGGGTCAGGGTTCCACTAGTCATATTTGGACGGCCAGCGGAGGGATGGAGGTTTCTTTGCCACTCCGGGGAACTGCTCCGCATAGTCCAAGAAGGGGGCCCAGGTGTCGTAGAACTTGTTCCTCTTTCACAGGCGGACGGCGGTTATTTTTCCACCATGTAAGTGATTTCAATCCGGCACTTCACCCAAGTCAACGCCTAGCATGTAATTCTCAACTGAAATCCTTATTTATTTTGTTTGTGTCTAAAAGTTCTTTTATTGTGAACGATGCGCCACTTATATCACGCCCCTTTCTTGGAACCCCCACAGGTCACACACTGAACCAGGAATCAGGCTGGTTTGCAAAGTTAAAATATTTATGTAGTTACAATATAATCACACTGTTTAATGGGTATACAATAATCACCAATGGGGTGATGTCACACTAAGCAATCTCTTTAATCACAAGGAGTCATAATGAGCAAAACAATTCGGCACAGAAATAATACTTTTGTGTGTTCAGACCAAAATAGCAATGTGGTTACTAGTTCCCCCTGCACACCCCTCAGCCCCCCAACAAGCAATGTAAAGAGAGAGGAGGAGAAAGAACAGGTTTCAGGAATGCAGAATTCAAACAAAACGTCAATCCCAATTTCCCCCCAGCAACACGAGAGAGAAACGGAATTGATTGGCGAACTGTCAAATTGTTTTTCATAGTTATCTGAGAACGTATTGGGTAAAACACTAAGTATGGGCTAAATTGCTGAACTTGTTTAAATTCTAGTGGAAGCCGCTTTATATAGTTGCAGACAAATACTAGCAATGATTTGACACTAATAAGCAATGTGAAAACTTAAAACTGAGGTCGGGTGCAATGAAAAGCTGTTTTACACGTGATAGAAATTTCTGTTACGCTCACCTGGCTCCCACAGGGGCGTCGATCTGAACTGGACAGCTGCGGCCTCCACCAATGTGACACGTAGTGCTGAGATGACGGACTGGACTGGCCCACCTAGCTTTGTTTGCTTGGCCCGTAGGAATATTCTTTTGCAAATGGAGAAAGGGAATTAACCACCCGTGGAGTTGAGCGTTAACCCTCCCCCACTCCCGCTGTTCTCCCCACTCATCACCTTTGATGTCCCCTCTTATAGTCTCACCTGATGGTTTGGAAAGATGAGCTCTCCATCCTGCATTGAGCGCAGGGGCGCGTTGATAACCAGTTGCTTCACTGGCTCGAAGGAATTGGTGAGTTCCAGAACAATATTGACTCTGAGATTCCCGGCAAGATGCCGTAAGTATGTACTTCGTAAGAGTTCAAATGTCTGACTTTCACTCTTGTCCGATTCCTTGGAGGTTGCAGCTTGACCCTAGCGGAGAGTTCCTCGTGGCAACCGGTAATATTCAGGTAAGGATTTGTATTATCCAACACAGTTCCATAAAATGTCTATATGTAACCTGTTGCGTTCTCCCTTATTCAGGCGCTGAGAGAAAATATGAAGTCTCGGGGAATAATGCCTCCGGCGGTAAAATCAGGTAAGTCTATTGTGGTGAGGAGGTTTCCCCTTGTTTGTCCCTTTGTTTCAGCTTGCTGTTCTTTTGTTTCCCCTTAGGGCCCTGGGTTCGGCGAGGATGCAGTGGAAGCTGCGCCGACCCGTGAAGAGGAATAGTACCCCCGGTGGTAAAATCAGGTAAGTCTATGGGGGGTAACTAATATTGCCTCTGTGAATTCCCTTGGCTCACCTTGCTGTTCTTGTCTTCCCCTTAGGTGCCGGAGTGCGGCGGGAGCATGCAGAAGGATGCGGTGGAATGTTAAGATGCTGCGAAGGCCGGTGAGTTAAGCGCGGCGCTGCTGCAGGCGAGGCGACGCATTAAATAACTGCTTTCTTCCAGCTCGAAGGCGCGATGGATCGGGAATTCAGGTAAGGATCAAAGGTATTGCTCTTGTTCTAACCTTTTCTCCTTCTTTCTCCCTTTTTCTAGGAGCTCCAGACTCAAGGCGGGCGTGGCAGAAGACTGGATGCAGACTTGCAGGCACAGTGAGCGTTACGCTGCTGGATGAAGAAGAACACGAAGCGTGTGCTGCTCTTTGGGCGTGGTTTATATAGCCTCCAAAGTAGTCCCAGGTAAGTATTCCTCCCCAGCCCCACCCGAGTGAAAACAATAGTCCCTAGGTAAAGTAGTTCCTTCCAAGCCTCTTTTGGCTTGGAGCTCTTGCAGCATGGTCTGCATCAGGTGAGTTTGCAGCATGGTCTGCATCAGGTAAATTTTAATCTATGAGCCTGGCGCGTATGGCACCAGGACTGACTCCATATGAGCCTGGCGCCATAGGCGCCAGGACTGCACCCAAATAGCCCCTAGCAGGGGTTGTTGGGCTTGCTTAGAATAACTTGATGCCTGCTTCCGGGGTTGCTGGACTTGGTCTGGGTCCCCGGGGTAGGCATCATGACAATTTCCTAAAACAAAATTTGTGACAAACTTTTCCATGCGCGGTAATCGCGATTGCGGGAAAACTATATGGATTTGAGATGCGGTTTTTGGTTCTATGGAAAGCTGTGGGTGTGAGCTACAATCAGAACTTGACATTTTGTTTCTAGCATAAAAAAGTTATGGACGTTTTAGTGGAGGTCGTTTTTGTAAGATAGGCGCAAGAATGGAAAAATAGGGAAACGCTTTTAAAGGACAAATGGGATTTCTTATACTAGGGGATGACTATGAAGAAGCAAATACCACACGTAAGCAATGCAATTGAACCAGGGTGCCACTGGATCTGGGCGACTGCCTGCCGAGGAGCTTGCCTTCTTCAGATGAAATATATGAGCGCAAAGATATTTATTTAACAATACTAGTACCGAAGGAGATAGTAGGGATACTGTAGTGTGTTCAGGCAATTCAAAAAGATTTCTAACAATGCAGGTTCTGAAGACAAGATCGGATGAATTTAGATAGGGATAGACTATGAATAGTACATATGCTAGTGACACATTCCTATCTATGGATACTCACTATATATGTTTTGAACAAAACCGTCAGGAATTCTGGTCCGTCAAGATTTCTGGACAGGAATTATTCTGGGCACACCGGACTGGACAGGCGGCTGGGCACACCGGACTGGGTCTGCAATGGCTATGGTCACAGCTATCTGGTCACAGCAAGGCACAACTGGATTGGATTTTTTTTTGTTCTGGTAATAATTATTTTAGTAGGAAAGCAGTTACAGCACAGCCCGCCTGTTTCTTTTGTTCCTCTTAGATCTTGTGGGATTCTTTCTGGTTTCTGAAATTCAAGGCCTATTTGAAAATGGTTCAACTAATGGAATGGGCCTTTCTGCTTGCCAAGTTTCTGGAGTCTGGAGCAAGGAATATGGATGGTTCTGTTTCAAGGTGCTTCGCCAGGATCGGGATAGTGGGTGAATCTGTCTCTTTCTAAGTCCTCAGCTTTCTCTATTTATGCATATGGTTAAGGGGTGTGTGTGCTGGAATATCCCCCTAGGCAAGGCTATAGGTTAGAATCTCTTCTCCAACATGGAGAAAACGGGGTGTCACCATGATGATGTGGTTTATGAGTCAGATAATCCTCTCCTCATCCCTTTGAACATAGAATCTACTTTTAGTACAATACAAATTTACAAATGTGCAACCTTTCTAACAATAACATACATAGATAACCTATTTTGTGGAGCAGATACTCTTCCAAGCCCCATCGCTGTAGGATCTTGGGTCTGCTTTTGACAGAATTCCGCCCTTTTTGGCCGGAACACATGGTCCAATTTCAGAGCAAATTCCCACAAATGTGCACATTGTATAGGGGCATAAGCGTGTGATGTTTCATGCTTTTGAAATAATTACATTTGGTGAACATAGTTCTGGCGCCTCTTAAAATGTGCAGCCATAATTTAGGTTCACAAGTCCGGGGTTTACATATTTTTCACAATTTTACACAGTAAATGATCAGACTTTTTAAAAATGTGCTTTTTGTCCTTGTGAATCAACAAATGGTTGTCTGTCCCCACCTCCTTCCTCTTCTTGCAGCTCAGAAGCAATCTGCATATCCTTTCAGCCAGAGGGAGTCCATTGTCCTCTTCCCCTCAGCACCCCAAAATCTCCTCCCACCCCTTAATCATCACATGGGTGAGAGTTCCTGGTGGAGAGATAGGCCTGTCCTTTGTGGGGGAAGTTGTTATACTGGTTTTGCTTGGAATCGGGCTCAAATTCAAATGTCATTTTGTTGTGATTTGTTCTTGGTTTAAAATAAACTTTCTAATTTCCAAACAAACAGCTGTAACACTTATTTCAGCTTTTAAACTATGAAATGTGAATAGTTACAACCTAGGTTACTCTCAATAACAGGTCACTTAGTTTTCAGACATTTGATTTCAGTTGCACAAGTTTAAATCTTCTGATGCAAGCTACTGACAGATTTCACAGGCAGACAACTTTGCTGTGAATGTTTTGATGACAAATTGAAGTGACTAGTAACACTCAGCAAGAATATTGGATGTTTGATGGTGTTTTGGACCAGCATTCTGTATTTTCAGCAACCAAGGAAAAGATTTGAAAACAAGATTCTGGATTCCTTTCAACAAAACACTGCTTTTCATGCAGTCGCCATTTTTACTTGTTGTGAAGCCCAGTGACATGCTTCAGCAGTGAGGTCTCTGTTCCACCACTGACAACATGCATGGTAGATTTGGCAGCCATCTTTTCGTGTTGTAAAGCGCAATTGCCATAGGTTTTGGCGCGCATAGGGGTTTTTGCCGCCATTTTGATAATTCTGGCACCATCAGCACACAGTGATGCAGCAGGGCAGAGCATAAGTGGGTTAATACATCCCACAGCCTCTAAGAAGTCCCAGCATTTGGCCCACCACAGGTTCACTTCTGGGCCCTCTGGATGCTTCCACAGTCTGGCTATGGCGATCTTTGCCGCTGTGAGGAGTTGAGTGCACAGGTTTGCCAGGTTGCCGGTCACCTTTGCTGCCTAGTAGGATTATCCCTGGGTCCCACGGAATCATCAGGCCGGTGATCTGTTTGATAAGTTCCAGAATCTCTTTCCAGTATTTCGCAGCCATCGGGCACGACCAAAGCAAATGGAACAATGTGCCTGAGTCTGTACATCCTCTCCAGCACAATGGGGAGATCGCTGGGTTACTCTTGTTTAGGCTCTCTGGGGTTAGGTACCACCTGTAGCAGGTTTTGATCGCCCCCTCCTTATTTGTGATGCATTTCAAGCCCTTCTGAACTCTGGTCAAGATATGGCCCTATTCTTCTATCTCGATTGCTCTGCCAATGTCCCTTTCCCATCTTTCCATATAGGCCTCCTTTTTATTGCGGTCTCCTCTGTCCAGTAGTCTATACAGGGTCGATATGTTCCCTGCAGGGGGCAGCGCTGTGAGTGTTCTTTCCAATGCCATCAGTTCTCTTCTGCCATGCAACTTCATCGACTCATGTAAGAGCCAGTGTCGGAGCTGCGCGTAGCGGAATCTTTCCGATTCCGGCACCTCAAATTTGTCCTTGGATTCTTCAAAAGTTAGCGGGTTTCCCTCAGCGTAGAAGTCACCTAGGTGTTTCAGCCCTCCCGCCTTCAGTTGTCGAAATTGTTCAGCGCCTTGGTGAAGTCGGGGTTATCCCAAATCGGAGATTGGGGGCCAACTGTGCTCCTGCAGCCCCATCGCCTAGCTGCCTTCCTCCAGCTTTCCACAGTGGTGTTGGTCACAGATAGGAGTCCCGCATTTGGTAGGTTGATAGATCTGATGGTGTGCGGGGGTGGTTCTAGGGGGCTACTGCACCAGTCCTCCTCTAGCTTCATCCAGCGCGGTCTGTTGGAGTTTAGTTTCCAGGTGGAGGCCGGTGTGAGCTGGGCTGCCAGGCAATACCTGCCCACCTCTGGAGGCCCCAGGCCGCCTGTTTCCCTACTTCGGAGCATCACCCTCCTGGCTATACGCGGCTTCTCCCCCCACCACCCAGATGAACTTCAGGATGTTTGCTTGGAGCTTCTGCAAGTCTTTCCTGGGAATGGAGATGGGGAGGGCCTAGCAGTGGTAGA